>NW_020664464.1:30517198-30583849 GCF_002925995.2 Terrapene triunguis | reverse complement strand
ACATGCATCCGAAGAAGTGGGTATTCACCCACGAAAGCTCATGCTCCTATACGTCTGTTAGTCTATAAGGTGCCACAGGACTCTTTGCTGCTTTTACAGATCCAGACTAACACGGCTACCCCTCTGATACCTGTCCCACTACAGTAGTTGGAACATATTTGCTGGGTGCCTTAGAGGTTGTGACTTATACGCCTCTTAATAGTATCTTTTAGCATGGGAAAATAAAAAATTATATATATGGAGATATACCTATCTCATAGAACTGGAAGGGACCTTGAAAGGTCATTGAGTCCAGCTGCCTTCACTAGCAGGCTCAAGTACTGATTTTGCCCCAGATCCCTAAGTGGCCCCCCTCAAGGATTGAGTTTATAACCCTGGTTTAAGCAGGCCAATGCTCAAACCACTGAGCTATCCCTCCCCCCCTACATAGGTTTAGTTGCTTTGGTGAACTTGATATTCCTGAAAAGAGGAAAGGGGGAAAGGCCACCAGTACTACTGAGAACATATAAAGAGTTTTGTATTCCATTTTTACTGCAACCTTCTATTATGCTTATTACCACTACAGCACTTTATTTCCTCCAGCTCATGCAGTAGGAAAAAGCCATCATACTGCATAAACAGATGTTGCTTCACTTACATTGTCTGATCATGCTCTGTGGACCATGATGCAATTTTGCTGCCTGCCCTAGAAATGTTTAGCATATAGTAGGCATCGGTTTTTATTTTTTGCACATATATTGTGTAACTACATGGATTCTCTTAAGGGCTCATCACCCTGCATTGTTCAGTATTGCTCAGGGTATTTACATTCATGCGTAAAAAAATCAGAGAAAGTGTGTTTTCTTTAGTAACTGAAAAATAATTGGAGCTATGCATATTAGGAAGAAAATTGATACTAGTGCCGGTCAGATATTACAAGCAGGTCATTCTATTGCTCCCCTTGATAAACTGCAGAGTTACAATAATTGCCATGGGATCTCTTTATGGACAAGATTGTTATTTCCTACACACCAAAACCATGGGATTAAGTATTGCTTGAAGCTGACTGGTGGAATAAAACTGCTCATGAAATATGCATGACTAACACATATGCTGCCAGGGGAACTTAGTGTATTATGTATGACCCTGCTGTAATTGTAAGGTAATGATATTCATTTAAGTGGATGTTTATCACAGTTAAAGGTACACCTAATGAGACAAAGGTCAGAAGCCTAAAACCACAAGGTTATCCTACTATTTCTGTCCTTGTTTGAAAAGAGTGTGCCTTTATTCACAGTTGTTTCTCCAACACATGTGATCTATATTTATGCAGCTTAAGAGTCCCTGTCTCCTATAGTTAGATGCCAAATGCACTCTTAAATTAAATGCACTTCTAATATTATATGCACACATCTGGGAAATATTCAGGAAGGTTATTAAAATTCACATCAAATCAGACTCTACTTTTCAGCTGCTGTTGGTTGAGGCATGTCCAGGTTTTTTGTTTTTCTCTCAGATTTGTGTTTTTGTATTTAATAAAAATCCAAACTAAGACTTATAGTAGGGATAGGTTTTTGCCATTTAAAAGATGTTGGCAAAATAATTTATTTATTCCAACTTCTATTGGTTTTCCTGCATATAAATTACATTTAAAACAATGTGCCTTATAAAGATGAGCTTTCTTTTCTCTAAACAGTGCCTTTTTTAACATGAAGTTGGCTTCCTCTTTGTATGAGTACTTTTTAGAGTTTGGGGGGATATAACACAGCATCCTTCAGCAAAGGCCAGAGTATATGCAATAAATGAACTTTTTGAGTAGTGGTGTAGTGAGCTGTTCACCAAAGATTCCCACTCAGGAACAACAAACTCCTCAAATGTGCCTGATACTTCCTGTGATGTTCACCAAGATGAAGTCACAGTTCAACAAAATTATGTTGCCCAAACCAAAATATTACTCCATCTGAATTCCAACTGCTGATCGTGGAAGCCAACAGAGTTGAAAATAATAATACCCCAAATAGAGAGCTGTGTCTGGACCTCATTGTGCTCAAGGTGGTGGGCTAAATTCATCCTGGGCTAACTCTATTTACTTAACATCTCATCAACAGTATTGAAAACAACTGATAGAGGCAGAAGAATCAGTCTGGGCACCTGATCTTCATCTCTTGCCAGGAGAATATCAAACAATGCAGTACAATAGTTATACCATACCCAAGCCTGAAAATAGTTTGTTTAATAGACTAACTGAAGTTGAGAACATCTGATGATTCCAACTATTGTAAGAGCTACAACCCTTTCAGCACAAATTTCCAAAAAAGGGAGGCTTGAAATGGGTAGTTTGACCAGATTGTCCATACCAAGAGATAATTTCCTGACCAAAGGTCTCAGAACGATCCCTTATGGACAGGTAGCCTCCTGATTTTCTGAAGGAGAATTGTCATTCTTCACCAACAGCAGAGCTTCCCTGCTGGCCTTTAACATCCATCAAAGACATGAATCCTATTCACATCTGAACCTCCCCTGCTCCTTCCAGAATCTCAGTGAGTGATGCTGGCTGTAACTTACCCAGAAAGGGCCTGGCCAATTGTCTCTCTGATATACTGCTCTACCACTACTGCCACACAGAGCATGGATCCTTTTAGATGAGTTGAAACACATCAGAAGCATTTGTGTAACTTTGAACTCAAGAGAATTCTCCTTCCTTTTGTTGGAAAAGGGGGTAAATAAGTGGGCTCAAATTGACAGTATCTCTCCAGTCGCTGTTTCACTTCTCTGACTATAAGAGAGATGTCACTTGATCTGTGACATGTTTTTTTTTTTAAGTCAAAATATCTCCAACTCAGATTTTAAAAAGGTTTATTATTACTGTATTTATATTTTGACTCATGGATTATGGATGTTGGGGGCTTTTTTGGCTACATATCTTGCTAAAGCAATTTACGTGGTTGTGTATGTGATGCACCATTATAAGTTCAGACAAACCATTCTGATATATTATTGATGTCAAATGGGGTTATTCTGGATGACCACCGGTGTAAATAAAAGAAGAATCTGGTCCATTGTTTGCAAATTCTGTCATGTCCAAGTCTGGCACATTACAAGCTGCCTTCATTTCACTTCATGAAACTGGGTTACACCAAGATTATCCTTCTACAGCAGCTGTTTTAGTCAAAGTCACAAGGTACTATCAACCAAGTCTTTTGTGGTAGCCAGCCTGAAAGAACCAGACATACTACTGAATAACATCACCAGTGGTGGCAACTGGATACATGTTTTTTTATAGCAGCACAAGCATCCCCAACAAGCATTGACAATTCAGTTTTACTGTATGAAGCCACTAATATGTTTCAGATTTGCTTTTGAGATTGAAGAAGTAGAGAAAAAGATACTGCACGAAGAAAAGGAATGTATCGCTGAGACTTTCAAGGAGGTGGAGGGTGTTAAAACAGCTCGCATCCTTCCCAATAAGAAGTAAAGCAAGGAAAGAAGAAGTGGTGCTATTGATCTAGTTAGCATACCACTTCTATCTGATTGTTGGAGTTACTGTATCTCACAAAATCTCAAATCTATCTTCTGGAATTTTTCCTATCTATTCTGAACACCTCCATAGCTACAGTAATAGTTTGCACTAACTTCTTCTCAATAATTATTAGGTCACGCTAAATTTCATGTAAATTAATTAGTATATAACATAGAAACCATGTGATTTTAACTAAAACTGGTTGGGAGCTTTTCAACAAAATGTTTTTGTTGGAAAATGCCAATTCATCAAAACCAAAATTTTTGTGACTATTTCTCAGTTTTGATGATATTTTATTATGAAGGTTTTTCTCAGGGTGGGATTTCAGGTTAAAATATAAGCGAGATCTCAGAATAGCCAATAGCCCAGTGATTAGGGCCCTCATCAGAGATATGGGTGACCCAGGTTTAAGTCCTTGCTCTCCTTGATTCATGCAGGACTTAAACCTGGGTCTCCTACATCTCACATGAGTCCCCAAACCACTGAGTGTGTGTGAATAATTTTGAAGGATCTTGGTTTCATTCCATGTTGGAACAGAAACAGATTTCGAAACCTGAAATTTTTAATCAAATATTCTTGTTTTTTGGACAGCCCTAATTGTAATCTACAGTAGAAAGTGAAGTGAAATCTTATTTTTCTTGCAAGCTGGAAATGTATGGCTTATTTATCCCTCATGAGGAGATATTATATCTATTAGCCATCTTGTTACTTAAATGGGAGCTGTGACAAGTCTGTAACTCACACTGCTATTAGGCACCGTCCAGAAGCAGTGCATCCACATCAATAAGTTGCTGGTTGCCAACAGCAGTGATTCCTTTTCAACAACCATAAACTCACTGAACTTGTCTTTTACTCTGCGAACTGTTAGAAAACCAAGAGCAGAAGACAAGAATGGAAATAAGAAGAGAGTGTCCACCGCATGATTTTGAAACTTTTCATCAAACAATTTTGCCTGCACATTATGTGCAGAGAAAGATAGTGGCTCTATACCTGTGGAGACACATAGCTCCCGAATCGCCAGCCCACGGGTGCGGCAAACTGTTCCCATGGCAACGAGGCAGGAGTGGCCTTCACCCCAGCGTCTGTGATTTGGGAAACTTCTTGGCTGGCCTGTTTGTCTCCCTCGCAGCTGGCTTTCACGTGCACAAGATATGGGTTTGTTATCTCATGTGGCTGTACACTGTATGCTTCTTTTATGCGCAAGAATTTAACCACTTAGAAGTGTTGTAAACAGGGAAGTAGAAGATAATAAAAACCTCAGGGAAAATTCCCTGGGAGGCTTTTTGGCTTGGGGCTTTTGGGCTTTCTGGCTACCACAGACCTGGTGTTCTGTTTCCTTTCCTCTGTCGTCGCCACATATACCCACACTGTACACACATCTATGCATTCCTTAAACATTCTCATGAATGACCTATTGTATCAGAATACTCAAAGTGTATTGTGTAGTTACCATACTGCTATTCAAGTCACATTTAGATCACTAGAACAATATTCGCAGGATGTAGTCCATTATCATTGGTTTCAGAGTAGCAGCCGTGTTAGTTTGTATCTGCAAAAAGAACAGGAGTACTTGTGGCACCTTAGAGACTAACAAATTTATTTGAGCATAAGCTTTCTTGGGCTATACTTTCATGATGCATCCGAAGAAGTGGGCTGTAGCCCACGAAAGCTTATGCTCAAATAAATTTGTTAGTCTCTAAGGTGCCACAAGTACTCCTGTTCTTTTTCTATTATCATTGTTGAGTCTCTTTTTTTTTTTTTTTCTCAATTTTAATAAAAAACAAGCTCTTTTTTCTTTTTTCTCTTTGTCTCTTTTTTACCTTTTGTTAATTATGGGGTTCTTTTCTCCTTCATGGTATGGCAGTGGTAAATAATTCACATGAGAGAATGCTTGATGAAATATAGTACCACATAGTAATTTTTCAGGTGGCTTCCTTGATTACTAAACCTCAGCGGTAGCCACATGTTTTAGGGTACCAGTTGGATCATTTAAGTTACCTCATGGAAATTTTTGTGATACTAGTAAGTACCCAAATGTTTCAGATATTTCAACTCTAGCTGTCAGATATATTTTTCTTTACTTTTGGCACTTGTGGTGTTACTGCTGGAACAACGAGCATTCTAGTCCATATAATCATCTTTTCAATTGCTCATTTGTAGGGGTTAGAAGGAAATTGAATACTGACACCAAAATCTAGGGCAGAAATGGTCCTGACTTGATCAGTGAGGCTCTTGACAAGTGGTAGAATGGGACTAGGGATTTGGGATTGATGCAATGGAATTACTTCTGTGCAACACTTCTGATTAATCCCCTTTAATAAATCTGGGTAGCTAATATCTTTATTTTACACAGGACCTTTTTTTAAAAAAAATCCACAAATACTCATCAGTAATGGTCCAAAACACCACAGTAGCAGTAGGTGAAATCCTGGCCCCATTGAAGTCAATGGCAAAATGTCCATTAACTTCAATAGGGCCATGATTTTGCGCATAATGTTTTGGGGCCATTATTGTAGAATTCTATAGTGCTTTGTCACAGGGGACTTTTTCTTCAACATGGTCCCCAGCCTCTTCAACCATAACAAGTCCCAAATAAAATATATGAAAAAGGAATAGGAAATACTGGAGAGGGGGTTTGTGTAAAGAGAGAAACTTAAGTGTGTGTGTGTGCGCGCGCATGCGCGCCTAATACAACCTTCTGTTTGCTCTTGCCGTTCATCTGCAGTATAGTCCATTTGCCAATTGCTTCAGCTAAGGTTGGTTGAGAAAATGGATGCACTGGTGGAAAACCCCTGCACCAGAGGTAGGAAAATATTTCTTTTCCTCATTCTTCTCTGTTTAGCCTTCTTTTTCAAAAATAGATGCCGAAGCTGCACACACACAAGAGAAGTGTGAAGGTGCTCATAAAAAAGGGGTACACATGGTGTGAAGCTGTGTATGCAAATTCAGCACCCATTTTGCGCCATCACCTATTATAACAGTAATCCTAGTAGTAGTAAATATTGTTTACAAAGGCCCCCAATCAGAATTGTTGGGCACTGTACAGAATAGAGACAATTCCCGTCCTATGTTGTGGTGGGTGAGGTGCTATTTATTTTGCATGCACAGTTATCTGTTTATACTTTCACACGGTGTTTTCCAGGCTCAGATTTAAGTGCATCTTTTTTTAAAACATGATTCACAATGGTCTTTTCTCCTGGAACTGGGTTTTTGGCATTATTATTATTGCCCATTCCCCCAACCCTTTCCCAAACACTTTTCACTTCTCTGTTGACTTTAATTAAACTTCCTCTGTCAGCTCATGAGCATGGTGACTTTTTTAAATTGTTCTTTTCCTTACTAATCAGAATTTCCCAGACTCTCCTGAGTCTACTCTGAGTGTTAACAGTGATCTTCAGTTCATACAAATCTATTGTCTTGCCTATAAGACCTGTTTATTTATTCATAAGATGCCACTAGTAGAGATGAAGCAAAAAAGGACAACCTGAAAGTCATCCTGAAGCTGTAGAACAAGATAATGAGTTGGGACAGCCCATTATTTTATTACCTAGAGCCATATGTCAATTAATAACAAAGAAATCACAACAATGTACTGAAGTGCTGTTGTAGATACAGTCAGAGGGAAAACTCCTGAATGGTAAACCTTGAACAATAACCATTATTCCTCTGAGTCATATAATCCTAAAAGACGGTAGAAAGCAGAGGAAAAACACCCTGCATTAGAAAGAGTTTATAATTTCGTATCTGTCTGTAATTTGCTGTGCTAACTACAGCCAAGAGCTTTTTAATGTTCTCCCCAAAAGATAGTTTGAAAACCTATCAAATAAATATTACACTGGAGGAGTGGGGGAATTGCAGAAATAATGTGTGAAGAACATTTTAGAGATGCTGTATACCACAAACAACTAAAACATTAGACTCAACAAAAATAATATTTGAAATTACAGACTAGATTTATATTTGATTATACTTGTTTTGGGTTTTTAAAAAAAATATAGATTGGGCAATGATTTCTTTATACATTCTCACATCTCCCAAATGGTCTTCTCCTTCTTCTCTCTCTCTCCCTCTCTCTTACATCTATCTGTGAAACCTAATTATACCCTGAAACCAATTCCTTCTAGAACAGATTCCCTGCTGGGTAGAGGCTACTAGTATAGTTGCAGGCATTTATACATCTCAGACAGACTCACAGAGGCTATTCTTTAGCTCAGTAGGAAGTCTTAAGGAAAGGTTCTCAAGCAGGGTCTAACAGGGTCTTTATCACTTGGGAGTTTATTTTTCCCTCATCAGGGTAACCGCTTTGCTAGGGATACAGAGATCCTGAAGCTAACTGTCTTAGGTTCACTTCTGGCACCCAGCACTTGAAGCACTTGTGATCCTCAGTGGCACAGCAAAAGCTCCTGCAGGGGGAATAGCTCATGGGGAATTGTAAAACAAAAGAAGTTTCTCTAAGCAAGCTTATCTGCATTAACAGCTCTTGATTTTAGATAGTAGCAGTGCACCAACAATTCAGCCTAAAAGAATAACAGTGGCTGAGTAGAACAAACTTCCAACTGTGAAGCAATTATAGTGCTGTTGAATGGCTGATTGCTTGTGTGTGGTCCTTTTGGTTCCCTGGTGTAGTGTGCTTATGGTTTTGCAATTGGATAAAATGGATTGGAATGAGTGCTGTCATATAAAACTGCCAGCTGTTCTACTGTTAATAAAGACACTATTTAGCTATTAATACACCCTATTCTTCTGTGCTGTGCTTATTCAAACAAAACATCTTTGTTTGTAGAGTGGGTGTGACTGCACCTGTTCTTGATTCAAGAATCCGTGGCCTATGAGAGACCCCCTGATACTCTTAAAAAACAATTCTAGCTTCCAGCCAGAGCCAGATACAAAGACTGTACAGAGTGGGCTTTGCTTTCAGAACAGACCTAACAGACGATGTTTTAAAAATATAACGGGTTTGGATTTTAATTTGCTACTGTTTCTGCTCTTGGCGTTATTTGTTAAGCAACCAATTTTATTTTTTGCATGAGGCCCCATCATTAGCACTTTAGATTTATAAGAACATAGAAAAAGTGACAAGATATGATTTGTACTGGAGAGCTAAGACTTGTTTCGTTGCATTTTTCCTAAAAACTGTGGGTCAAATTCTCTTGAGATATAAGACCACTGAAGTCAATAGAGTTTTACCAGAAGAGAATTTATCCCTACATCTTAAGCTTTCCTGGAGTGAAGTGTAATATTGGTTATGTCAGTGAAAGATAAATGATGCTAAGCCTGGATAATTTAAAAAGATCTGAATGTCTTCCTAAGCAATAGTTTTAGACATCTACAGAAATATACCTGTGCTTTCTTTCCATTCTTGATGTGAAAAGGAGATTAAACCATGTAGTCTGGTGGTTATAGCATGGGAAACCTTGTTTTGACTATATCACTGAGTTGCAGTGTGAATTTGGGGAAAGTCACTGCTTTCCCCCAGCTGAAAAATGGGGATAATATAGTTAGCCATATTTAAGCCAGATGGTGACCTGAAATTCACCCTTGAATGTTAGTCAGGGGGCCTTCCTGTGTCCCTTGAGCCCCTGTGGTTGCTAATATTGCAGGTGGCAGTGCAAGGCTGACTGCAGCCCCGTTTTGCCAACTCCCATGCTGCTGTTGTGAGTCTCATGATAATTATTGTTTTTCTTAAAGCCCCAGCTCCTGGAGTCAAGTGAATATGTGATAATTTCAGCCTTCATTTTTAAAAAAAAGTAAGTTTCTAGCCCTTGTGACTGTGGAGAAAGCTTCAAAATATGACCCCAGTGCACCCTACAGGCTCAAAAAAGCAGAAGGCAAATAAAAAGAACCCCAAATCTATTATTTTTACATGGTTAGCCAGTGGACTGTTCTTGGACCAGGTTCACCAGCCTGCAAAACCTCCATGGCTCAAGGGTAGTCCTGCCCTGCCAGGGCTTCCAGGCTCCTTGATGTGGACCCAGGAGTCTGGAAGCACTAAGGCTAGCTCTAGCTGTGGCTCAACTCCTGGATCTGCAGCAGGGATCCTGCAAGCCCTGAGAACTCTGGGTTGTGCAGCCCTGGGATCCAGCTGGCTTGGGAGGCTGGAGGCCAGCATTACAATGTGACAATTTGTCATGTTGTATCAGGTACAAGACATGTGGTGGAAAGCCAGAAACACAGCAACATTGTGACCTGATGTTGAGATGCAGTTTAGCCCTTTGCCTGAAAACAAACCTCATTAGGATCTCCTGAAAATTTGATAGCCAGCCCTGCATGATAAGGAATATGTTGAAGTGTGGCCTGCTCCACCCCCATTGAAGTTTTTGCATTGCTATCAGTTGGAACAGTCTTAGACATTTTCTGAAGATTTCTCCCAGATGTCTCTATTTATAAATCAGAATTTGTAAATGTCATTTTATCATTCACTTCAGAGATTATGTGTCAATATTGCAAACAAATGCCTTAAGGAAGAGTAAAGTCTCCTCTCCTCTCAAGATATTAAAACTTACAAATATTTCCTTCAGCCCTTTAGAGATCTTCATATTCTTCAGCTGTTATTTTGTGACAAATTATAGCTATGGGGAAGACATTCATGGCCTGAGTCTCCTCTTACTTATGCTTCTGTGAATCAGGAGTAATTCCATCAAAGTCAAAACTTTTACTCCAGTGTAAAGTCAATGAGAGCAGAGAGCAGAACCAAGCCCATATTGTATTGCAAGGCTTAAACGAGTGCAATCTACAATCAAGAATAAATGTGGTTAATGTAACCTTCACAAGTCATCAGCACGGAAACCTTTCATTTTGGTTTCTGTTTATTCATGTTACAAAATGCCTTTATGTAAGAATTTCACTGGCCTAATTTAACAAAAAGCACATCAATAATGCAAAGCCCAACAAATGAGCTGATATATTATATTTGTAAATAGTGTAGCATTAGAACAAATTGTATCGGATGGACAAATTCAAGTTCTTTTTCTCTAAGCAAGAAAAAGAAATATTATTTATTTTTATTTTATTTTATTTGTTATTATTGGCTGCTTTCTTTTGCCACCCTCTCTCTCTTTTTCTCTTTTATTCAATTCAAGAAGTGCTTTGCTTAAATGTTCTTTATTTTTCTAAAGATGAATAAGCAAGTATGTGATACTCTCCTCCCCTCCCCCCCTTTGATCACCGCTTGCAGAGGCAATAAAGTCATTGCTGTTTCAAATTCATGCATTCTTTATTAATTCGTCACACAAATAGGGGGATAACTGCGGCGTGGGGGAGGAGGGAAGCACCGGGTGGGGTGGAGGAGAAGGGAAGGACAAGGCCATACTGCACTTCAAAACTTATTTATTGAATGACAGCTTTCTGTTGCATGGGCAGTCCTCTGGGGTGGAGTGGTTGGGTGCCCGGAGGCCCCCCCACCGCGTTCTTGGGCGTCTGGGTGAGGAGGCTATGGAACTTGGGGAGGAGGATGGTTGGTTACACAGGGGCTGCAGCGGCGGTCTGTGCTCCTGCTGCCTGTCCTGCACCTCAACAATACACTGGAGAATATCAGTTTGATCCTCCAGTAGCCTGAGCATTGCTTCCTGCCTTCTTTCATCATACTGACACCACCTATCATCTTGATCCCACCACCTTTCCTCTTGCTCCCGCCACCTGTTCTCTCACACATCCCTCCTGTCCTCGCATTCATTTTGTGCTTTCCTGCACTCTGACATCGTCTGTCTCCATGCATTCTGCTGGGCTCTTTCAGTGTGGAAGGACTGCATGAGCTCAGAGAACATTTCATCGCGAGTGCATTTTTTTCGCCTTCTAATCTTCACTAGCCTCTGGGATGGAGATGATACGGGGAGCGTTGAAACATTTGCAGCTGTGGGAGGGAAAAAAAGGGAAAGTAGTATTTAAAAAGACACATTTTAGAGAACAATGGGTAGACTCTTTCACAGTGAACCAAGCTGTTAACATTACATAGCACGTGTTCTTTCTTTACAAGGTCGCATTTTTGCCTCTTATATTGAGGGCCTGCCAGTTTGGTGTGAGAGATAACACATGCAGGGCCAGCAGGCAACAGAATTCGGCTTGCAGGCAGACATGGTAAGCCACAGTCTTTTGGCTTCTTTAACCTTCATAACATGTGGGAATGGTTTCAAACAGCAGCGCCCTCATGTCCCATACCAAGCACCCATTGGGTTGGCCATTTAAAAGGAGGGGCTGCGGTTTTTGGGTTAACATGCAGCACAAACCCAGCTAACCCCTCCCCCCCCCACACACCCTATTCTCTGGGATGATCGCTTCACCCCTCCCCGCACCGCGTGGCGCATAGCGGGGATGATTTCTGTTCAGCCACAGGCAAACAGCCCAGCAGGAACGGCCACCTCTGAATATCCCCTTAATAAAATTCCCCTCTTTTAACCAGGTGACCATGAATGATATCACTCTCCTGAGGATAACACAGAGAGATAAAGAACGGATGTTGCTTGAATGCCAGCAAACACCGGGACCATACGCTGCCATGCTTTGTTGTGCAATGATTCCAGACTACGTGCTACTGGCCTGGCGTGGTAATGGAGGACGGAATAAGGCTGCCCTCCCCAGAAACCTTTTGCAAAGGCTTTGGGAGTACATCCAGGAGAGCTTCATTGAGATGTCCCTAGAGGATTTACGATCCATCCCCATACATGTTAACAGACTTTTCCAGTAGTTGTACTGGCCGCAAATGCATCCCAAGTCTTCAGGGCAAATTAATCATTAAACACGCTTGCTTTTAAACCATGTACAATATTTACAAAGGTACACTCACCAGAGGTCCCTTCTCCACCTTCTAGGTCCGGGAGCCCGCCTTCGGTGGGTTGGGAGGGTACTGGCTCCAGGGTGATAAACAGTTCCTGGCTGTCGGGGAAAACGGTTTCTCCACTTGCTTGCTGTGCGCTATCTTAAACCTCCTCCTCATCATCATCTTCCTCGTCCCCAAAATCCGCATCCCTGTTGCGTGAGAATCCATTGATGGAGTCCATGCACAGGGCTGGGATAGTTGTAGGGGCATCCCCTAGAATAGCATGCAACTCTGTGACGTTGTGCAGTCTATATGGTTTTATAAAAACATGATAATAAGTGAATATAATGTAACTGGGATAGTTTTATAAAAATTTGATAATAAGTGACTATAATGCAAATGGGATATGCTTCGTGCAAAAGGTCTCTTGTAAGGTATCATTACAAAGCTTATAATCTACTGAGTGTGATCATCCTATTTATAGAAATGTACCACTCTTGTATCTAAAACTAGAAATATAAAACATAACTCTGAGGGCCTATTGTAATTATGTAAAGTGTGGACCATTAATGATGGTCTGGAATCTTGATGACTCCCATTAACAGGACCATTATCCGCAGATGACTGTGTTTACCTGTGAGTCTTCCTGTATATGTGTGCAGGGCCGTCCTTAGCCATAGGCAGAACAGGCGGTCGCCTAGGGCACCACTAGGTCTGGGGCACCACGCTGTGCTGGGAGCTGGGACAGACAGGAAGCAGTGGAGCATGTAAGAACTCACTTCCTTGCAGTCAGCCAAGCAACAGGGGCTGGCTGGCTAAAATTATCACACACAGCTGGCTGGGCTGGGGATAGGGTGACCAGGTAGCATGTGTGAAAAATCAGGTCAGGGGGTTGGGGTAGGGTGACCAGATGTCCCACTTTTATAGGGACAGTCCCAATTTTTGGGTCTTTTTTTTTTTAAAGATATATAGGCTCCTATTACTTTACCTAGGAATAAAACTAGGGTTATATTTTCCCACTGCTTGGAAACCCATCTTATTAAACTGGATAATGCCATTGATCTATTTACAGTATAAAGTTGATATAGAGTTGTAACTAACATTAAGACTGATGCCCACTATACATTTAAAACTAAAAAGTGGCTTTGGTTTCCAACTCTACTGTGTCTCAGTCAGGGTGGAGCACCTTGTGAGGTGTCTTCACACTAGCTCAAGATCACAGACTCATGGCTATCCTATATTAGTTATTTTAAATAATATCTCTGATAATCTGACAATAATTTAAACAGTTATTTCTTTAAAAAACACCCTTATAAGTTATGTCGTATCTAAAACAACTTTCCGGGTCACAAAAAAGAAACCGGAAAGATGAGATAGGATTAGCTATACAAGCACAGAAGGGTTCTATACTTAAGGTTGTACATCATGAAGACAACGAAGTTGATCAAGATCATCAAGTAACTGCCAAAGAAAATTTTTATGCAGACGAAGCTCAAGAAATGCAACAACACACAGAACAATCATTTGAAACAGATGCAGACACAAAACAAGAAATTACAACAGTTGAAACTGTACTAGCATGGGATATAGATGACATTGGCACATGGCCGCAATCTTTAAACAACGAATTGCGTGCCATTATATTTGAGAAAGGCCCTGTGAGAATAAAAGGTCTTGAATATCCTAAAGACATTAGAGTTAGGAAATTCACAGAAAACAATTACTACAAAAGACTTTCTAACGGAGAAATTGTCAACAGACAGTGGCTTGTGTACTCTAAATGCAAGGATGCTGTATTTTGTCTCCCATGCAAGATTTTCAATAGTTGCAATTTTAAGATAGCGACCATAGGTATTAATGATTGGAAAAATCTTAGTCACATAAAACCGCAACATGAAAAGGCACAACACCATATTGAAAGTATGCACAAATGGTGTGAGCTGAGTGCAAGTTTAAAAAATCAGACAACTCTTGATGCCTAAAATCAAAGATTGCTGGAGTCAGAGAAACAGCATTGGCATCGTGTTCTTGAATGTCTATTATCTATTGTTGAATATCTATCAACAAACAATCTTGCTTTTAGAGGAAGCGTTGAGAAATTATTCCAGCTCAAAAATGGCAATTTTTTGGGCCTTGTACAACTGCTAGGAAAATGTGACACAGTTATGAGTGAACATCTCCAAAGAGTAACTGAAAATGAAATACATGACCACTATTTGGGACCAAGAATTCCAAATGAACTGATCATGCTAATGAGTGATAAAGTGAGAGACAAAATTGTTTCATTGGTTACTTTGGCAAAATATTTTGCCATAATTCTAGATTGCACTCCGGACATAAGTCATCAAGAACAGATGTCGTTAGTAGTGAGATTTGTCGACATTAGTGATTCAGCACAGATCACAGTTAAGGAATCGTTTATCACATTTTTAGAAGTAGAGGACATTACAGGTTTTGGACTTCTTCAAGCTCTCCTTGATGAACTAAAATGAATGGGATTGTTCGTAATTAACATCAGAGGACAAAGCTATGATAATGGTGTCAATATGAGAGGATGCATTTCTGGTGTGCAATCTAGATTGCTGGCAGAAAATCCACAAACCTTTTTTGTTCCATGTGCATGCCACAGCCTTAATTTGATTTTGCACGATATGGCCAAGTCTTCTGTAGAAGCTATATCTTTTCTTGGTTTGCTGCAATGCATTTACGTGCTCTTTTCAGCTTCCACTCAACGATGGCAAATATTCAAAGCGCATGTCAATGGTATTACCATTAAGCCTCTAACTGAGACACGCTGGGAAAGCAGAGTAGAAAGTGCAAAAACACTGAGATATCAATCTGAGGAAGTTTACAAAGCACTGGTTGCTATTTCGGAAGAAGCCAGATATCCAAAAGCTAAAAGTGAAGCACAGTGATTGGCCTCTGAAATATCCAGCTTCAAGTTTCTAACATCTGTCATAATCTGATATGACATTCTTGTTAAAATCTCAAGTGTAAGCAAAATAATGCAGAGTCCAATGATGCAGCTTGATTCAACACTTACCTTACTAAACAACACACAACACTTTTTAGTGAAATACAGAGCAAATGGATTCAAAGAAGCACAGGCTACAGCAAGAGAGCTTGCACAGGCACTCGGTGTAGAACCAAAATTTCCATGTCCGAATGTGACTCGACTTTCAAGGGAAAAAGGGCAAGCGGAATATGAAGGAGCAGATGAGCCCATAGATGATCCAGAAAAGAAATTTGAGGTTGAATTGTTGATGTTGTGATGGATAAAGCAATATCTGCCATTGATGAAAGGTTTAATACCTTACGAGTACACCATGAACAGTTTGGATTTTTGTATGACATAACTAAATTCAACTAAATAGAAAAACAAGAGCAGTTAATGACAAAGTGCAAGAACCTAGAGAGCCTCCTGAAGCACGGTGATAGTTTTGATTTAAATGGACTTGAGCTGTACGAAAAATTGAGTATATTGTCATCAATGTTGCCACATGCAAAATCGGTGATGGACATTGTACAGTTTATTCATACCAGCAAACTTATTGACATATATCCTAATGTGTACATTGCCACTTGCATTCTACCAACAATTCCTGTAACAGTAGCATCAGGAGAACGGAGTTTCTCAAAACTAAAGCTCATTAAAAACTATCTCCATTCTACAATGAGTCAGGAACGCTTGACAAATTAAAAAAATTATATTATTTGCATCATTCTGTCAATAAATCAGAATTTTTTCTATAGCACTTCTTTAGTGCTAGTCCACCAGCATTACAGTGTGCTTAATTAAGTTAAACTGTTTTTAATAAAGTGCATGTGGCAAGTTTTCCAATACTGTAAGCCTATGTTTGTGTTGCTAAGAGCAAGTTGGGCATTGGGGCACCATTTTAATAATCCCGCCTAGGGCACCATAAATCCTAAGGACGGCCCTGTATGTGTGTGCTGGCAAGTGAGTAATGAAGTCTTGCAGTGACATGTGATCATGTCACCTGAACTGGAATCCATCTTTAACCTGGTGCTTTTCCAGTGAGGGGGGGTGAAAACCCAGAGGGACAAAGGGGTTCCCGCCTTATGCAAAAGATATATAAAGGGGTGGAAGAGAACAGAGGTGGGGGAGGAGCCATCATGAAGAATCCCCTAGCTACCACCTGAGCTGGAACAAGAGCTGTACCAGGGGAAAGAATTGTGCCCAGGCCTGGAAGGTGTCCAGTCTGAGAAAAACTTACTGAAGCATCTCTGAGGGTGAGATTATCTGTATTTAGTTTGATTAGACATAGATTTGCGCATTTTATTTTATTTTGCTTGGTGACTTACTTTGTTCTGTCTGTTACTACTTGGAACCACTTAAATCCTACTGTCTGTATTTAATAAAATCACTTTTTATTTAGTAATTTACTCAGAGTATGTATTAATACCTGAGGGAGCAAACAACTGTGCATATCTCTCTATCAGTGTTATAGAGGGCGAACAATTTATGAGTTTGCCCTGCCCCCACAGTGTGACGGGTTGGATCACAGAAACCCCCTTGGGAGCTGCCACCTGATGTGCCAAGACTACCTCTGCTTCTGTTTTCCCTGCCAGCTCAGGATTCCAGCACCCTGTCTTGCTGAGTGAGACACTCCAGTCTGCTCCAACACAGACCCAGGGTCTGAATCACTTGTCTCAAAGCTGCAAGTTTACCTGAAAACAGCTCACAGTAGTGTGCTTGTCTTTAGCACTCAGATGCCCAACTCCCAATGGGGTCTAAACCCAGATAAATCCGTTTTACCCTGCATAAAGCTTATGCAGGACAAACTCATAAATTGTTTTAAAGATGGATTCCAGTTCAGGTGACATGATCACATGTCACTGCAAGACTTCATTACTCACTTGCCAGCACACACATATACAGGAAGACTCACAGGTAAACACAGTCATCTGTGGATAATGGTCCTGTTAATGGGAGTCATCAAGATTCCAGACCATCATTAACGGTCCACACTTTACATAATTACAATAGGCCCTCAGAGTTATGTTTTATATTTCTAGTTTTAGATACAAGAGTGGTACATTTCTACAAATAGGATGATCACACTCAGTAGATTATAAGCTTTGTAATGATACCTTACAAGAGACCTTTTGCACGAAGCATATCCCATTTGCATTATAGTCACTTATTATCAAATTTTTATAAAACTATCCCAGTTACATTATATTCACTTATTATCATGTTTTTATAAAACCATATAGACTGCACAACGTCACAAACTCATCATAGAAGCAGCATGTCTGGGGCTCTGACCCGGAGCAGCCGTTTGCCTCTCTGGTTCTTTGGTAGGCTTGCCTCAGCTCCTTAAGTTTCACGCAGCACTGCTGCAGGTCCCTGTTATAGCCTCTGTCCTTCATGCCCTTGGAGATTTTTTCAAATGTTTTGGAATTTCGTCTTTTAGAATGGAGTTCTGATAGCACAGATTCGTCTCCCCATACAGCAATCAGATCCAGTACCTCCCGTTCGGTCCACGCTGGAGCTCTTTTGCAATTCTGGGACTCCATGGTCACCTCTGCTGATGAGCTCTGCATGGTTACCTGTGCTGATCAGCTCGCCACAGTGGCCAAACAGGAAATAAAATTCAAAAGTTTGCAGGGCTTTTCCTGTCTACCTGGCCAGTGCATCTGAGTTGAGAGTGCTGTCCAGAGCGGTCACAGTGGAGCACTCTGGGATAGCTCCCGGAGGCCAATACCGTAGAATTGCGTCCACACTACCCCAAATTCACCCCAGCAGGGTCGATTTCAGCGCTAATCCCCTCGTCAGGGAGGAGTACAGCAATCGATTTTAAAACCCCTTTAAGTCGACAAAAATGGCTTCATCGTGTGGACGGGTGCAGGGTTAAATTGATCTAACACTGCTAACTTCGACCTAAACTCGTAGTGTAGACCAGGGCTCAGTGTCTGCAAGAATATTTGTACTTAGAGTAAGGGAATTACAATAATGTAGAGAATTACTCCCACTAGCATTTGACTATAGCTGGTGAATGGTAAGTGTAAGTGTTCAAGCTCTGACTAATTTCTATTCTTACAAAAACTTATTAGAGGCTAGTTACTAGTTTATTTTCATTAACAATTAGGCATCTGAGCATGACAGCCAACCTCTCATGCTTTTTGCTCTCATCTACATCTTATTTCCCCTTTATATTTTAAAATTTACTCTTCATAGAGGATCAAATCACAGTTTTAAAACTTACAAATAACTATTTTCTTTGGCATGAACAAGCTGATTTTGCTTTTTAAAATGAATTATTTCAGTTGATCATCCTTGCTACCTTGAGTAAATAGCTTATTTCTTAACATTATTTCTCACATTGTAATTATTATAGAACAAAACCACATGGAAAGTATTTACCCCTTCTGTTTATCACAGGATTAATACATCTGATACACAAGAACTACTTTAAACTAGGCCCAGAATTTAAACAAAATGTACAATCAATAAATTGTCTCTTTGATCAACTCAGATTATTTCAGAAAACCTTCAGTGACCTTCTAATATAATCTGAAAACATAAGGGCTGTCTTAGAGCCATGGACCCAGCAGTCCGCCAGGCAAGCTGGCAAGGAACTAAGCAGGTTTCTGATGGAAAGTACCTGGCAGACATGGTTCCATTGGAGACCTGCCTATACCTCAATGAAAATTCATTAAATCTGAGCCTTTCTCACTAAACATTTCTCTTTCAAGGCATCTGCATTTTCTGATGAAACAGAGTTTCATCAGAGAATTTCTCATCAGCTCTAGTGACAATGTCATGTTTATGACATTGCAATGGCTAAAACACATTTCCTAGCAAGATCAAGTGATCCTTTCTTGAAGAGCCAGGTGGTAGTTCTGTGGGGTTTAGAGAACAAAGGAGCATAGGTGCTGGAACTAGGGATGCGGAGGGTGCTGGCACACCCTCTGGCTTGAAATGGTTTCCATCATGTACAGTGTTTACAGTCTGGTTCAATGGCCCTCAGCACCCCCACTATAAAAATTGCTCCAGCACCCCTGCAAAGGAGAATGTCCATGTGGTCATTATAGCCCCAATTCTGCAAACTGCTCATGTTGGTGACCCTTTGTGCTCCTGGTCTGCATCACTTGAATCAATCAGACTCTGGGTGGGCACAGAGAGTTGACCACACAGGGCAGCTTGCAGAATTGGGCCTAAGTCATCACATAGTAAAGCTAAGCATTTCATAAACAAAAACAACCTCATATTAAACCCAAGAATTTCAAACCACACATCAACATTACAAACCTGTTCCCCCACCCAACCTCCCCCGCCCCCCGCAAAATATAACACATTTTTATTGCCAGCCCATAGATCCTACATGATCAGGTCCCTTATTTCTCCTCATCTCAACTCAGGAACCCAGCCAGAACCCATGAGGTAAATTCTTAAGTGCCTGAGTCACTTTTGAAAATAGGACTTAGGTTCCCAAATTACTTGGGCCCTTTGAAAGTTTTACCATGGCCCTTTTCCTGTTGACAATATTATCTGTGAACATACCAGGATTTTTATGAATGTATCCATTTTTCATAACTGGTTGACAAATATTTTTTATATATATTTGGGCCCAGGGGTTTTCATGGGCTCCTTCAAGTGTTTGATTTTTGGTCGGTGTGATTGGTCACCTTATTCATGTGACATGGTGTCTGTGGATCACTTAATCTTTTGAAATAGGAGCAGTGCCTGAAGAATTCACTAGTGCTTTGTATCTCTCAGGTAGAGGATGGGGAACAGTTAAAAGAGAGTGATATAAAGGGATAAGCAGGCAAAGAAAATGTTAAGGGATTTGAAATCTTTTCCTGTCCTCTTTTGGAAAGAGCTTTAGATTTGGCTAGGTTCCCAGATTTTAAAATAGCTGGATTCCTTATAGACTGAGAGGGAGAGGAAGATGTAAGCCTGATTTATTGGTTGTCTAGCAGACTTTACTTTCTATTTTCTCTTGTCACATTCCCAATGAGTAAATGTGTGTGTAAATACAGGCTGGCCAGGTAAGCACTTCCAGCATCAGTATATTCATTCATATGTGAATATACTTGTTCACTTGCAGATATGCTTATTTGCCTATGAATATCATATTTGCACAATTAAAAGCACCTCATAAGAACATAAAAAGACATATTGGGTCAGACCAATGGTCCATCTAGCCCAGTATTCCATCTTCCAACAGTGGCCGGTGCCAGATTCTTCAGAGGGAATAAACAGAACAGGTCAATTTTGAGTGATTCATCCCCTGTTGTCCAGTCCCAGATTCTGGCAGTAGGAGAATTAGGGATGCCCAGAGCATGAGGTTGTGTCCCTGACTATCTTGGCTAATAGCCATTAATGGACCTATCCTCTATAAATGTATCTAGTTCTTTTTGAACCCAGTTATACTTTTAGCCTTTGGAACATCCTCTTGCAATGAGCTTATAGGTTGACTGTGCATTATAGGAAGAAGTATTTCCTTTTGTTTGTTTTATACCTGCTGCCTATTAATTTCAGTGGGTGACCTCAGGTTTTTGTGTAATATGACATGATAAATAATACTTTCCTATTCACTTTCTCCACATCATACATAATTTTATAGACCTCTATGATATCCGCCCTTAGTCATCTCTTTTCTAAGCTGGGCAGTCCCAGTCTTTTTAATCTCTCTTCATATGGAAGCTGTTCCATAACCCTGATCATTTTTGTTGCCCTTCTGTGTACTTTTCCCAATTCTAATATATCTTTTTTTAGATGGGGCGATCAGAACATTATGCAGTATTCAAGGTCTGAAAATACTACTATTATCTATTCCTTTTCTAATGATTCCTAACATTCTGTTAGCTTTTTTTGACTGCCATTCAGGGATGAAAGTAAGATAAATTACTTACCGGTACGGGGGCCCGACTCCGGGCCCCCAGAAGGGCCGGGGCTTCGGGCAGAAGGGGCGGGGCTGAGGGTCAGCCTCCCCCAGCCAGCCCTTCCACACTGCCCGGCCCGCGCCGCCCAGGGCTCCAATGGCGATTTAAAGGTCCCGGGGCTCCAGCCGCTGCCACAGTAGCGACAGCGGTGGCGGCTTTGAGCCCCGGGACCTTTTAAATCTCCGGGCCCCGGGACAGTTGCCCCTTTTGCCCACCCCACCCCCGTCAGTGGCTCTGCTGGTAGGGTGTCTACACGTCGGTGGCCGTGGGGGGACAAAAGGGACAGTGACGTTAAAGCACTGCCATGGCAGTGCTTTAACGTCGGCTGCGTATGGGCCGGTACCTTCGGCCACTTCTTACTGGTACACTGTATTGGCCCGTACTGGCCCACTTTCACCTCTGCTGCCACTGCATATTGATCAGATGTTTTAAGAGATCTATCCACAATGACTCCAAGATCTCTGGAGTTTTCTTCATTCTGATGTACTTAAATAAAATGTTTGTTAGTTTTTGTGTCTTTAGCTAGTTACTCTTTTTCCTCCCCAAGCATTCATGCAAAATAAAAAACAGACAATGGAAAATTAACAAAATATGTTATGAACATGGTCAGATAAAATTTTGATTCAGTGAACGTTTGTTAATATGTTTTCGCCATTTGTGCAGCTCTAGTATTTATCCTTATCTTCTCTTCCATCAATGCACAAACACACTTTTTCTCTTCTTACTCCCACCCCCTCAAAAAAGTTTTTCCCGCCTTGCTTTTTCTGCCCCCTTTTCTTTCTATTTCCATCATTCATTTCTTATCTCCATTCCTTTTTTCATAGACCTGTTTACAACTAGACAAATTCACACATCCTAAGCCACCCTAAGCCCAGTGTAGGCACTGCTAGGTTGACAGAAGAATTCTTCCGTCCACTAAGCTACTGCTTCTTGAGGGGTGGATTTACTCCAGCGATAGAAAAACCTTTCCTGACACTGTAGCAAGTGTCTACACTACAGTGGCGTAGTTGCAGCACCTCAGCTGTATTGCTGTAGCATTATATAATGGACATATCTTTATTTTTCCCTCATCTTTTTTATTATATTCTGTTTTTTCAACTCTTTCTGTTTCCTCCTATTTTCTGCCCACACTTGACTCTCCCCGAGATGAATCATGTTCTCATTTAAATCAAAGAGAGTTTTGCCATTGGTTCCAGTGAGAGCAGGATTCATTTGCAAGTTCCCATCTGCTCCTCTTCCTACTTCCCAATTCTTCCTCCTTCACAGTTCCCCAATCTCTTTCCTTCCATCCCTGCCAAAATGCCCCTCATCTTTCCTTCTGCTTCCCTGAATTCCCCACATCTTTCTTCCCACCACCAGATTCCCACATCCCACCTTTCTTTTCCTCTCCATCCTGGATTCATCAGTTCTCATGTCTCTTCCCTTCCCCTGGTTGCCCATCTCCGAGAGACAGGCACTGTGAGACAGCTCAAGAATGAAAGAACTTGACAGAAGCAGCATGTGAGAATGTGAGAGTCAGAAAGCCAGCATAGAGTGAGATGTATCTTATCTGTACAGTCTGTATCCATCTGTGCAAAACAATTCATTTTTGTTTGGACCAGTGCTAGATGATGTTTACATTACATGGGGCTGTGGAAGAAAACAGCACATACCCTAATCAAGTTGCCCACTAGTTTTAAAGCCTCTGCAGCCCTGGATATGAGAGGATGCACTCAGAGAAATTTAACGTTACAGAATGACAGTCAAAATTCTTCAATATTTGGTAACTATATATTTGTTCTACACTTGCATGCTTCTGCCATACCCATGGCCTTCTTTATCTCGAGTCAGACTGTTGCCAAATTGCTTCCATTTGTAAATTATTCATATAAGGCAAAAGCTTTTGACTATGTTTGGCAAGACAACTTCTTTAGCAAAGTCATTAAGATAAGAGACCTCTGCAGGGATGGAAGTTATTCAGATTATATATAAAACCTCTTGTGTGTATATACTGTGATTTTCTCTCCTTCTTAGCCCCCCCCCATCATTTTTTGTCCCTTCAACTAAATGCATTAAAATGTAACAAATTATTATGTTGCCACAAGTAATGGATGCTTCTGTCAGCATGCAAAGCAGTTCCGCTCACAGAGTTATAAAACACTGAAAATGGAAATGTAGCCTAAGGAAAAGTTTTTCATTCTAAGCTCAAATGTAATTTTAGAGACAGTGAATATTAAAAACACAACATATTTTCTAAGATTTCTGATGTACTCGATTTATATGTGCTGGGTTATGATTTTTAAGGATTTTTACACTAAATTAACTTCTTAGAATTTTATTTTCAAAGATGTATGTAACTCTTCATGTGTATGTGCATATGTGTGTGTATCTATCTATCTAGAGAAAGAGAGGGAGTGAATGGGAATTTACATAATGGTTGCAGTGGGGTATAAAATATTTATTAGCATGAGTTTAAAATGAGCTGCTATTCATGAATGGCAAAACCATGGGTGAGTTATGTAGATGACACCAAATGGGCACCAACAAAAGCTTTATACCTCACCACTATAGTTTTTCTGTCCTGTAAAATTTTTTGAAATTTTTACATGTCCCAAAACATTGAAATCTTGAAAATGTTCAAAAATTAAAAAAACTAATTTTTTGTTTTGTTTTTGTTTTTGCAGGAGGGCTGGGCAATCAAAATGTTTTGTTTCAATAATTTCAAAATGTTTCACTTCAGCTGTGATCTGTTTCCCCTTAATATCTTTTTAGTTTATTTAGCTTAAATTTTCAAATGAAAAGTCATTTCAAAAATGTCAAAATGAAACGTTGCAATAATTTCAATTTTTTTCTCTGCATTTTTAGAGTCAGAAAATTCATCAAAACCAGCCCTGTTTAACATAGCATTTCAGATTCAGTTGTTTGGCATTTGGGTGGGGAAAAAAATATCAAAAAATGCTCAGCCAGCTCTACAAACCATCCCGTTAGGTATCTTGGATAAGCCACATGTGTTGCAGAGCAACTACTTTGGGATTATTTCCAAAAGAGTTCTTTGGGGCTGGTTTTTGTATTCTTCCTTCTGTAAATCAATGTACAGGAAGTCCCACTGTACAGGACTCAAAGGGAGACCATAACAACCTTCAAAAAAACCCTACACTAATATTTTTATGTAAAACCATCACAGTTTTAAATTTGAGTACCTGTGGTTATTCCTGTGCTAGGATTTAGAACCAATACTTGGTGTCATTAGATGCATGGATTCTCCTCTTTAAAATGGCATAAAGCTCTTATTTTCAGCCCTGAAGGGTATGGAATAATACTTTGTAAAGCAGGTATTTAAGTTGTCATAATAAGACTAAGTCTGATATGATAGGAGGCAGTTCAGACCTCAGAGCTATTGTTTCAGCCTCAGGAACACAACACTTCATCTGTTTAAACTTGTTTCACATTTCTAAGGTAATCTTTGCAACCATATGTGCTGGAAACTTTTTTAATGAAACCTTAGATTCTAGAAGACAAAAAGTCATCCTTAAGAAAAATGTTCCTGCTTGCCATCTGCTGTGAACTGGCCCTGAACTTACTGGAGCTATGTTCAATGACTTCATGCCCTCAGGATAAATATGAACGCATATAGCTAGCTGGGTGCTTAGTTGCCTATTTGCCCATACATTTACCCAATTTGAGCATACATTTACTCTAGTTGTACCCACAAATTGGTTTGCTCATAGTACCTTGCATATTCACAAGCAAGAGTGACACTCTACTGATTAAAAATTTGGTCCATACTGTATGTCATTTTAAGCATTAAGCGCTAATACATTAATACCAGTTAAGGATTACTTAGACTGGGGCATTCTTTGCAATATGGTCCATATCTTCATATATCTGTGGACAGTAGCCGACATAATGGACACCATTCTGATTTGGGGCTTTTGGATGCTACTGCAGTAGAAATAATAAATAATAGTAATAATTGACATTGCTGAGTGTGCAGTTTTGCATTCTAAATTCTTTTGATTCATATTAAACTCTTCCAGATGAAAATTGTCCTCAGTGGTTAACTTTTATTAAGTAAACCCCATGACAGGGGTTGCTTCCATGATCCTAAATAAATAAGCACTACTGTGGCTTGAAACTGATATACAATTATAATCATATTATTCAGGGAATGGTAGTATTCATCATGTTGTTAGTATTGTACATTTGTACCATTGTAGATAGGAGTCACACAGCTTGGGGCTTTGTATCTTCACCTATTGTTTTCCCTGTGTTATGATAAATTTTTAGCAACACTTGATTAAAACTGCCAATTTGTTGGGTACAAAGAAAATCTCTTGACACCACCAGGACTAATTATGTTGTCCTTGCCAAAGGGGTAGTTGAATAATTGCATGTGATTATTGCACAGCTATGGTGCTTTTCATGTCAGTTGCAATGCAATGAAGATTGATTCCCTTTATTTAATCATTCAAAAATAACCCCCTTGTATCATTCCCCAAATAGGAGCAACTATGTTCCTACATCTTTCTTCCAAAAGGCTCCTGAATGCAATCGGTTCCCTGATGAGATAGCATTGCAATCTGCATGTGCATGAGTCTGTCCTAAATAGGAGGATCTGCTTTGTAATTGGTTGTGGATCCTAGTTTCCTTGTTCTTTAACCACAGTCCCTAACTTGCTTTATAATCTTAACAGCTGCAAGCACATGAACATAAGCAGGAAAAATCCAGCTTTTACTAATTAAACTCTGGACAGGAAGAGAAGCTTCAACTCTGATCTGATATATATATATAATGTCCACTCTGTACCTATCTGCCATGATAAATTGGCCTCATGCAATCATACAATATTTCTTGGTAGGATTTTATGCTGCCAGACAATATTCTCATTATAAAAATACTTAAAGACATTGGGCCATCTCCTACTGGAACCAATGGAGGTAGTCTAGATTTACACTGGTGTATTTGTTTTTGCTGGTTTTTCACATGTTCTTTTTACTTTCCAGATTCTATAGCATTCTCTTCTGAGCTAATTGCTTCCTTTTCTAATTCAGACTGTGACAAGATGTGACTCCATTCTGGGCTGGAAAGAGTTAAGACCAGATTTAGGATTAGGTAGCCACATCCGCTGCACCTGTGCTGGGTTTGGTCTTAAAAAGGGGGAAGTCCAGCAAATTGAGAGGGTGAATGGGATGAGTGGTGATAGGAAGTTCCTGCCCAGGATTAGCAGCCTGCTAGGATACAAGAAACCCAGTGTGGGACTTTGGCTGGCCAGATCGGCTGCAGAAAGGAAGGCTTCAGCCAGGAAGACAGTGATTGAAACTATGTCTGAGAGGTGTAGAGCCAGGGTGTAACAGCTGGCAATTATGTATGGGAGCAGGGACTGGAGGTAGGGCCTGGTTGGGTGGAAGATTCCTTTGTTTTAAGCCTTTTGGAACTTTTGTTTTTTGAAGGTCTCCTTTCATCTGGAAGGGGTGAGACTGGCTGGAGTTGTAAGAAGAAGTAGATTGTTGCAGGACCAAACAGCTGTTTGGTGGGGGAAACTGAGGCAGAGTTGCTGCAAAACTATAACTGGTCATGAAAAGATGCCCTGGCTGGTAAGTTTGCTCTGTTACACTGACCATATATTTATGTTAAAAATATTAGATATTTTAATCTGTTGAAGTAGTTTAAGCATATTCACCATGTATATGACCAGATATATTAATGTAAGCTTTCTACCCACAATGGCATTATGTTTTTTTTTCTGAAAATGGATGCTGGTTTTTTTTTTTTTTTTTTTTTTTGGTATTACAGAATCCTCTCAGTTAGTATAACATCTATATATTAAGATAAATGATAGGCCTGACATGTAATATTTAATAGGTATGTGGATCTAGGAGTTTAATTCATGTCCCTCTCTCTGAAGTAGCATAATCATTATATCAAAGACCTACGGTTAGAGAGACAAAAATATGTGAAATGTTGCTGTATTGCTTATGAAATGTTTATGAATCTTTTTGCTCATAAAATTGGGATGACTTGATATAGTCTAATCAAGTTATACACATTGATATGTATAAACTAGTTTGAGTTGTTCTAATACAGTTCAGAACTCTAAGCTCAGAAAAGGCTTAGAATTTCATGAAAGAACATGTAGTGTCAGTTTGCACCAACAGCTACACAGGTGGTAGTATTCCTGTAGGAGTTTCCAACCAGTAAATGGTAGAAAATATTGAATTTACTCATAAAGGAGCATCCACACTACCACTGCTAAGGTGCCATATAGCTATAGTATACATCTATAGTATGTCTGTATATAGTTATATAAATGATCAGTACCTAAATACCATTCCATTTTATTTTATCAAATAAGATAGCATTGAATTAAGTTCAGACTATTTTATACTAGTGTAATGAGTGGCCGTGGAACCTGATTGCTAAAAGACCAGGGGATGGGGAGGTAATCAGGTGATGGAATTGCAAAATCGGTGTAACTTTACTTATTGGAAGATGAAGGTATAAGGACATAAGCATTGGCTGAGAAATCTGCTTATGCTGTAGATTCCAGAGATTATTGGTGTCAACGCTTCAGTGGAACACTGGGATGTAAAGCTTCCCACCTCCTTCCTGTGTGCGTTTGCGTGTGCGCACACGCACACACACCTCTACCTCTGAACTGTAGTTCAGGGGTGGCCAACCTGAGCCTGAGAAGGAGCCAGAATTTACCAATGTACATTGCCAAAGACCACAGTAATACATCAGTAGCGCCACTCCCCCGCTACCAGCACCTCCCGATCAGCTGTTTCGTGGCATGCAGGAGGCGCGGGGGGAGAGGAGCGAGGGCATGGCAGGCTCAGGGGAGGGGGTGGGAAGGGGTGGAGTGGGGGCAGGTTCTATGGCAGAGCCAGGGGTTGAGCAGTGAGCACCCCCTGACCCATTGGAAAGTTGGTGCCTGTAACTCCAGCCCCGGAGTTTATGCCTATACAAGGAGCTGCATATTAACTTCTGAAGAGCCGCATATTGCTCTGGAGCCACAGGTTGGCCACCCCTGCTGTAGTTGATAGCACATCAGATATCCCCTGCCCTCCATGGGGGGAAGTCGTCCTTCCCAATGGGACTGAGTTTAGCAGGTGCAGGAGAGTGTGTTTACCCTTGTTTCTGTAGTTGTGGGGCATGGGGCCACTTTCATGGGCCAGATTTTCACCTAGAGATGCAAATAGATGCCTAGTGGGGCTTTCAAAAGAGTCAAAACAGGTGAGGCACCTAGTCTCCATTGAAATCAATGGGAGTTAAGAGCCTAACTTGTTTAGGTGCTTTTGAAAAATCCCACTAGGCATCTATCCACACATCTAGGTGCCTAAATAGCTTTCAAAGTCTGACCCATTATATATACATGTGAAAATTTAGCTTGATTGAGCCACAGAAAATCAGATTTCTATCCAGTAGAAACTTGAATATAACTGAAGTAAAGATTTCATATTGTAACCAAAACATGGACACACTGTCCAAACTTGTGGAACGTGCTTTTTTTCACAAGATAAATCTGCTTTTCCATAGATTTCAATTTCACTCTAAGTTTTAATCTGTCCCTGTATAAAACTCTAGCTTACTGTGGTTTAATAGAATATAAAACATAGTAAATTTAACATACTCTACGTGGTTATAATTGTCTCTTTATAAGAAACAAATATCTGGACAATACCCATGTCATGCCATACATGAAAATAATGTACAACCACTACATTCTAGCTCACTAAATTGTCTCTCTGAAGAACTCATTTAGTAGAAGGCAGTACACAAAGGAGAGGTACGGTGGTGACTGTAGATGTTCTAAATTCCATGGGGGTTTAAGAAGCTGAACCATCTATTTCATTCTACAAGGAGTTGTTTTCTATATATGTTGATTGCACATTCATTGTTTAATCATTGTATGTTTAAAGCTAAAAGAAAGACAGGACTAAAATTTCTTCCATAAATTGTTGAACATTTACAATAGATATAGAAATGCACAGTGTGAACACTGCTAAAGCTGTGAGAAAGTAAATTGGTACCACCACAGGAAATAAAGCTTATACCTAAGGACTAAGAGCTCACTAGAATATATGAGCACATTTTGTACTAAAAAGGATTATATAGCCCATAATGCCTGCTTCCTGAAATGTACGTTTTGTTGGCTAATACATTTACAACAAGTCAACAATTAACAATAAATTCTCCTGTTTTATGAACCAGAACTACAAAAATTCTACTGGATATGCTGGAAAACCATATTTATAAACAAGTTCTAGTGATTAAGTTCCAATCCAAAGCATGCTTCTTTTGGTTTCTTGCACAAAGAGCTATCACAGAATATGCTCATGTTTTTGCCCATTTGCCGAGGAAGGGCTTGAAATAAAAATTGAAAGCACAAGCAGTTCCACTTAACATATAATTATCTTAAAATACAAAAGAAAGTTCTTTTATACAGCACATAATCAGGTTGCAGAATTCACTTCAATATGATGTTACCAGGGTTAACAAGTCCACACTTGCAAAATTTTGGTCTTCAGTCATTCCTGAAAAAAAATACTTGCATAAGCTTTTGCACAAATTAGTAATTGCCCACAAAAATACTTGTTTGTGCTTGCATTTAACCATTATGCAATTACCAAGATTGCATAGTTGTAATGCTAAAAAGTCAAGCTCATGACATTGTTTCATTTGCAGGTGTGCAAACAACATATTGCAAACCTTGTGCTGCCAGGGGTAAAATACCTTGTAGCGGGATTTCAGAAGGAATTTTTTCTCTCATATATATCACTGCATTACTAGTTATTTGCACTGTAAGGATATACTATTGATAGTATTTTGATGGCTCTCATTACTGTAGTATGAGTGTCCGTCATGGTGTGGTGTGGTGGGTTTTTTTTGTGTTTACAGCACTCCTGTGAGATAGGGAAATGCTATCATCCCTGTTGCCCAAGGTCACACGGGAATTCTGTGGCGGAGTGAGGACTTGTACTCAGGTCTCACAAATCCTAGCCTGGTGTCTTAACCACTGAACAATCCATACCTCCATTTAGGCATCCTGGCCATTGCTAAAAGACAGATTATTATGCAATTGCTTTTCTGTTAAGAATTGGTTCTGGAATCCTATCTTCCAAAATGCATCTTCAGTGTCTTCTGTGGCCATATTATTCACTGAACTTCATCTTTCTTCTCAGAGTTGCCTAATCAGTTTTTCCCAATGACTACACTGCTCATGAGTTTTTACTTTATCAGTGTTCAAAATATGTTTTAATGTCACAAGTTCATGAAGTAGGTCAGCTGGTAAGTCTGCTTCAGTTCTTTACATGCCTTTTCTAGAGTCATCATCCAGTTTGGAATATACATGTAAGATGCCCCACACAGTTACAAATACCTTAAAAATTCCTGTAAATGTCTGTAATGACAATTAGAGAGCTCTTCTCAAGTCTGGAGAAAAGCTCTGTGTAAGCTCAAAAGCTTGTCTCTTTCACCAACAGAAGTTGGTCCAATAAGTTTTCTACATCAAAACTGGCTGACCACAATCCTGGGTGGTTGTGCAGAACTCTCTAGACTTAGGGCTTCACGTCTGAGGATGTTAGGCAGATTCCCAAACCTGAGCCGGCTTTTGTAGGTGACAAATCTGAGGAACTGTCACAGATTGAAGTGTCACTAGAGGAGGTTTTGGAATTAATTGATAAGCGTAATATTAACAAGTCACTGGGACCAGATGGCATTCACCCAAGAGTTCTGAAAGAACTCAAATGTGAAGTTGCAGAACTATTAACTAGGTTTTGTAACCTGTCCTTTAAATCGGCTTCTGTACCCAATGCCTGGAAGATAGCTAATGTAACGCCAATATTTAAAAAGGGCTCTAGAGGTGATCCCAGGAATTAGATCGGTAAGTCTAACGTCGGTACCAGGCAAATTAGTTGAAACAATAGTAAAGAATAAAATTGTCAGACACCTAGAAGAACATAAATTGTTGGGCAAAAGTCAACGTGGTTTCTGTAAAGGGAAATCGTGTCTTACTAATCTATTAGAGGAGTTTGTTGACCCCTTCAAAAATGTGGACATAGTGTACTTAGATTTCCAGAAAGCCTTTGACAAGGTCCCTCACCAAAGGCTCTTACGTAAATTAAGTTGTCATGGGATAAAAGGGAAGGTCCTTTCATGGATTGAGAACTGGTTAAAAGACAGGGAACAAAGGGTAGGAATAAATGGTAAATTTTCAGAATGGAGAGGGGTAACTAGTGGTGTTCCCCAAGGGTCTGTCCTAGGACCAATCCTATTCAACTTATTCATAAATGAGCTGGAGAAAGGGGTAAAAAGTGAGGTGGCAAAGTTTGCAGATGATACTAAACTGCTCAGGATAGTTAGGACCAAAGCAGACTGTGAAGAACTTCAAAAAGATCTCACAAAACTAAGTGATTGGGCAACAAAATGGCAAATGAAATTTAATGTGGATAAATGTAAAGTAATGCACATTTGGAAAAAATAACTCCAACTATACATACAATATGGTGGGGGGCTAATTTAGCTACAACAAATCAGGAAAAAGATCTTGGAGTCATCGTGGATAGTTCTCTGAAGACGTCCACGCAGTGTGCAGAGGCTGTCAAAAAAGCAAACAGGATGTTAGGAATCATTAAAAAGGGGATAGAGAATAAGACGGAGAATATATTATTGCCCTTATATAAATCGATGGTACGCCCACATCTTGAATACTGCGTACAGATGTGGTCTCCTCATCTCAAAGAGATACTGGCACTAGAAAAGGTTCAGAGAAGGGCAACTAAAATGATTAGGGGTTTGGAACGGGTCCCATATGAGGAGAGATTAGAGGCTAGGACTTTTCAGCTTGGAAAAGAGGAGACTAAGGGGGGGATATGATAGGGGTATATAAATTCGTGAGTGATGTGGAGAAAGTAGATAAGGAAAAGTTATTTACTTATTCCCATAATACAAGAACTAGGGGCCACCAAATGAAATTAATGGGCAGCAGGTTTAAAACAAATACAAGGAAGTTCTTCACACAGCGCACAGTCAACTTGTGGAACTCCTTGTGAAGGCTAGGATTATAACAGCGTTTAAAAGAGAACTGGATAAATTCATGGAGGTTAAGTCCATTAATGGCTATTAGCCAGGATGGGTAAGGAATGGTGTCCCTAGCCTCTGTTTGTCAGAGGGTGGAGATGGATGGCAGAAGAGAGATCACTTGATCATTACCTGTTAGGTTCACTCCCTCTGGGGCAGCTGGCATTGGCCACTGTCAGTAGACAGGATACTGGGCTAGCCAAATGGACCTTTGGTCTGACCCAGTACGGCCGTCCTTATGTTGTATACGCTACCACTTTTGTTGGTATAACTTATGTCGTTCAGTGACACCCCGGGTCACTGAACGACAGAAGTGCCAGTATGGACAGCGCGATGCCGATGGGAGACCTTCTCCCACCGACATAGCTACCGCCACTCATGGAGGTGGTTTTCTCATATCGACAGGAGAGCTGTCCCCTGTCGGCATAGAATGGCTACACGAGCAATCTTACAGTGGTGCAGCTGCATCGGTATAGCTGTGCCGCTGTAAGCTCACTAGTGTAGACAAGCCCGTAGTAACAGTTCGTATGACCCTCTGTCTCGTGCTTCCTTAGTTTAGGTTCCAACTTCTTCCAATCTGACACACCATTTACAAAAGGTGCTTCAGGATGTTTAGCTGTCTTGAGAGGTGCTCTGGCAAACATTGCATGGAAAATAGAAAACTCTGCCCACTGCACAGGAACATAGCTTTGACTGACAGCTTCTACATTTGGTAGTAATCTAGTGTGACCTGACAGCAAATGTGAAAAATCGGGACGGGGGGAGTAATAGGGGCCTATATAAGAAAAAGACCCAAAAATCAGGACTGTCCCTATAAAATCAGAACATCTGATCACCCTATAGTACACTTTTTTTTTTTATGGTGTTTATTGGTGAAATGTCTGCCATTCTTCTGTGGAAAATTAAAACTTTCAGATGTCACTTGAATATAGGGTGACCAGATGTCCTGATTTTTTGGGTCTCTTTCTTATATAGGCTCCTATTACCCGCCCACCCCCTGTCCCAATTTTTCACACTTGCTATCTGGTCGCCCTACTTGAATAGGACCTCTCTCAAGATAACAAATCAAGTCTGAAAAGTCAAGAGGACGTGGCCATGCTGCTGGAACTTGCCCTAGTCTTGTCTTGTGGTAAGCTGTTGCTTAGGACTTTTTCCTGGATACTTGCTAAGGAGGCTGAGCTGATTATCATCATCTTCATGACAAATAGGAACAGATAGCTCTGACAATTTAAGAAAGCCACCTTTTCCAGCTTTAGAAGTTGCAGATGTGTTCCTCTCCTGTTCAGTAAGGATCTCATCTGAAATTTTAGTACAAACAGACATTGTGGACATGGATGCACTAGGCCCTAAATGATCTTTTTTCCTCCCTGTCTCCAGGACCAAAATGCCACTCAGCTAGACAGGCCTGCTAATGTTACATAGCATCAATTCTGGTAAGCTGGTGTTTTTGCTTTAAAGCCTCTGACAGATATTTTTCACTTTTTTTGATGGTAGCATGGTTGAAACCATATTAACAGTGAAAGAATGCTACCCAACTCTTACTAATATGATGCCTGCCTGCATTTTAGCATCACCAAGATGATGGTGGCAGGATACTACCCAGCAACACTGTGGGGGTTGGTCTACCAAAACACAACAGATGGCTGTCTTTTAATACTTTAAATAGTCATTATAAAATGGCTTAAGAAATCATAGCAAGGTGATTGGTGAAGAGAGATTACATGACAGTGCCTTTATTTTCAAAGTGAAACAAATGCATACCTTTAAATTATAAATGCAGAACCAGCTGCAAGTAGATGGTCCTGCAGATCTTCTCTGTTTGATTGCGACAATTGAATTAGAGTAGTTTAGCAAGATACTTCATGCTGGACCACCAAATGCACATGACAGCTCTGATGCAACATGCATGCAGGGCCGGCTCCAGGGTTTTGGCCGCCCCCAGCCGCCCCCCCCCCCCCCCAAAAAGTTGCGATCGGCGGCGGCAATTCGGCGGGAGGTCCTTTGCTTCGAGGCGGAGTGAGGGACCGTCTGCCGAATTGCTGCCGAATACCTGGACATGTCGCCCCTCTCCGGAGCGGCTGCCCCAGGCACCTGCTTGACAAGCTGGTGCCTGGAGCCGGCCCTGCATCCATGGCAACACTGACCTCTTGGATTCTAATCTAGACACATTTGTTTTTCCTGTTTGAGGTGATTAGCATATTTAAACATGACCATGTATTTAAAATAAACAGCCTTGTCAGTAACAAACGTTATTCAGGAGACAGACAGGAATATAAAGCCCCATCATTGTCACTTCTGCTGCTTAATAGTGGGTAACTTTGTACATATTTTGACCTTTGACAATAATTTCTGGGCCCCTTGAAGATTTTTTTTTTTTTTTTTTTTTTTTGAGAAGGGGGCAAACGTACCCAGTGCCCCACCTCTAGTACCTGGCCTGCTCCCTTTTGCCATGGCCTTCAAAAAATGGATTGCTTAACCCTTGGCTTCTTATTTTCCCCAAATGAAATTTTGTCATTGATCTAAAGCCTGGTCTACACTAGGAGTTTATGTCGAATTTAGCGCCGTTACATCGAATTAACTCTGCACCCGTCCACACCACGAAGCTATTTAGTTCAACATAGAGGTCTCTTAAATTCGATTTCTGTACTCCTCCCCAAAGAGGGGAGTAGCGCTAAATTTGACACAGCCATGTCGAATTAGGCTAGGTGTGGATGGAAATCGACGCTAATAGCTCCGGGAGCTATCCCACAGTGCACCACTCTGTTGACGCTCTGGACAGCAGTCCGACCTCGGATGCTCTGACCAGCCACACAGGAAAAGCCCCGGGAAAATTTGAATTCCTTTTCCTGTCTGGACAGTTTGAATTTCATTTCCTGTTTGGACATTGTGGTGAGCTCAGCAGCACTGGCAACGATGCAGAGCTCTCCAGCAGAGATGGCCATGCAATCTCAGAATAGAAAGAGGGCCCCAGCATGGACTGATCAGGAAGTCTTGGATCTGATCGCTGTGTGGGGCGATGAGTCCGTGCTTTCCGAGCTGCGATCGAAAAGATGGAATGCAAAGATCTACGAGAAGATCTCTAAAGCCATGGCAGAGAGAGGATACAGCCGGGATGCAACGCAGTGCCGCGTGAAAATCAAGGAGCTGAGACAAGGCTACCAGAAGACCAAAGAGGCAAACGGACGCTCCGGATCCCAGCCCCAGACATCCCGTTTCTACGAGGCACTGCATTCCATCCTAGGTGCGGCCGCCACCACTACCCCACCACTGACCGTGGACTCTGAGGATGGGATATTGTCGACGGCCGCTTCCTCGGAGATGTTAGCGGACGGGGAAGATGAGGAAGGAGATGAGGAGGACGAGGCAGTCGACAGCGCTTACCAAGCTGATTTCCCCGACAGCCAGGATCTCTTCATCATCCTTACAGAGATCCCCTACCAACCGTCCTCAGCCGTTAACCCGGACACAGAATCAGGGGAAGGATCACTCAGTAAGTGTTTAAAACATGTAAACATTTATTTTTAACAGAACAGGAATATTAACAATATTAACAATGGGTTTTGCATGATTACTTTGCCCTAGGCGCTTAACGGTTCAGTCCCTGGCAGTGCAGCTACAGTAAAATCCGGTTTATATGTCCGGGGATAGAGCTGAAATCCTCCATGGACATCTCCACGAAGCTCTCCTGGAGGTAATTGGAAAGCCTTTGCATCAGGTTCCTGGGGAGAGCGGCCTTATTGGGTCCTCCGTAGTAGGAAACATTTCCGCGCCAGGAGACAAGCAAGTACTCTGGGATCATTGCCCTGCAGAGCATGGTGGCATACGGCCCTGGTCTTTGCAGGCTTTCCCGAAGCATCCTTTCTTTTTCCGTCTCTGAAATCCTCATCAGAGTGATGTCGCTCATGGTGACCTGCTTTGAATTAGGTAGGGGAATGTTAGTATTGGGACTGCTTGCCTGTTCCTTTACAGAACTGTAACCGGCGGTTTACAGCCACGCGGTGGAGGCAGGAGAGGGGCAGCATACAGGGATCTTTCCCTGGGACAGCCGCGAGGGGGTGGGACAGGGGCAGAGTTCATGCTTGCCGGATTGCTGGCAGCAGGGACTGGCATTGCTTTCAATGTGAAAGCAGGCCAGTGCTACTATTAAAGTTTTAAGCAGCCACAAGTCTACGGCTTACCATGTCGGCCTGCTACACAAATTCCGGTGTCCTGCCCCGCTTCTCTGATCTGCACTGCAAGACCCCAGGCACTGAATGTGAAGGCCGAAAATTCGACCTTGTCCTGAGTGTGCATGTGATAGGTGCTGTGCATGGTCTTGTTCACAGAGCAAGACTATGTTCTTTGTTCACAACTAAATTTATCTTTCTGAGGAATTCACTCCCTTTTTCCCATTCCCACAGCTGCGACTGTCTCCCGACCTAGCCTGGCATCACACTCCCAGAGGCTAGCGCAGATTAGGCGTAGGAAGAAGAGGACACGGGAGGACATGTTCTCGGAACTTATGGGCTGCTCCCGAGCCCAGGCAGCCCAGCAGACCTAGTGGAGGGAGAACTTGTCCCAAATGCACCGATCACACATGGAACGGGAGGAGAGGTGGTGGCAGGAAGACCAGCAAGCGACTCAAACGCTGCTTGGACTAATGAGGGAGCAAACGGACACGCTCCGGCGCCTTGTGGATGTTCTGCAGGGCAGGAGGACAGAGCCCCGCTGCAGTCTATCTGTAACCGCCCTCCCCCGCCACCAAGTCCCATATCCCCCTCACCCAAAGTCCAAAGAAGGAGGGGCAGCAGAGTCCGTGAAAACTCTCACTCCACCCCTGCAGACTGCTCTAGTACTAGAAGGCTCTCATTCCCCAAAATTTGACAAGTCCTTTCCTTCCCGCCTCACCCAAGCCCCCGTCCAAGTTTCACCCCCCCAGTTTCATGTGTAGTTGCTAATAAAAAATATGTTTCTGTTAAGTACAGTTTCCATCATGTTCTTTTAGAGGAGAGTCTGTCTGAAGGGGGGGAAGGGGGTTGGTAATTGGACAGGACAGTCACCTTTACCAGGGTACAGAGGCGGGGGCAGGTTCAGCAGCAGGGCAGACACACATTGCAGTCACTAGTTACCCTGGTCAGTCTGGGAGGTGGTTTTCATGTTCTGTGGGGGGGGAGGGGGCTCTGTGACTTTGTGGCGGGGGAGGGCAGTTAGAGATCTTAGGCAGCGGTCCTTATCCTGGATCACAGAGCCACGCAGCAGGGGATCTGTAACCGTCCTCCCCCTGCCACAAAGTCACATAGCCCCCACACACACAGAGTCCCGAACAGGAGGGGTGGCAGGCTCCGTTGAAACCACCAGTCCACCACTGCGGAGCCTGTCATTCCTGGAGTTTAGAAGCGTCATTTGCATCACTACACTACACCTGCTCCCCACCACAGTCTGCGTCCCACGTTCAACACTTTCCTGCGAAAACAGTAATAAAGAAAAAGATGTTCATTAACAAAATTCAAGTGATTTTATTTTTAAACGTGTGTTGGAAGGGGGGAAACGGGGTATGTAACTGGAGAGGATACTGAACATTTAGTGGGTAAAGAAAGGGGGGCAGGTTCAGCCTCTCTGTACACAAACTTAAAAGTCACAGGTTACCCTGCTCACTCAGGAACCTAGCTTTCAAAGCCTCCCGGATGCACAGCGCGTCCCACTGGGCTCTTCTAATCGCCCGGCTGTCTGGCTGGGCGTAATCAGCAGCCACGCTATTTGCCTCAACCTCCCACCCCGCCATAAAGGTCTCCCACTTGCTCTCACAGAGATTGTGGAGCACACAGCAAGCTGCAATAACAATGGGGATATTGGTTTCGCTGAGATCACAGCGAGTCAGTAAGCTTCTCCATCTCCCCTTGAGACGGCCAAAAGCACACTCCACCACCATTCTGCACTTGCTTAGTCGGTAGTTGAAGAGTTCTTTTTCAGTGTCCAGGGCGCCAGTATAGGGCTTCATGAGCCAGGGCATTAGCGGGTAGGCTGGGTCCCCGAGGATGACTGTAGGCATCTCTACATCCCCAAGAGTTATTTTGTGGTCCGGGAAGTAAATACCTTCCTGCAGCCATCTAAACAGACCTAAGTTCCTGAAAACACGAGCGTCATGAACCTTGCCCGGCCATCCGACGTTGATGTTTGTAAAACGTCCCCTATGGTCCACCAGTGCTTGCAGCACCATTGAAAAGTAGCCCTTTCGGTTGATGTACTGGCTGGCCTGGTGGTCCGGTCCCAGGATAGGGATGTGAGTTCCATCTATAGCCCCACCGCTGTTTGGGAATCCCATCGCGGCGAAGCCATCTATGATGACCTGCGCGTTTCCCAGGGTGACTACCTTTGAGAGCAGTACCTCAACGATTGCATTGGCTACTTGCATGACAACAACCCCCACGGTAGATTTGCCCATGCCAAAGTGGTTCGCGACTGACCGGTAGCTGTCTGGCGTTGCAAGCTTCCAGAGGGCTATGGCTACTCGCTTCTGGACAGTCAGGGCTGCTCGCATCCGGGTGTCATTGCGCTTCAGGGCGGGACAGCAACTCACAAAGTTCCAGGAAAGTCCCCTTCCGCATGCGAAAGTTTCGCAGCCACTGTGATTCATCCCAGACCTGCAGCACTATGCGGTCCCACCAGTCCGTGCTTGTTTCCCGGGCCCAGAATTGCCGTTCCACAACATCAACATGACCCATTGCCACCGTGATGTCCTCGGCGCGGGGTCCCGTGCTTTGTGACAGGTCTGTGCCACTCTCCGACTTCAGGTCCTCACCGCGCTGCCGTAGCCTCCTCGCCTGATTTCTCAGCATCTGCCTCTGGGAAAGGTGGATGATAAGGTGCGAGGTGTTGACAACAGCCATGGTCGCAGCGGGCTCCATGCTCGCAGTGCTGTGGCGTCCGCTCTGTCACAAGTGCGCGAACTGATTTCCCGCCGGCGCTTTCAGGGAGGGAGGGAGGGCGGTAGTGACGGACGGATGACGACAGTTACCCAAAAGCACCCTCGACACATTTTTTTACCCAGAAGGCATTGGCGGCTCAACCCAGAATTCCAATGGGCAGCGGGGACTGCGGGAACTGTGGGATAGCTGCTCACAGTGCACCGCTTCCAATGTCGACGCTTTCCCCGTTAGTGTGGACTCACAAAGTCGAATTACTGTCCTTAGTGTGGACACACACGTTCGATTTTGTAATATCGATTCCACATATTCGATTTAAGTAAAATCGAACTACTCTCGTAGTGTAGACATACCCTAAGAGACATCCTAAAACAGGATTATTAGGAAAGTGAAATTAATTGCCCCAATTCTGCCTAACCATGACATTTAATATTTTGAACAAATTTTCAGATCTGTTTTGATTTTATTAATCAAAGGTGTATAATATTCTCTTGCCATCTTTTTGAAATGTGTATTTTCAGATGTCTTGTTGAAGTAATTGCCCCTTTTTATTTGTATTTATCTTTTATATCTTTCATTAGATCAAAGCCCACACCTATGTCCAGGAACTCTGAATTGTAGTAATTTATTTTAAATCCTGACACTGTCCTCTTGCAAGTCTAGCAATGCATGAGTTGGACTTGTAACAAATGCCATGACATTGTCTGCCTATAAAGCTAATTTGTGTTCCCTGTTTCCTACAGTAAATCTATTTATATGAGGATTATTTCTGATCAAATGGGCAAGTGTCTCCATAACCATGTCAAAAGAAGTGATAATAGAGATACTTGGTATATGCCTCTAAAATGGGGGGGAAATTCTGATAGATATCCCATTACTCTTAAAGTGATAGAAATTGTAATTTCCATCTGACAGGCAGCAGAACCTATGGCCAGCACTTCTTGCTACAGTGTAACTGTCAGTCAAATGACTGGCAAAAAAACACTTAGTTATCACTAACCTTGTAGCTATGTTTGGGGTGGGGGGGGTTATCTGCCTCCCCCTGTTTTTAAAGCATTTATTTTAGTCAAGTAAAAAGAAAAGAAAGGAGTGATGGAAGGGAGGTTATTCAACAAATATAACTTTATCCATGGTAATTAAATCAAATACAATTCCCACCACTACAAAGAAATCACTATGATAAACCCATAATGTAACTACTTGCTGCCCATGGAAAAGAAAAGTACTGTGAAGCTGTCATTGTTGGTCAGCTGTTGCGATGAGCAAATTGATGAGGATTAGATAAGCAATGTAGTGTCATAAGCAAAGAAGTTCAGACAGTCCAGTCTCCTCCTAATGGACATAGTATGAGTACCTTAGTGAAGGAAGAATTGACCTTGTAATTGCCTCTTTCTGGGATTGGTGAAATTGTTATAGCCCCTAGACATTTCTATAAGCAAATCCTTCAAGAGACAACTGGCACAGCAGTGTGTCCAGAGAAATCTCAAGCTTTTGTTGACAGGGCAATTGAAGTCAGTTTCTGGGACTGATTTGGGAAGCATCATGTCAAATGCTTGTGATCATATTTTCAAATACTGTATCCTTCACAATACATTTATAGAATTAAAATCCTTCCCAATTTTGACATCAGCTGTGGGATTGGACCCAAGACATCTGGATCTAAAAGCAATGCCCCTATTGCTGGAGCTAAAGAATCCAGCTGTACTATTATATCAAGGGCCGTAACAGAGTCCATCACAAAACTTTGTGCTCCTGCTACTAAAGTGGGACAGACACACTGCAAACATGGGTTACACCAGAAACTACTGATTTTAAATAGGAATATCATACATACTGTATTGAAACAGTCTTGAAATACTTGAATCTGGCACAACATTAAGGCATGCAATTAGGACTGCTATAGCTTATTTTAAGTAGGATCACAGAGTAACTTACAAACAGTAATATAACCCTCACCCTACCTTTTTTAGGTAGGGAAGTATTACCCTCATTTTAAAGAAGGGTAAAGTGAAACAGAAAATAAAGTGATTTGCCTGAAGTTATACAGCCAGGAAGAGACCACAGAGATAAGAAAAGAATGGCCATACTGGGTCAGACCAATCCTGTCTTCTGATTGTGGCCAATGCCACATGCTTCAGAGGGAATGAACAAAACAGTCAATCAGAGTGATCCATCCCCTGTCGTCAACTCTCACTTTCTGGTAGTCAGAGGCTAGGGACACCCAGATCATGGGGTTGCATCCCTGATCATCTTGGCTAATTGGTATTGATGGACCAATCCTCCGTGAACATACCTAATTTTTGTATGAATCCCGTTATAGTTCTAGCCTTCACAACATCCCCTGGCAAAGAGTTCCACAACTTGACTGTATGTTGTGTAAAGAAGTCTATCCTTTGGTTTGTTTTAAACCTACCGCCTATTAATTTCATTGGGTGACTCTTGGTTCTTGTGTTATGTGAAGGAGTAAATAACACTTCCTTATTCACTTTCTCCACACCATTCATGATTTTATAAACCTCTATCATATTTCCCCTTAGTCATTTATTTTCCAAGATGAATAGTCCCAGTCTTTTTAATCTCTCTTCATATGGAAGCTGTTCCATATCCTTAATTATTTTTGTTGCCCTTCTCTGTATCTTTTCCAGTTCTAGTATATCTTTTTTGAAATGGGGCAACCAGAACTGCACACGGTATTCAAGGTGTGGGTATACCATGAATTTATATTGTGCCATTATGTTATTTACTATTTTATTACCTATACCTTTCCTAATGCCTACTAACATTGTTAGCTTTTTTGACTGGCACTGTATATTGAGTGGATGTTTCCAGAGCACTATCCACAATGACTCCAAGATCTTTCTTGGGTGGTAACAGCTCATTTAGACCTATCATTGTATATGTACAGTTGGGATGATGTTTTCCAATGTGCATTAGTTTGCATTTATCAACATTGAATTTCATCTGCCATTTTGTTGCCCATTCACCCAAGTTTTGTGATATCTCTTTGTAACTCTTCGCAGACTACTTTGGACTTACAAAATTACTCAAGATAGTTATCATCTGCAAATTTTGCCACTTCACTGTTTACCCCTTTTTCCAGATTATTTGTGAATATGTTGAACAGAGCTGGTCCCAGTACAGATCCCTGGAGGATCTGAACTATAATTTATTCCTACCCTGTCTTTTAATCAGGTACTAATCCATGAGAGCACCTTCCCTACTATCCCATGACTTCTTGCTTTGCTTTGGTGAGGGACATTGTCAAATGCTTTGTGAAAGTCCAAGTACACTGTATCCACTGCATCAGCCTTGTCCACATGTTTGTTGACACCCCCACCCCTTAAAGCATTCTAATAGATTGGTGAGGCATGATTTACTTTACGAATGCAGTGTTGACTTTTCCCCCCAACAAATCATTTTCGTCTGTGTGTCTGATAATTCTGTTCTTTACTATAGTTTCAACCAGTTTTCCCAGTGCTGAAATTAGGCTTACTGGCCTGTAATTGCCAGGATCACCTCTGGAGCCTTTTTAAAAATTAGCATCACGTTAGCTATCCTCCAGTCATCTGGTACAGAAGCTGATTTAAATGATAGTTCACATACCACAGTTAGTAGTTGTGCAATTTCATATTTGAGTACCTTCAAAACACTTGGATGAATATCATCTGGCCTTGGTGACTTATTACAGTTTAATTATTCAATTTGTGCCAAAGCCTCCTTTAATGAAACCTCAATCTGGGACAGTTCCTCAGATTTGTCACTTAAAAAGAATGGCTCAGGTTTGGGAATCTCCCTCACATCCTCTACAGTGAAGACTGATGCAAAGAATTAATTTAGCTTCTCTGCAATGGCTTTATTGTCCTTGAGTGCTCCTTTAACACCTGGATTATCCAATGGCCCCACTGGTAGGCTTCCTGCTTCTGAAGTACTTAAACTCAAGGTGGTGGTTGTTGTGGTGGTGTGTGGTTTTTTTTTTGTTTGGTTGGTTTTTTTTTTTGAGTCGTTGGCTAGTTGCTCTTCAAATTCTTGTTTGACCTGCCTAATTATACTTTTACACGTGACTTATCAGAGTTTATGCTCCTTTCTATTTTTCTCAGTAGGATTTAGCTTCCAAATTTCAAATGGATGTCTTTTTGCCTCTAACCACTTCTTTTACTTTGATTAGCCATGGTGGCACTTTTTTGCTCCTCTTACTATGTTTTTTAATTTGGGGTATACATTTAATTTGAGCATCTGTTATGCTGTTTTTAGCAAGGAATTATGGTGTTTCTTAACAGTAGGCTCTGGAGATGTTTGCATCACAAAATGACACAAATGTCATAGTGCCCTGGAGGACAAATTCATAACATCACAACTCTGCACATGATGCTGTAACTAGTGGTTTTCACCATATGAACTTTCATATTAGTTCCATTTTGAGAAAGTAAAGAATCAGAGACCTTTTTAAAGTTGAAAAAAACAAATATACAAAATGTTATCCAAAGAGATGAACAATAAATATAAACAGTGCAGTAGCTGTAACACTTTTTTTTTTTTTTTTTTTTTTTAATAAGGTGACTGTGAAATGGAAAAATCTTAGATGGGAACAATAAAATGTTGATGTATATTCCACAGATCATTGTTTTCCAGGGTTTAAAAGGAAAACTTCTTTCATAGGTAGTCTGTCCCTCTGACTAATAGAACCTGAAAATACAATGGAAGATTAAAAGAAATTATTTTTGAATTGTTTAGTGAAAATTACACCTTTTGTGTAATTGTGAAATTCCCTATTTATTTACCACCTTAGTGAACCCAAATATTTAAAATTGGAATCCAGCGGTACATAACCATCAATTGGAAATCGATATCTGTGTTCTAATAAAATGTCAGATGTTCAAAAATCTACCAGAGACCTTTATAATACAGAACATGGGTTAAATATATTTGCATGTCATCTCTCAACCTTTTATGAAGCTGTTGTAAATGATTTAGCTTAGCTTTTAGATTTCAGAGTCATTTCATTTCAATTTGGACTCTTTCGTATAATTCGTAGGCTTTGTTCAACCAAATGAAGACTACTGACATTTAGCGTGTGGAATAACATGTCAAAAATAAGGGATGCTGAAATTCACGGTTTGTGGATTTAGTAAAGATGTGAAATAAAGTCTTTGATGCATGTTAAAATCACAGTAAATGTAAGTGAAATCTAATTGTAAAATGTAAATGAAGCTTAATTGTTTACCATGCACTTGCAGTTGAAATCCTGCTGTGTAATGCATGGCAGCATCCATTCCAGATACGTTGGGGCTGCAAAGCAAAGTCCAAGATGGTTTGGTTGTGACAAATACCCTCCTTGTTCATGAGCCAGAAAGTGCAGAGCTTTTCAAGCGGGGGCGGGGGAATACAGCTTTCTGCAGTAGCGAACACTTAAAAGCATAGTTCCGGGGGGGGGGGGGAATATTAATTATAGAGAAAGCACCACTACATTGCAATATATATTTTGATTTGCTAAACAGAAAAGATTTTGTAAGAAAATTTTACTGAAGTTTAACAGGTAATCAGGTAAATGTATCATCATGGTTTCTCTATATGGCTTTGTTTTCAGTGTGGTAAAAAACAACTTCTTATCAAGTTCATTAATGCACTAAGCATTTATTAGAATACATTCCAATGCAATGAGATACTATATTCAAAATTCTTGAGTCTTTTGGAAACAATAAAACTAATTAAGGCAAAAACAACCAAAAAAGCATTCTCCAGAATGATGACAAGTTGGGCCCAAAATAACATCCATGCATCTTTAAATTGAAACTCTGTTAAACCAACTGTTGGAGTAGAGAAGAATCAACATTTTCTTCATTCATTCCCATTCAATGTCAATCTTCTTTTGAAACATGTTTTAATTAAATGTTTAAAGTAATTGTAAATGTATAACAAATGCATTTTTAATCTTTAGTATTTGATTCCAGATGTCTTGGTATCCTCTTGCAGTGAAAATACCCCTCCAGGGGAGGGGAACCCCATTTATTAGAAAGAGACAGGTAATAGTAAGGGGGATTCAATTAGACATATAGATAGTTGGGTCTGACAGGAGTGGAAGAACTACATGGTGAATTGCCTGATGAGTTGTGGACCTCTTGAGACCCCTAGACAGACTTATATACAGTGCTGGGAAGGAGCCAGTGGTCGTGGTACATGTAGGTACCAATGCAATAGGGAAAGGTAAGAGAGAGGTCCTGCAGGCCAAATTTAGGCTGCTAGGGACGAGACTAAAGCCCAGGACCTCCAGGGTAGCATTCTCTGAAATGCTTCCAGTTTCACATGAAAGGCCAGTTAGACAGGCAGAACAACAGGGTCTCAATATGTGGATGAGTAGATGGTACTGGGAGGAGAGATTTAGATTTGTTAGGAACTGGAGAACCTCTTGGGAAAAGAAGAGCCTACACAGGAAAGATGGGCTCTTCCTAAACCAAAATGGAACCAGATTGCTGAGATGTAAAATTAAAAAGGTTTGTAAAGGAGTTTTTAAACTATGGGAATGCCCACGGGTGCAGAAGAGCACCTGGTTTGGACAGGCATCCCTTTTGGAAGATTTTTTTTTTTAAAGGGGGTACTCAATATCCTAGTGAAGAGGAAAGGATAAAAGATGATAAAGTACAGGTAGGGACTGAAGACACTCCATGAAATGACATCACATGAAGGCAAACAATTAAATACTGACAAATTTTATAAGTGTTTGTCTACAAATGCTAGAAGTTTAAATACTAAGATGAATGAACTGGTATTTGATATAATTGGCATCACAAACTTGGTAGAACAGTGATAATCAATGGAGCACATTAATATCCGGGTACAAAATATATATATGAATGACTGAGTAGGTCATGCTGGTGGGAAAAGTGCCACTATATGTGACAAAAAGCATAGAGTCAAATATAGTAAAACATCTTAAATGTATCGAACTATCCCTTAGAATCTCTAGGTACTTGTATGGATATCTGAACCTTCAAAAGAGGCATATACCATTTGCCTGTTACAGCCTGGTACTTCCAATAGAAGACACAAAGCAACTATTTGATTTAGGCTGTGTGTACATTTTAAAAAAAACCCACTTCATCTGGCATTAGCAAGACAGCAAGATGCATGCTGGTGCCAATTTCTTTACTCTGAGTTTTATATAACTGCTGCCTTATAACCTGTCTGACTACAATAGATAACTGTCAGGCAAAACAACCCAAACACCTGCCTTTTGGGGTATAAAAGTAAAATTTTAAAACACAGCTATAATCATAGACATGTGGCTGGTTCTTCTGTTAGAAACAAAAGACCTCCAAGTTTCTGGCTCACACCAACACACAATTGTATTTAGCATGGATCTGACTCTAGGATGGATTTTGATCTGTGTGTTTTATTACTCTACTGACTGCATACATGGATTTGGGGAAACATCTGTTTTTTACTTCATGGGCTGATCCCACTACATTTTTGTGTAACTGCATAAGGTTTCCTTGTATCCTGGAGTTGTGATGGAGGAAGGAAGGTCAGGAGTTGCCCTACATGTTTTGCATCATTTATATTTTTGTGCTTTGAGATGTCTCTGCCTAATCAATGGTTCTACTTCTCCATTCTCTGAACCGGAAAAGCATAAACAGATCCATTGATCTGATTAACCACATAAAGGTTAGGATAAGGAACACATTTCTCTGAGAATATTTTTACCCAGGGGATGAGTTATGTAATTCTTTAAATGCAGCTTCAGACCCCTCACCAACCCCCCCTTGGAAAACTTTTCAAATCTCCTGTCTGTCATGGGGATTAGTACTGAGTCCTATCAGCTCAACCAGTAACTTCTTTGTTCTGCTACATGACATAATGTGATTCATCCCAGGCTGTCTTAAGTGACTTATCATTATAGTGCAGGAAGGATATTTCAACAAGCAAATATTTGCTGAATTGGTACTTACAGTATAAAAAACATGCCATGTTTCTGTTACCAGATTCACTGATAAGTGGCTGTGCTGTACATTTAAACCCCCCAGCTGGAAAGCTTGATTATATTATTACTTAGAAAATCTTTTTTTTTTCTTTAAATTTTTGAGATGAGGCTATTATAGTTCATTTATTTTAGTTGCATGGAACCCTCATTTAAAACAGAAAGGAAAATAGCCTCTGAATCTCTTAGGGTCAAATATTAAGAGATGGCAGATACCAAGTTGTGGGTGCTCAGCATGATCTCCAGACCTCAAAATTTTGACTCCCCCTCCCCCCCCCTTCCCCAGTCTCTTCCTTATCACTGTTGACTGTGTAATTTAATTCTGGAACTGAGGATTTGGGATGATGAGAGGGAGTGGAATATGTTTGACCTTGAAGGTTAAAGCAGTGGTAAGACTTGACATTAAAGCTTTTCCTTTTCATCCCTAGGGCAAATATGAGGCAAGCTGATGCAGTGTTAAGCCTATTCACAATGACATCCCATTGACCTAACCCATGACCTAGAAAGACCACTCTTTGTAGGGTGAGAGCTAATTTGGTCTCCAAACCTACAAAGTCGTGTCGATTTATTTTCCCTTGGAACTGATTTGATGCCATCAAACTCTTTCGCACCATGCTTTAGCATGGACTTCCAGATAATACTGAGGCTAAGCTTTGTCCACCAGGTCACCACTCTTTAGTCTGTGGGCCTTTGTTCCTGTGCCATTCATTTCCAATTTAAGGGTTTTTTCCCCCTACTCTTTCCTGTCCCATGATTATCTTCAGGTCCTATATAAAGAACACAAAACTGTAGCCAGTCACATGGGTTTATGTAATTTAGTCATCATGCCCAGCACAGTCCCTTTTATCATTTATATCACAGAACAGCTACTTCCTCTTCATGATTGTAATAGTTTTTCCCCCCCTGTTTGTAGTTTTAGGGTCACTTTTGTTACATTATTAATTATTCTATTTATTATGTCACACCCAAGCACTTACACATGGGTGAAATGTGGGACTGAATTTCACTCAAAGATATTCTCATAATTTTTATTTATTTGTAATTGTCTTCTGTGTTCTAAAATTTTAAAGCTCTATCTTGTATCAGTTTTGTGCCTTTTAATCAAGTGTTTTTCTCTTTCTTTTTCCACTTGAGCATTTCTTGTGATTAAACATTGTTTGATACAAAGTACACAAGTTGCATAAAGGCTAAAAATCCTTTAAGGCAGCCTGAATTTTGACCACTTTTTTTAAAAAAACAGGTACTTTTGTGGAATGATACAAATATCATTTGTATGTATTTTAATATTCCAAACCTCTTCAAAGCTTCTGGAACCACCAGCAAAACGAGATAAGAAAGACAAAGGAGAAGTTGGATGGAATTTTTATGTTTAAAACTGATTTAAAAAAAAAATCATTAGGTCAATTGGCCTTACTCAAAATTGCACTGTATCTTACTTTTAAGACTAGTGAAACCTGGGCAGTAAAATGGAGTACAAAATCATGGCAGAGCTGACAGAAATGACCTAGCAGAAAAGTGGCAAAGAACAAGTACAGAACAAATAGAGGTTTTGTTAACCTTTGAAACATAACTAAATAGTGACCTCTGTTCTATGTTAACCAACTGGTAGCACCAACAGATTTCTACCAAATGTGGTTGGTAACTCTGTTTACAACAATGCTAACTATTGCTTAAATCACTGTGCTATTGCTTCCATGAAAAAGAGAACCTGTAAATAGCTGCAGGGTAACAACAGAACACTGAGCACCAAACAGCATGGACTTAAAAAGAACAGATCAAGTCGAGAAAACAGCTTGCTTTTCACATTCTAATTACAAAATGGTGGATGAACGGAATGTGCTACAGTGATGCAAGGGCTCTGGATTTCAGTAGTGTATTCCGTGTTATCTCATGTGATTATATTAAATCTCAGAAAAACTTCCTAACTGTAAGAACAGTAGGACAATGGAACAGACTGCCTAGAGAGGTTGTGGAAGCTCCTTCGCTGGAGGTTTTCCAAAGGAGGCTGGATAGCCATCTGTCTTTGAGGTTTAGACACAACAAATCCTGCATCTTGGCAGGGGGTAAGACTAGATGACCCTCGAGGTTCCTTCTAACCCTATGTTTCTATGATGTCTGCTTATTAAAGTCAATGACTTGTGTGATTAGCGAGATTAAACATTTGTGAGTGCATTAAGGTGACTTACTTATTGCCACACTGTTGCGGAACAAGAATCTATAATATTAACCAGAGCTGACTAAATACTGCAAAAACCAGTGTTCTCAAAATTTCACCCTACTAGGTTTTTGATAGCGTGAATGAGTGGGGAATTGGTTTTCTTCATATTAACACCTGTATTCACATTTATCGAAGGGTATTCATGTGTGAACAAGGATATTTACTATTCACTGTGTGCTATTTGCGCTGTTATTCATTATTCTCCTGTTTTTGAAAAATTTCAGGCAGCCAATCAGTGATCAGAAAAAATATCTCATTTAGGTGGCTCATCACAGACCACAAATAATGAACAGCAAATAGTCAAAGTGAACAGTGTTTGAATAACCCATCAGAGGAACAATTTTCAGCCAAACTATTCAGGTAATACTTATGAATAATGCAAATCTATAGAAATCAGGCAGATTCACAAACAATTTGAGAAGAGGGAAAAAAGGGCCAAATTCATCTACTAATTTATTTGCAATGAATAATTCAATCAGTTCTCAGGTTAATCTTTTCAGCAGGGACTAGTCTAGCTCCAATTTCTGACTTTTGAAATTTATATATATATATATATATAATTTATATATATATATAAAACAAGGCACTCTTGTGATCATTTAAAGGCCAAATTTATATGCCACTATTACCAACTACAGTTACCTCATTTGTGCAAAAAGTCAGGTAGTTGGATACCCAACTAGTCAATATACACCTGCAAATCCTCATTTATATTCCCAAAAGCAATAGTTGTATGTGTGGTGCATTCAACTTTGTGTGTAAACAGTAGTGTGCCCAAGTGTGTAGGAAATAAATTAGAGACCACAGTGTCCAGCCTCAATTTCAATTTGATTAATTGCATATTTTGTTTTTTACCCCAAATTCTACCTCTAATTCCAGTTGGATGCAGTATTCTGTTATGAGCTAGTGTTGCTGTCTTACCCCAGAGGTGGCTGAATTTTCAGTGACAGCCACTTGGGTGAAGTTATTTGTGTGTGAGAGAATGTGAAACCTGAATTTTCAGAGGCGTTGAGCAGCCACAGTTCTCAACTTCCACTGATTTTTAACAGGAGTTGTGGGTGCTCAACACTTCTGAAAATCAGGTCATCTATAGTTGGAATACTTCTTTTGAAATAAAAGATATATGTGTAATATTTGTGTTTTAAAAAAAAAAATCTCACTTAGCTTCACCTCCAACCCTTAACTCTTCTGTTCATTAACGCTAGACTATTTTGAAGTTATTACTTTGTTTTCACTCTTGGTCGTCAGAGTGTTCTTATTCTAGCACTAACACTTCACACTCAAAGCTTGCTGTGCAAACTTCTGACTCATGTCTTATCATAGGTAATATGTACAGCATATTAAATTAAACTGAACAGAAATGTACATTCTATAACACAACACTAATACTTATTTAAAAAAGATATCTAGCACCTTGTACATTCATAGACTACATAACTCCCATGTTTTCTTAATTGGACTTCTGTGTTTTAAAGTCCCAGTACAACACTAACTTAAGCATGTGCTTGACTTTAAACATATGAATAGTGCCGTTAACTTTAATGGGACTATTCATATACTTAAAGTTTTATGCATCTGGTTCAGGGCTGTGCTTAGGACTGGGCCCACAGAGAGGAGAATAAAGCCCCAAAAGTTTTATCCAGTTCCCCCTTAAGTTGCTGGGAGATGGAGCCGTTCCAAAGTATTTACATGAAATTCTCAGGTTCAGCATGATAACTGTTGACATGCACAAGCACTGCCCCATTACACAAGAGATCTGGGTTCAGAAGTGATTTCTGAGGGAAGGAGGCATTTATCTACACAGTATGAGGTAATGCTGCTGGTGGTGACAAGGAAAAGAGATGATTTCATATGTTAACAGGGGAAAAACTGAGGGTATCGATACTGCAGTGAGGCTGGCTTGAGAGGTCATGTGAAGGAGAGAGACATTCTTAACTGAAGCTGTGAGTTTAGAAAACAAAATAAAGGCACTCCTCCTAAAATTTCAGTACACGTGGGCAGGGGATAGTTTTATTTCTCTGCCAGATGAGCAATTTAAGAGTTTCCATTGAGTACTGAACAATAAGACATTCAAGTACCAAAAGTGAAATAGTTTTTTTTCCTTCTTCTTCTTCGTCTTCTTTTCAACCTCAGGTAGCTGTTAGCTGTCTCTGGAAGACCAAATTATTTTCCAGTCTACTCCTAGAGTACCATCTATAAACAAATTGGAAATTTTCAATGGGTTTGTTTTCTGTCTCCTGGCTGCCAGGAAGGACCAAACCCTTTGTGTCCTTTATATGAAAAAGTAATTTAAAAAAAATTAGTGGTTGTGTGGAATACCCAAGAATGTGTACATCCTTGTCGCTCCTTGATGCCCTCCTTCCTTCCTTCCTCCTATTGTCATGTCTGGTCAATTTTCTGTCAAAGTAAGTTTTATTGTATGTCACTTAACATCCTGCAGTGCGAGCCTAGCTTGTGACACAAGCTGTTTTCCTTGAGCAATATTATCAGTAAGAAGAAAATAGAAAACAAATCCTGATTTAGTGCTTGTTCTTAAAAACAATATAATAGCAATAAACTATGATGTACAGCAGTATAATATACACTATAAATCACATAAATATATACTAAACAGTAAATTATCAGTAAAATATGTACTCTATAACAGGATGTATATAGTAGCAATAAAAGGGATTTGTTTTCATAAACTAGACTAATTTATGTCTTAGGTAAAAGGGCAAAGTCTTTGCCAGTAAAAGTAATTTAAACATCTTTCAAACACATGGGGCCTAATTCTCATAACAGTTTTACGTTGGCGTAAGCCATTGAGTTACTGCTAATTTAGACTGGTAATACACTATGTGAGTGACAAATTAAGCCTATAGTACTGCCAACTAAGAAAAGATTTGGAGTCTCAGCTACAATTCTTTTGAAATTATACTGGCATAAAATTGGTGTCATGCTGTGGAGAATGTGGCCCCGAGAACAGGGCCCAGAGAAATGGAATCAGCCTTCATCAAACTGCAGAAGAAAATGTCAATGTAATAATAATCAGCATAGTCAATAATTGGTCTTTCATCTGAGAATATATGGTGGTTTATAAATATCTAATTATTAATAATCCTTCCACATGGGACTTCATATATTCAAATCACTGTATGTGCATTACTATCATTTGGATTGTAGTAGCAGGGCTCTGGGCCCCATTGTGCTAGATGTTGTACCCACTTTAAGCCCTAGAGCTGATCTTCTATGGGAGATTTGCCTGAGTAAATGTGATGGCCAGCATCTTGGCTGACCCAGGGGAGATTGAATTAGGGACTGCTAGAGCTGAAAGCATGAATAAAAGAGCTAAATTCCATGAATGGTGGATGTAATGTGCTCTCAGACACAGAGAGTGTTGTCCAATATACACTGACCAATGGATTAGGTAAGGACTGAAGAGAGACCTGAGTAGTATTAATAATCATAGTAAGCTGCGGCTGAAATCTGATTTCCAGCTCAGTACGGAGTGAAAATACAGCACTTATTTTTCAGTTGAATATTAACATGAGTGTATGTTTTAATACACTAGTGCTAGTGCATGTTCCTTGACTATACAAAGGTGAGGTTAATAAAGAATGTTTTGATTTAATCATCTACAACAGTCTTGACTGACAAACCACATAGCTAATGAAGACTGGAGGGAAATGGTCAACAAATCCATACTCCAAAAAACATCTTAATAATGCACAAAGACAAGTTTTAATGGGAAGAATTTCCCTACACCATCCCATATCTGGACATGGAAAGACCCTTTGGTCACATCTACTCTCTCCTGCATGAAGGAAGGGAAAGGGTCAGACACCTCCAATGTGCCCCTCTCTCCCCTCACCCCCAAAACCCTGCAGAAAATATTCAACTAGTTTGGAGTAGGAGGAAAAGTGCGTGGGCCATGGTCGGTACTGGTGGAGGGATTTATATTCTCTCCTACACCTCCCAGTCCCATTCCTGTGGAAATTTCCAAAAAGATAATACAATGGATTCATGCTGCTAAAACTAGGGAAAACGGCACCATGGGGACTTTGCACAGATGGCCCTTGCTTCCTGTGGGATCCACCAGCTTTGGATCTGAGTCCTGCAACTGTTTCCATGAGGGAGCAAACCCTGCCTCTCCCTTTTCCCCTCAATGGAATGACATGGGAGTGTTGTGAAGTTTTCTACCTCCAAAGCCTCCTTCCCATAGGTCTTCCTGTTTTAGGGGATGCTCTGGCCAATATGATTAAGCAAATGTAATCCTCATGAAATGAAATGTAAATATCAGAGGAAATGTATACAGTTTTATTCAATACTGTGGTTTTACAAAGTTATTTTTTTTCACCAGCCAGACTCTAAGTTCCTCTACGAACACACATTTTCTAATGGAAAATTCACATGATGAGATTTGGTGGCCCAGAGAGCTTTTCCAGAGGTTTGCCAAACAGTCTATGGGGGGTTATTTATAAACTTGCACACTTCTATGGTCTGAAAAAAATGAACATTTTAATTCATAATTTTGTCTCCTGACTTTAAGTAGATTTCAATAACACTTTAGTCCTTGATTTATTTAATGATGCTAACCTACTTTCAGGTTCAAATATTTTATAGCCATAGAATAGTTGTTCAGATATTTATTTAAGGGCTAAGGAAACCGGTTGGGAGACCAGAAAATCAGACATGAGATCTACCATGCAATCAAATATTTTGCAGTCAAATTAGTTTTAACTTCTGAGGCACTCACATTCAAAATATATAAGCAATATCTTCATACAGGACTTTGCTATGAACAGAACAAGCTGATTCAGCATATCAGTGTAAACCATCTTTTCTAGTAAATTTTTCTCATAGCTAGCTTTACACATCTAGAAAAATGGCATCTAGTAAATCTAATGATTGTTGTTACATGTTTTGCATCAAAAAGGATCATAACCATTGTTTCCACTTCCCATGTGCTCTCATGTGCTGCTTATCTCTGAAACTAGGCTTGTTTGTATTTAATGAAATAAATGAGTGACTTATATTTAGAGATGTCTTCCCTCTGCTAATAATCTGGTTGTCATGAGCTGCAGCTGCTCCAGCTTTAGAACTATTGTTCTATCATGTGCATAGAGAGACAATTATTTTTACAAAAAATGCATGAAAAGGTAAAACAATCAATTATTTTCCTTTCAGAAACATGATGCTCCCATTTAGACTTCCTCATGAGTATCTCAGGTGATTCTGTGGATGCAACCCCTTCCCAAAAATTGGTTCTTATTCTGTTTAGCACAGGCAATCATTGCTTTTTAGGGTACTTCATTTTTATTTAATATCTGGTGCAACACTAAGCTGAAGCTCTGCATTAATGCAGCCAAGTGTTAATTGAACATAAACCACAACATAAATGCAACATTTCTGTCATGAAATTAATCGCCATCATTTGTAGACCACATCATGTATTTTATTGTAGGAATAATTTAGTGATAGGGTATTTTACGCTTAGCAGTGATTAAGAAACTCTGCAATTTACAATAGAAACAAATGGAGTCATATAAAATGTGTAATAAAATGGGTGCCTATGTATATAAATTTGTTTATATGTAACACAAATTAAAAATGCAAATGCCTCTAGTATAAGGCAGAGTAGGAAAGGCTTTTTTATTATTATTCCTCATATTGAAATACAACCAAATAAAAGATTCAGATTTACAAGAGGATTTGCTTTATGTAAAAACAAACCCCTTTCACTGGAAGGAAGCATCTGTTTCAGCCATTAATAACATGTGTAACATGTATGCTGCTTGGAACTAAACATTTCCATTATAAGAAAGCCCATTTACAGAGAGAAGCAGTGCGTGAGTGTGATCAGTCATAGTGTCACCATAGCATATGATAACTTGTATAGAACTTGGACATACGCTTAGCTGAAGTCCTCTCTAAATTGCTTGCAAGCTGCAAAGGGGAAGCATTTAGTGTACTTTGTAACCATTCATGTGGAACATGGTATAAGTCTTAATAGTTTTCTTGGTAAGGTGCACTTAGTGCTGATCTAGGTTTACAAAAATTAAATTGTTGCTCTGTATTAAATAAAACTAATGCAAGAGCTATATCCTTGGTTTCTGCTATGTAAGCAGGCTCTCTCTTTGTTACCTCCTGATAGTAGCAAAATAGGATTTTTTAAATTTTATTTTGTTGTTGTTTGTTTGAGTATTAATACTCAAACAATCTATTTTAAATAGATTAGAGCAAGGTTGTGAGAAGGCTTTTACGGTTTTCACAATATACTGTAATTTGCATATGGGAAGGCCTGCACCTGCATTATTTACCTTTAAATACTGTAGTTAATGTAGCACAAAGGCATTCTGTAGATTTTTCACACCAAAAGTTTTCTGGGCAGCTTTCCAAAATGTAGCAATCGTTTAAAATGACCCCAACTTTGTGAATGTGAATGGAGCCATTATAGAGTAATCGTCTTTCCCCAGCTTTAAGTTACATTTAGCAGCTTAGTCTGAACTAAGGATTTTTTTAAAGTGACAAACTTAACTTCTTGTGAAGTTAATTCCATGGCAATTTTTTTTTTCGGTAATACACAATGAAATCACTCTTAGCTACTCTATTCAAATAAAAATCTGCAGTGGCTTGTCACTTACACATAGTATAGTGCTTATTTGATGGACTGTAGGATAGAATATTTTAACCTTCAGGTTTTTAATATCACTTTTATATCCCATAGCTACAAAATTTGCAGTTAGGTTTGCTGGTACTCTGCAATAAGTTGATTTAGATATGTGAGGAAAGAATATGCTGCTTTTTCCATACTTGGATTTAACTGTTGAAATCTGTAAGGAGGAAAAAAATAAAATGTATTTTCTAATGGTTTAACATAGTTGAATCGCAGTCATGTAATCAGAAGTGAGGTGACTGGATTTTCAAAATGCAAAGCCAGGACAGTTTTGAGGGGTATTTGGAGAGAGTTTTGGTTGTGAGTGAGGAAGGTATGAGTATTTTGACAGCTCGGGGAGGTGAAAAAGGCTACCAACTGTTGCAAACCTAACTAGGAGACCCAGGACAGACTTCCTTAAAATAGGAGATTCCTAGGTTTGTATGACATTTGGTCAGCCTAATCAGAGGATAGTCTACTGTTTAATTGATCTGAAATGTTTCAAATATGCCTAATGCTGAATTATAATACCATAATAGACCTTAGTTTTGTTTCCATTTTAGAAGTTCAGGCTATTAATATTTTATGGAACAGAATACAATGCCTATAGGAATAAGACAGTATTTTATTGCTTGCTACGATTACTTACATTTCCCCCCTTCTAGCCAGATATCAGGAATTGATGTTGGCTGAATTACTAAGCGACTACATTTGTCCAGAAGCTATCAGAGTTTGGTAACCCAATAAGAGATGGGTGCCTCTGTAACAAATACATGGGAGGTGCTCAGACTGTCAAGCAATTAAGTGGACCTGAATAATCCTATGTAATTAAGCTTCTTACTGAATAATTATCTTTATTTTAAATGTGTTTTTTGATGAAACATCTGTTCCCTGCTCTAGATTTGAAAAGATATAACCGTGCACATGATGAAAATGGTGTTTGTGACTTGTGAGGCCATCCACATGGTGCTGCTGCTCAGTTCCTTGGCGACAAATGTTGTAATTTGTTCTGTTTTCACGTGCAAGAGGCAGGTGCCATAGCATCCGTGGCCTGCTTTGCCTGACCTCCACGCTCGCAGCAGCTGCCTTTCATATTGTTACCCAGAGAAATAATTGTGTTTGACAGCCAGGCTGAAGATCATTACGTGAAGTGGGGAATGGAGGGAACACAGTAACTCCTATCAGAGCCATCAAAGGTGGCTATACTTACCCACTGGACAGAAAGAGGGAGAAAAGCAAGTGGACACTGACAGCAGGATTTTACTTTCTTTTCCTCCTGCACTATGTTATGTTTGACTGGATTATATTCAAAATAAAAAGCAGCTGCATTCATGTTGAATACATTGTCCTTTTCCTGGCAGTTTCATTTTGTAGAATACAGTATATCTTCATTTATGAGCTGCAGCCACTGACATAGAATCACTTTCCCCTATAGCTTTGTAAAGCAAAGTCGGCTTCTATAAAATTTAATTATTTTCCTGTTTGGCTTCCATAATAAATGTACTACTCCCCAAGGATGTCTGCTGTCAGGGCAGCTTCTCAGCAAAGTTCTATGCTATAAGCCCTACCCTGGGTCCGCATCTGAGCAGTGCTCAGTCCAATTCAAATGTGTGGGGCAGATGCAGGGTGCAAAAGTGGCTTTTAACACCACCTTCATTCCCCTTCTGATTCTGGGTCTTCCCAGGAGCTAGGCTGGTTCCTATGAGGTTTATGCCTGGGTGAGCCTGGCCCCAAAGGGGCTTTCCAATAGCAGAAGATCACTGGGGCATAGAGACATCCAACTAGGGTGATCAGACATCCCGTTTTGACCAGTCCCTTTTTAAGCCCTGTCCCAGCCATCCCGAATTTTGGCAAAACTGGGCCCCTTCTTTCCCTGGAAAGGCCACCGATGCCAGGGTCTAGAGGACAGAGTCATATAGGAACTGCTATGGTAACACAATGCCACGCTGTGGAGTCCTTCACATTGGGGTAATCCTCCACTGGTAGGTTAAAATGACATTATGGCTACTCGGTATTGCTATAATAAAGTCCAGGATCAGGCCCATGTTTCTTAAAAGATTGGCCTGATCCCACTCCCATATCAATCCCATGTATATAAGTGAATGGGAGTCTTGCCATTGACTTCCCTGGGAGCAGGAGAAGACTTCCAATATATTTGGGTTTGTAGATGTAGTATACATTTGAAAGGTCAGGGGGGAGATTGTTTCATACCTTTGCTGGAAGTTTCATCCCAAGGTAAGCATAGCTATCTGATTGATAATTATTCACACTTATGTCGTGTCTTTATTAAGAAAAGCTCCAAGTGCTTTACAAAGGTGGATAGCTATTATCTCCATTTTACAGATGAGGAAATTATGGGATGGGGAATTGTAGTGACTTGCCTGAAGTTGCATAATGAGTAAAAGGCAGAGTTAGGAAGATATATCAGTGCTTCCTGGCTCTCATTTACCTGCTGTGATGTCCACGCAGGGCTCTTCAAACTCTTTCTTAAAAATGACACAAGTCAAAGCAAAACAAACTAAACAGGCTAGATGTTAATAATTCAATCTGATCAGACAACCCTCCTTGATAAAATATTGCCAAATAGTTGTGATGTCTTAAAAATGTACATAACTTTTGTTGGTCAGCACAGCTGAGTCACCTGTCAAAAATAGCCTGGAGGAGTTTATAAACAGACTGACATAGTTCAGTATTTAGCGTTCTCAGGCATAGCCTTGACTGGAATTCTGAAATTCTTTGGAAGGAAAGAGTTCCAAACAACATCCCATTAGAGGTCCTAATTACTGTCATGTATCTTATGTCCACAATAAATACTGTTTACTGTCTGTGTAATGGAGATAATAATCTCCACAGCCCCAGGCAACTTTAATCCTGGCATTTCCTCATATTTGAGAGCTTGCCTTTGCAACTTTAGTAATCTTTTAATTTGTATACATACAAACATACACATACACACCATGACGAGCACAAATATGAGGAAATTTTGATCCTTCCACAGAAATATTTTCAAATCTTGTATTCCTGCACAGTGATCTAGATGAGATTTTTCCTTTTTTTTTACAGAATGGAAAATGTGCTTAGTTCAATTGCTGTCTGTGCATGCACAGATAAATGTTAGCCACAGGGGCAGATCCTCAGCTGGTGTAAATCGTCATCGGTCTTTTGACTTCAGTGGAGCCATGACAAGTTATAGCTGCTGTGGACCTGCCCCACAATATAGAGTCATGTATTTTAAGTATTCTTTTAAAAAGGTAAATAGATCTTGAGCTGTTCCAACAGCTGCCTACGAACATAACATTAGTGTATTTTTGCGTGGAAAATATTTATAATGTTCAAATTGAGGCTTACACTTTGGCATTTATAGTCATGTAAATAATAGGCCTGATCCCACAGTCCTTTCTCAGGTGAAATACCCTTTGAAATCAATAAGAGTTTCACAGGTGTAAAATCTGCAGGATAGGATTCAATACTGTAAATTTCAATTTGGGACAAAATACACTTTATTTAGGTTGCTAAAATATAATAAGAAATAGAAATGACAGTAATATGGCCATGAATATGTTGAATTCATGCAGGGTTTTTAATATAATTTCCACTTGTCAACATCCATTCCAGACGTTTTTATTACTAAAGACAGTACCAATTTAGGTAAAATGTATTTTATGAATACTATCTATCCTGCAGCCTTTCCTATGAAATACTCACTGTGCACAGAACTTTGCTTTTAAAAGCTTTGAATACTGACATGAGAAGTGCTTTTACTTTACAATAAAATGTGCAAATTACATGGCCTTATTGTGTGCACTTTATGCAAATTGACTTGATTGAACTCATTTGAATGCCTTATAGGCTGGGTGGGTGTGTAATGGCTAACAAGCTTTTTTTTACATTGCTGTTAAGGATTTTTTTCTTAGCGCGTATTCCAGTGAACTGAAAAATCCTTTGTATTAAAAAAAGAAGAAGGCTTCCAGGCCATCCCATTTTTAAAAAGCGGGGGGGAGGGAATCCTAGACATAATCCACTGTAGCCAAAAAATAAAAGAAAAAGAGGAGGCTGTTGTCCAATGGATAGGCTACTGGAATGGGATTTGGGAGACCAGGTTCTATTCTTGGATATGCTACTGATCTGCTTTGTCATCTTAGGTAAGTCACTTAACTCTTTGTTTCCACTTCTTTGGTTGTATTGTCTATTTAGATTGTAAAATCTCCATGGCACAGAGTGTTTTTCTTACTACTCAGACCTGTGTTTGTGTCTCCTCGAGCTGAGAATTATACCCCCAGTTTGAAGTGTAGACATACCCTCTGTGTTGTAAAGGCCTAGCACAGTGGGGCCTCTAGGTACTACTGTAATATAAATAAGAAGAAGAAGAAAGGAATCTAAGATCTGGTTCTTCTTTCTTCCACTGGTGTAAATCAGAAATAATTCAGCTGAAGTCAATGGAGACTCGCAAGTGTAAAACTGGTTTATGTGAGACGAGAATCCAGGCCCTTGTGATTAAAATGTAACTATTCTAAACCAAAATGAGTGAAAAGAAGAAAAGAAAGAGGGAATCTGACATTTCAGTTACTTTGAGCCTGATTGATTGGTTTTTCAATGGGAGTTTTACTTGCATAGACACTGCAGGATCTGACTGTTGATTATGTGAGAGGGCAATCAACATTTAATTCAGTAGATTTCTGGGCAAATGTTTTCTTTGGGTGGGAGGAAGAGGAAAGAGATATAAGATGTATATAAATACCAGAACTGAAAGAATCTGTATAGCAACTGATTATACTTTACGGAGGTTTAAGTCAGAATGGCAGGTCACAGCTTGAATGGCTTGTTATAACCTTGCCTTCTTTGGAGTATTTCCTAAGCTTCGTGACATTGGTCAATAATGTTGTGGTCGGTACTTATATTTGCTGATCACTGTCCTTGCCATTGGACTGGTTAGCTAGTGCCATACTGGATCAGCTCCAATGTCGTTCTAGTCCAGTATCCTGTCTCAGACGGTCACTGGCATCAGATACTTCAGTTCAGTGGAATCACGCTATTATAAGTCATGGCTATTTTTAATATTTTAGTAAAAGCCATCAAAAGAAGCCCAGTTGTTCATGCAAACAAGGAAATTGGTATTTATTGTACCTGCTTTTCTGCTCTTAGTATTTTCTATGGAAATAAATGTGTTGCCATTAATTTCTTCCATAGCTTGAACTGAGACTTTCAAAATTTTTACTTGTTCCTCTTGCTGACCTGGGGTAAGTTTTGGCATTATGATGAAAAGGACCTAGGCACTTGTAAGGTGGGATGGGGATGGTTTCAGGAGGCCTGGAAATGAAAAAAGGGATCTAGAAGAAAGGCAGAATCTAGAGGGGAGGAAGGAGGATTGGAGAAGATGACAGTAAAGCCATGATCAAGTCCTGCCAGAATACTCCAAGATGCCATTCCAGCACTTTTTTTGGGAGCCAGAATGGTGTATTATGGCACTTCTGGTACTTTCAGTACTTGATCTGTGGCACTTACCCGCTGCAATAAAATGCTACAGGTGGGAGACAATCTGGGCAGAACAAATAGGCGAGAGAGAGAGGGCGGGGGTGGGGGGGAGAGGGACTGTTAGCAGAAAAGAGATGCTGATACAGAGACAGAAGCCTGGGAGTACAGTCTAGAGGATGTGATTCTCATTTACAGGTCAGTCCCTTTACACCACTCTGACAATGCAAAATGGTCTTAATATTGGTATAAAGGGTACGTCTACACGTACCGGAGGGTCCGGCGGTAGGCAATCGATGTTCTGGGATCGATTTATCGCGTCTGGTTTAGATGCGATAAATCGATCCCAGATCGATCCCGGAAGTGCTCGCTGTCGACGCCGGTACTCCAGCTCGCCGAGAGGAGTACGCGGCATTGACGGGGGAGCCTTCCTGCCGCGTCTGGACCCACGGTAAGTTCAGACTAAGGTACTTCGAATTCAGCTACGTTATTAACGTAGCTGAATTTGCGTACCTTAGTCCGAAGTGGGGGGGTAGTGTGGACCAGGCCAAAGTTAATGTCTGACTATGTGCTGCTAGAGCATGAAAAGGACCTTAATGTAAAGGAGAATCTGATCCAGAGACTTGGTTTGATCCAGCTTTTTCTACAAAGCTTTTAAAACCACCTTTGTCTCCTCTTTCCTGCGCTGAATCTGCTGTACTTCCTGAGAGGCACTGCACAGAATCCAGCCCACTGTTTTTATTATTCACTGGAATGTACATATTGCAGGCTCATCTTGTGTGTAAAAAATTGTGTGCATGGTCAAGGTAGAAAATAACTAAATGATAAATCTTTCTATGAAGGAACTTGAGTGTCAGCCCTGAGGAGTCCACTCTGTTGCTCAGCTGTGACCCCTGAATTTCTGGGTGGATGGGGCTCAAATTTAAAACTTTCATTCTACTGATGATATTGACATTCATATCTGCATTCTGGGTTAAAAATGGGCATAACTGAATGCATTAGCCTCAGTGGCTAGCCCTATAGTCTTGTTTTTTGTGCACATTATTGTTTATCCTTGTGACTTCAATGTGCATCATAAAAATCAGTTATACACTCACTGTTCAGTCGTTGGCACGTCTGACATGCAGAGCGTGTACTATATATAGTGTTTCAAAGAGTGTGGGTTCAAGTACATAATATTTAGCATGTAAGGACAAGTACAAGAAAGCATCTCGATCTTACTACAGACCTTTGTTCTTTGAGTAACCTCATTGCATAATCTGGTACGGCCTGATCTCTGCCTTTCCAGCAGAGTGATAATAGCTTTGTTGATCCCAGTCCTAGGAATTTCAAAGTGCTTGCATGCACCACAGAATGAGTGGGTTTTTTTATTCTTTATGAAAAAAAATAATTGACCTATTGGGACAAAGGAGGACATTGACTTAGGTTCCTTTGGCATTTAGATTACTTGTAATCTAGAAAATGGCCATTCGATTACAGATTAGTATAGCATACTTAGGTGGTAAGAGCACTTGGAACCATTTAACTCCTGTAAGGATGGCTGCTGAACTGCATACTTCCTTTATGCTGTCTCGCTTTAGCAAAGAGGAACAAAATTAAACATAAGCACAAGGAGTCCGGTGGCACCTTAAAGACTAACAGATTTATTTGGGCATAAGCTTTCGTGGGTAAAAAACCCACTTCTTCAGATGCATGAAGTGAAAATTACAGATGCAGGCATTATTATACTGACACATGAAGAGAAGGGAGTTACCTCACAAGTGGAGAACCAGTGTTGACAGGGCCAATTCAATCAGGGTGGATGTAGTCCACTCCCAATAATTGATGAGGAAGTGTCAATTCCTGAAGAGGGACAGTTGCTTTTGTAGTGAGCCAGCCACTCCCAGTCCCTATTCAAGCCCAAACTAATGGTTTTAAATTTGCAAATGAATTTTAGTTCTGCAGTTTCTCTTTCAAGTCTGTTTCTGAAGATTTTGTGGTCAAGTATGGCTACTTTTAAATCTGTTATAGAATGTCCAGCGAGACTGAAGTGTTCTCCTACTGGCTTTTGACATATTGACAGAGTGAGACGGGTACCCAGAAGTCACCTACAGGACAAGCCCAACAGGGAAAATAACAGAACATCACTGGCTATCATATACAGCCCCCAGCTAAAACCTCTCCAGCACATCATCAACGATCTACAGCCTATCCTGGAAAATGATCCCTCACTCTCACAGACCTCTTACAGACAGCCCCCCAACCTGAAGCAAATACTCACCAGCAACTATACACCACACCACAGAAACACTCACCCAGGAACCAATTCCTGTAACAAACCTCATTGCCTACTCTGTCCCTATATCTACTCTAGCGACACCATCAGAGGACCCAACCACATCAGCCACACCATGAGGGACTCATTCACCTGCACATCTACTAATGTTATATATGCCATCGTGTTCCAGCAATGCCCCTCTGCCATGTACATTGGCCAAACCGGAAAGTCTCTACGTAAAAGAATAAACACAGCTACCCCCTGATACTTGACAAAATTAAACATAATTACCCCCAACTTAAAAAAGGATGACTACAAATATGGTTACATTTATACTGTACATGATGCTGGAAATAGTGCATTATCGTCAGATAAGTAATGATGATGTCATGAGCAAATATGCAAACAGCAAAAAAGTATTTTTTTTAAATATGTAGTGTTGCCTCTTGGGCAATTTTGGTTATTATTTAGGACTTAGATCCTTTATATTACACTGACGTGAAACGTATTTGGTGGGCAAGTCAAGTTAATTATTATAATGACTCCTACTGTAGCTGTACTGATCTACAGCGTCATGTTCCTAATTTTTTTTCACATTTCTTATGTTATTCTACCTAAAATATCATTAGTAACTTAGATCTTAATTACTCTTATCATGCCCTGGACAACATTCAAATCTGTTTTTTCCATTCATGATTCCAAAGCCACAGAACATCTTGTCTCCAAGATCCACCAATGTACAATGGGTTAACAAAACTGACCTTTAGATAAACAAGTTTTTAACTCGCCTCCCTTGAAAAATCTGGGCTGCTACTTGGAGGTATCTATGGAGCAGATACTAAACCGGTTTCTATAAGGCCTTGGAGGTTTCCTTTGATGCAGTCTTTCTTTAAACTGCATGTAGGGAAAATGTCTGAGAGAACCCTTCCTTCACTCATGTAATTTGTCAAAGGTATTATGATTAGCTTAGTTGCTTCTGCTGTCACAGTCTCCCCACCCAACAATGTAAGCAGTATAACAATCATGAGAGAACGTTAACTGATGAAAGTATGTAAGCTGGATACTAAGCATGTATTTTAAACTCTTACCTCTAATTTTTCAAACAATTGCACTGAGTTTTAGCTGCACAACAGAGATGTATGTTTTTCTTCTTTAAGTTGTTTTATTTTGAACCTGTGCTTTAAGAAAATGCATATTAGTGCTTGGGGAAAAAGAAAATGTCACATAGTGCTAATTCTTCTGAATGTCTTTCTTTTACTCTTTAAAAAACAGTAGTTGTACAAAACCATAACCTATTAAGTGAAGCAGTAGATGAGGATAAGATTCTAAAATTAACAATAATAAAAATAAAATAGTAATGATATCTTGTGTTTTTCATTGCCTTTCATTTGAGGCTGGCAAACAACTTTACAAAAGTAGGTGAGCATTTTTATCCCTATTTTCAAATGGGTAAACTGAGGCAAAGTGACATGTCCAACCTTGCACAGTAAGTCATTTGTAGAATTCGGAACAGAACCTAGGCCTTTTGATATCCAGTCCTACATGCTAACTAATAGTTCACATAGACTCTCTTTTATTTTCTGTCTTCATTTCAGGTACACACCATAGTATGATTATCATATAGCTAGCTGGAGAAGGACAAACATTTAACAGTCACTTTCAGAAGAATTCATGTGTTTTTTCTTCCCATGCATATCCATCTTCCCAGAGCTGCTTTGATAAGTGTTTCTGTAATTACAACAGATCATATTGTCTCCTTGTGCAGAGAAACTTGCAGAAGGAATGACACTTTCCAGGAAACTCTGCAAGGTCTACCTCATGGTTTCTTCCAGATGGTCCCCTATGTGTATCCTGTCGGCAGACGGGCTCAACATCAAGATTTGGAAGTGTTTCGTGATCTGTGAGGCCTCAAGTTCTCACTGCCCTTGAAGCAGTGCATCCCACATGGCAGAACATCTATATGAGGAGTCATGTTCCACGAAGTCCCCACTGGTGACTGCCAGTGAAGACTTTCTCAGGGAAGTTGATGGGTGGAAGACCCTGGATAAAATAATAGTGATGAGGTGGGCATCATATTACATAGGGAAATTTCAGAAGATGTGGTAAGGATTCAGTCATTTCCTATTCCATCCCAACCATTTCTCCCTCAGCCCCTCCTGACTCACAGAGCTCTGACCCCATGGTATATCATGGAGGGCCTTCCATGGGAATAAGTTCTGTTCTCTCACTTTCCATGCAGAGGGACCTAGGTTTGTTTCCCTTTGTGCATGGTAGTGGAGGGTAGCTTCAAAATCTCCCCAGAAAATTCTCCAGTACATTTAAAACGCTCCTGCTACAGCAGCCTTATCTATTCCATTGAATGTATTGAATTTGGATTGGTTATTACAGTAGCTGAATTGCATGTTGTATTTTAAAATCTTCATGGTTATATTGTTTCCTCATCTTTATTGTCTCTTTATTTTAAAGTTTTTTTGTACTTCAATGTTTGCCAAAGCTTGCTTTTTTGTGTGTGGGGGAAAGAAGGCAGTAACAGTTCTCATGGTGCCCAGGACTGTGAGTCACTTTGTTACTGCCCCACCTCCAGTGAGAGGGAGACTTGCTTGGGCTTAACTGGGTGTCAGCTCACTAACACCACCAGTCTGTTAGCCAGCCAAGCACTCTCCTCTGGGCTATGCCAGCCTTTACTTTGCCTTGCAGATTAACAATAGGTGCACCCGATGCCCCTTTGAGGCATTTCCCTATAGCATCCAGCCCCTAATCCACTGAATACTCACAGAAATACCAGGTCTGCTGTCCCCAGAGGATCAGTGCATACCCCAGCATGTATGGTTCAACTCAGGATCAGCCCCTAGCTTAATACCACAGCACTGAGATATAGCTATAGTGAAATCAAGGATAAGTTTATTATCAAAGATTCAAAATTCAAGAGATAGTAAGGATAATGGAAACAAAAGGTTTAATATAAAACAAAATC
>NW_020664464.1:30469237-30517188 GCF_002925995.2 Terrapene triunguis | reverse complement strand
TAGCCAGTTTTTAATTCATTTAAGGTGTACCATGTTAATTTTATATCATTCCAGTTTTTGTAATCAAAATTTCATGCAGGACTAAGTCAAATGCCTTACAAAACTCTAAGTATAGTACATCAACACTATTACCTTTATCAATCAAACTTGTAATATCAATAATATCAAGTTAATTTGACAGGATCTACTTTCCATAAACCCATGTTGACTTGCATTAATTACATTACCCTCCTTTAACTCTTTATGAATTGTCTCATACCAGCCTGGGTTTTTCCTGGGATTGATATCCGGCTGACAGTGCTATAATTCCCCCAGGTCATCCCATTTACCCTTTTAAAAAATTGGTACAACATTAGCTTTATTCCAGTTGTTTGGAATGCTCCAAGACTATTGAAAAGCTACATTAAATGGTCCAGCGAGCTTTTTGGCCAGCTCTCTTAAAACTCTTGGGTGCAAGTTATCTAGACCTGCTGATTTAGAAGTGTCTTTCTTCTGTTTAACAGTCTCCACAGATACTAGTAGAATTGAAAGAATGTTGTCACCAAATGATGAGACCATATCATCTGTCTTTCTTTCCAAATACGGAACAGAAATATTTATTGACCACTTCTGCCTTTTCTGCATTATTATTGGTAATTCTACCATTTCCATCTAGTAATGCATGGATACCATTGTTAAGATTCTTTTCCTAATATATTTTAAAAACTCCTTCTTATTGTCCTTAACTCTGCTGCCATATATGTGTTCCTTTGCTTCCCTTATCTATTTTCTACAGTTCCTAACTTCTGAATTATATTAATTACTATCAACTTCCTCTTCCTTCTTTTTGTCTTATATAGAATTTTTTTTAAAGCTGCCTTCACTTCTCCTCTAAACAAGGTTGTTTTTTAACCATATAGCCTTCTTCATCAGTTGTGGGACTATGGCTTTTTGGGCATCTAGTTAGGTATTCTTAAATGATTCCCAAATATCATTCACATTTTTCTCATTAAATTCTTCCTCTCAGTTGATTTGGCTCATAATTATTTTCATCTTTGTGACTTTGCCCCTATTAAAGCACTAAGTATATATATAGATAGATAGTAAGGATAATGGAAACAAAAGGTTTAATATAAAACAAAATCATAACATGCTTCTGTCTAAAGAAGTTTTATGACAATTCCCCATTTACAGTTACATTTTGAGACCTAACAGTTAGCCAGTTTTTAATTCATTTAAGGTGTACCATGTTAATTTTATATCTATATCTATATATCATTGGTCTGGACTTGCACATTATAAATGTGATCAATTCATAATCACTTGTACCTAAGCTACCATTAATTTTTAGTTCTGTGATCAGTTCCTTTATCCTAACAGATAAAAGGTCTAATAAAGAATTCCCCCATGTTAGCTGGAACACTTTTTCAGTTAGGAAATTGTCATCTATAACATTTAGAAATTCTAAGGATGTTCTAGTACTGACAGCATGAGACCTCCAGCATGTCACTTAGATTGAAGTCCCTCATAATTATGCAGCTTTCCCCCCCTACACATTATAGATAGTTACATAAGGAGGCAATCACCCTATTTCCTAGTGTGATTTGGTGGGTGGTAGCAAACACCAACTAATACCCCATCTTGTGCTTTATCTATTAAGACATTGATCCATAAGCGTTAAAAATCATTTTCTTCCAAGTTATCAGTGACTTGGAAGTAAGTAATGCCATTTTTGACATAGAGTGCAACTCCCCCTCCCCTTTTGCCCACTCGATCCTTCCTAAATAGGTTATAACCATTGATTTTAACATTCCAGTCTTGCAAATCATCCCATCTGTTTTCAGTAATACCAAGTAGATCAAATTTATGCTCATAAATGAGCAATTCCAATTCCTCTTGTTTGTTACCCATGCACTGGTGTATAGGCAGTCAGTAATTTCTTCTCCTCATGTCCTTTGGATCCTGGATTAATTTTGTTCTCTACATCTTGATTTTGTCCTGAGTGCTCACATTTTCTCTCTTTTTATCCTCTTCTTTTGTTATTATTTTAATCCCCTCCTGACTATTCTAGCCAGCTTGTCCCCAAGGAGATTGATCCCCCTTCTGCCGAGGTGCAGGACATCCAAACTTACAGCCCTTTCCCCATAAAAGGTGGACCAATGCGCCACAAAACCAAAACCCTGAATCCTACACAACTTATTTAGCCAGCAGTTCACTTCCATAATCTTCTGCCTTCCTTCGCTTATGGGACACAAAGGATCTTAGAGAAGATTCATGGAATCATAGGATTGGAAGGGACCATAAGTGGTCTTCTAGTCCTGTCCTTTGCACTCAAGGCACGACTAATTATTATCTAGATCATCTCTGGTATTTTTTTAACCTGCTCTTAAAAACCTCAATGACTGAGATTCCACAACCTCCCTAGGCAATTTAACTACCCTGACACCTAGGAAGTTTGTCCTAATGTCCAGCCTAAACTTCCCTTGCTGCAATTTAAGGGTATGTCTTCACTACCAACGTTAAAGTTCTGTGCAGCAGTGCTTTAATGTGGCTATGTAGTCACGGCACCATCGCTGTGAGACAGCTCTCCCAGCGCTGTAAAAAACCCCGAGGGGAGTAGCTACCAGTACTGGGAGTGCGGCTCCCATCACTGGTGTACTGTCTACACTGCCACTTTACAGCGCTGAAACTTGCATCACTCAGGGTATGTTTTTTCACACTCTTGACCGAGAAAGTTTCAGCACTATAAAGTGGCAGTGTAGAAAAGGCCTAAGTCAATTGCTTCTTGTCCTATCCTCAGAGGTTAACGAGTATAATTTTCTCCCTCCTCCTTGTATGTACTTTTATGTACTTTATCATGTCCCCCCTCCCCTTAGTCTTCTCTTCTCCAGACTAAACAAACCCAATTTTTTCAATCTTTCCTCATAGGTCATGTTTTCTAGACCTTTAATCATTTTTGTTGCTCTCCTCTGGAATTTCTTCAATTTGTCCACATCTTTCCTGGAATGTGGTGCCCAGAACTGGACACAATACTCCATCTGAGGCCTTATCAGGGCAGAGTAGAGTGGAAGAATTACTTCTTGTGTCTGGCTTATAACACTCCTGCTAATACATCCCAGAATGATATTTGCTTTATTTTGCAACAGTTTTACACTGTTGATTCATATTTAGCTTGATCCACTCTGACCCCCAGATCCCTTTCTGCAGTACTCCTTCCTAGGCAGTCATTTCCCATTTTGTTTCTGTGCAATTGATTGTTCCTTCCTAAATGGAGTACTTTGCATTTACCTTTATTGAATTTCATCCTCTTTACTTCAGACCATTTCTCTAGTTTGTCGAGATCATTTTGAATTTTATTCCTATCCTCCAAAACACTTGCAACCTCTCCCAGCTTGGTATTGTCTGCAAACTTTATAAGTGTACTCTCTATGACATTATCATTCTTTATTGTAGACCTCACAGGATAGTCTTTGGTGTACTAGAATGTATATACCAGAATCAGAATATTCTTGTAACCTCCTTGCCAGGTGGCGCTGATGTGACGGGGGAGGTGGGGAGAAGAAGCATGAAAGGGGCTGCTGGGATTCAAATAATTATGCCTTTTCATTCTGAGGTTGACAGTCTGTTTCTCTGTTGCTTCACCCTTTGGGTGTGTGGAAGGAAGGGTTATGTCTCTGTTGTTGGTTCCCTTTCCAAGAGACAGTTGTACATGTTTGCTTAGTGGAAAGAATTAAATTTGGTTTTAGAGCATTTTTCACATTCAAGGATTGCAAAGTTCATTACAGAATGGATTAATGAGTTGCTGTGTTTACTGTAAATGTGAGTTTGCTGCCAGTTTAATCTCCCTTAAATGTCTGGTCCATCGTTTTCACATTTCTTCTGATTTTGTATCATTCTCTGTTCACATTCCCCACCCCCATTTAAGCATTGTTGATTTGTATTTTTTTCTGTAAAGTGCTTTGAGATTTGTAAAGCACTGTGTAAATATTAAACATTAAACAGTAATTATGAGCTTTTAAATTTAGTTTCTGTTGATAGAGTGATCCTAATACAATGCTGTCAAACTGATGCTTGACAACAAAATGCTCAAGCAAAATAAGCCCAGCCTTTGCTAAGAAAATCAGTTTATAGTGCTGGGGTATTATACCCATACCATTATATGAATCATACCTTATTTCAGAATGCACTGTGCTCTATAATCAATTAGTAAAAATCGTGATTAGATTGATAAATTTATTTAGATCAATAAAGCTGTCGTCCACCCCTTCTTAGGGCAGGTCTACACTTACTTCCTGGTTCGGCGGCAGGCAATCGATCTTCTGGGATCGATTTATCGCGTCTTGTGTGTGGGGAGGTGGGGGAACAGAACAGCTCAAAAAACTGGAGGCGGGAGAGCCTGAAGGAGCAGCTGACTCTAGAAGAAACTTGAGGAGAGGTTTTTGGTTTGGGGTGCACACTGAAATAAGTGTGTTTGGTGTTGTGAAAGAAAGCTATTCCTGCTATTTGATTCCTTCTGCATTGAGACACAGGACTTTGTACATTCTTAAACAAAACTGATCAGAGAAATACCTGACTGTCACCAATTTCTCCTCCTCACTGGAACAACCTACTAGACCCTGAATTTTTGGCTAGCTGGTTGGGTCAAAAGGGGCAACAGTATTATTACAGGCTGTGCATCAGATTTTGTTGTTAGTTACACAGTGTAAAGCTGGAATAATTCTATGGAAGCCAGTCGAGTTATTCTAGATTTATACTATATAACTGAGATCTAAATGTGGCTCACCTCAGTGATCTCTATATACTATACAAATCTTGTTTATACAGTTCTGTGGCTTTTGAGTCACTTGACTCATACTTTAAGCCATCTCTACTTTTGCCAGTATAGTAATGTGGGCTAGGGGTGTGATTTGGGGTCGGGGGGGAAATGACATTTCTATACTAACAAAAGCCCTAGTGTAAATGTAGTTATGCTGGAATAAAAGTGCTTTTGTCAGCATAGCTTATTTTTATTCAAGGAACTAGTATAAGATATACTGACAGAAGTACTTTTCTGTCAGTATAAACTGTGTCTCGACTAGAAAGGTTTGCTGGCATAGCTAAATTGGAAAATCTTTTCTAATGTAGACAAGTCCTTACAATCCTTGAACCATACACCCTGCCAGTTCAGTGTGTAGCACTGACTGCTGGACTTGTGACAAACAGATTACAAAGCTAGTTTATTCAGCCATTGTATTTTGTCTGGATCTTTTCTGAAGCTGAAGCAGTTATTGCAGTAGGGTGCACTAATTGCTCATTTGCTGCAGTAACCTTTTCAACTGGACACATCTCATATCTGATTTCATGTTGATGTGTCTCTTATTTAATTACAGTGTGCTAGCAGGGAGAGAAAACCCAGTGGTGTGAAGTACTGTATAATGCCTGGAAAGGGCTGACTCTAAGAAGCAGGACTTCTATTCTCTGTATTTTTACACCTGAGGTCTGGCAGAATTTAAAACCACTAGCATGAGAGTATTATTACACTGCATATAGTGAGACTTTCATCTCTAAATCATTTACATTAAAAAGACCACATTGCTATCAAAAACTTACTGTCTGCTGAGATAATAAATGAATCAAAGGCAACCTGAAAAGAAAAAGTTCGTACCCTTTTTCCCAGTTTATGATGATGATAATTTTGTTTTCTACCTTAAAAATATCAGGAATGTCAAGTCTTGTGTTCCTTGATTTGCTAAAGATTTCCCTCATAAAACCGAGAGTTGTGGATTGGGAACACTCTCTGACCTTAATTAAATGAGCAGTTAGGTTGAATATTTAACAAAAGAGCTTCTCTTCCAACTGTTTAAGTATTTGAGTTTGAAAGGTATCAAATTATCATAACAAAAGTTTTAAACAGGCTGAATATATAATGGCAAATAATCAGGCTTCACTCCCTTGGTCTCTGAAATGCCATAAATCTACTAGCTGTCTAGACTCTAGACATCCACAGAGTCTTCCGGAAAACAAACAGACAGGATAGACAATTTCTAAAGTTTCCATGGGTGTCTAGGAAATAGGGGCTAGTAGTGTGAAGTCCCGTCAATAGTGCTTTAGTGTTTGGCCACAGCATGGATACTGTGTAGTATCTATAGAGCAAGTCAGTGTTTCTCAACCAATTTTGGCTGGCAACCCCTTATTCAAAGTCCAATGTTTTTATGACCGCTTTACATTTATTATAAAAGTTAGAGTAAAAAAAGTCAGTGATAACAATAAGCCTGTATCATTTATTTTTGTGAGTGTTTTGAGAGATTGAAAGAAAATACACATCCTTGAAGGGAAAGGCTGTGTAGGGAATGTGGGAGTGAGATTTTCTTTTATTTAGATTGTAATAAAGTTTTTAAGGTCTTGTGACCACCACACTCGATTGCCCTTCTTCACCAACCTGCCAGTCGTGACCCAACCGTTGAGAAACAGTGGTTTAGGTTTGCAATATCACTTGCTCGCAGTGCGGCCTCCTTCTGGGGATGAAACTGCACAAGGCAGAGAAGCAGCGCTAGTGATCCCTTCAAGGGTAAGAAAATCCTTCCTGCATTTTTCCACATGACCCGGACCTCCTTCCTTTTTGAAAATCAGGCCCTGAATGTCTGCAAGCAAGGCAGCATTAAGGTTTTTGTGAATACTTTATAGATCTGCTTTAGTATGCACTGCATCTCTCTTTATCGGAGCCAAAGGGGAAATAGTATTCTCAATTCAGTGGCTATCTGAAACTGAGAGCTAGTCCATAAATCCTTTTATTTGGTTGTGGTGCTGAGTTATTTCGGTTTGACTGTTTCCCCATCACAGCTAATGAAAACCAAATAATATCAGCCAAGACCTAAAACAAAAGAACACAGCAGCATGTCAAGGTGAATAGGTGATATTTGTAAGCATGTGTTAAGTCAGTGGTTTTCAAACTTTTTTTCTGGGACCCAGCTGAAGAAAATTGTTGATGCCTGCAACCCAACAAAGCTGGGGATGAGGGTTGGGGTGTGGAAGGGGCTCAGGCCTGGGGCAGAGGGTTGGGGTGAGGGCTGTGGGTGGGGTGGGGCCGGGAATGAGGGGTTCAAGGTGTGGGAGAGGGCTCAGGGCTGGGGCAGGGGTTGGGGTATGGGAGGGGGTCAGGGCTCTGGGCTGAGGGTGCAGGCTCTGGGATGGGTCTGGGGATGAGGGGTTTGGGGTGCAGGAGGGGCTCTGGGTTTGGGGGGCCTCGGTGCACGGGGTTGGGGTGCAGACTTACCTCTGGTAGCTCCCGGTCAGCGGCACAGCTGGGGGTGCAGAGGCAGGCTTCCTGCCTGTCCTAGCACTGTGGACGGCACTGCGCCTGAAGCGGCCAGCAGCAGGTCCAGCTTTTAGGTGGAGGCATGCAAGCTCTTGCCCACAGGCAATGGGTTCCTGGCCAATGGGAGTGCGGAGCTGGTGCTCAGGGCAGCGGCAGTGTGCAGAGCCCTGTGGGCCCCCTGCCTAGAAGCTGGACCCACTGCTGGCCTCTTCCGGGGCGCAGCGCGGTGTCAGAATAGGTAGGCACTAACCTGCCTTAGCTGGGCAGCACCGTCGACAGGACTTTCAATGTCCCGGTTGGCAGTGCTGACCAGAGCAACCCAGTGCTTTACATGCCGCGACCCAGACCCGAACTTTGAAAAACGCAGTGTTAATTCATACTACAGTTAAATTATCATCAGATGCATGGTCCACATCAACAATCTGCTGGGCGTAGCAATGGAATTCCTGAAAATGCACTTTCACTCTGAGAATCTAGGATTCACCTGAATACAGAGAAAATTATTGAATTTTCTGTGAATATTGCAGCTATAGAGCCAAGTTCCATTCTCCTTTTCAGTACTGTAAATCCAGTGGAACTCTACAGCTTCAATTTACACTGATGTAACTGAGAGCAGATTTTGACATGTAAGCAATAAGGACTTTTTGCACCCACCTTCGTGTTATTTATGAAAGCCCATGAGACACCTGTTTAAATCCAGCTAAGCCAATACCTTTAATATCCAAAGATGAGTCAGCCACTTGGAAATCTGAATACCATACTACATGACTGAACACAGTGATACTGATGTGTAGCCTGGCTTCAACCCAGCTTCCAATCTTGTGACTGCAATTGTGTGCCTGTAATTAAATGAGAATGCAGTTGCTTGCAAATATTTGTTAAGCATCTGCACCCACCATATTGGAGGCTATTTCATTAAATGCAAGACATTATATCATAGATAGGGAAAATGACAGGATCCTTGTTCTGCATTCTGTTCAGTGGCCCATGTTGTGATACTTAAATAACTTGGAAAAATCCTACAACAGTGGCACTTGTGCTAAAAATAAAGAACAGCAAATATTAGGTCAGTTATTTGTACTTACAAAGGTAAAACTGGACTAAATGAGGGGAAATCTGGAACAAACCCAGGTCTTACTGTGTCAGAAAAGGATGGGAATTATTGTACATTTCCCTTGACCTGAAGTTTGCTGTAGGTTTCTTAATTTCACAGTAGCTTTTTGCCACTAAATTTTAACTAGGCCCAAGAGGTTTAGAACTTGTGATGAGTTTATTTGAGGTTTGCCTATTAATAGTCTGTAGTATACTATATTTTCTGGAAAATATCTCTGAAAATTGTGGATTCTGCAGAAAACACCTAATGATCAAATTAGTGCAGAATCTGGATTTTAATAAATGAAAGATGAAATAAAATCAAGCAACACAGAAACAAGTTATTTTTAAAAAAATCTGCAGTAAGAATTATTTTTTACACTTATTCAAATCTTCATCTTCATCTGCTAAGGGGAAAATGACAGATTAAAAAAAGGCCTTCTATTGTTTACATTTAACACTTACAGCAAGAACAAAGAGAGCAATCAAAGAATCTTCCACAAGATCCATCCATCTGTCACAATGTTTTATAGAATACGGCTGTGACTGCAAAATTCTTCTTGAAAATTTAAAATAAAATACGTGCAAGAAGGTTTAAAAAATAGACAAATCCTGTGGTGATGCACATGAACTAGATCACAAATTATAATTAGGGGTGGACATGAAGAATTTAGTTTGTACCTATATTCAAATTCACACCTTAAGTCTGGTTGATGTTCCGATATAGGGGTTTGGTTCAGGCCTATTCCTGGTTATAATGACATCAGGTTAATATGCACCAGGTTCTGGTTGACTTTCCACTTGAAACAATAGCATTGGGTTAATGCAGCATGGAAAATGACATCACACATCATCTTGAGACAGTTAAGGAGTGAGAAACCATACTCAGCCAGGCATTTCTTCCCATTTTACATGGCAGGGCATTAAAGGAAGAAAGGGAGGTATGAGAATGAGACCACAGTGGACAAGTTCTAACAGTTCTTTTGTTCTTTGTTTTTTGGGAGTATTTTTTTCCTTCTAAGTTCTGTATTTGCACAGTAAAATGTGGTTCTATTTTTAGATGTAACCAGTATTAACCAATCTCATCTGTGAAATGTTCAGGAAGTGAAAGAAAAAGATTAAATGTCCCAAAAGAGAAATAATAGGGCTAAAAATATTCCCAGAGGGAGGAGATCCTTATTACTGGAAATTAAATTTGACAGATGTCAGTTTGTCAGTATTAATTTCTCTTTGATTTTTTTTCTTTTTGCAGAGATGTATTAACTGCTTCGGCAGGACAAATTGCCTTAATGAGGACAGGAATATTAACTGCTTGAGTTTTAAAACCAGACTCCCTTTTTGTACCCACAATTAAGGGTACATAATTAATTTAAATTTGCTTCCAGTATTTTTAAAATAAGAACAAGCTTTTATGAAACCTACGATCAATAGAAATGCTTCTAGACATTAATAAAGAATCCTGGACTATTTTGTTCTTCCTTATTACTTTGCTGTTGATATAAATTGCTGCTAAGACTAGGATCTACCCTTGTTCTGACCAGAGCAAAGAATCTGGAGAATTTTGCTCCTCATAAAATGGTTGTGCCTCCTCCCAACCACATCTATTAATTATTTATACACACAACTGCTGTTCAATTATCACTTGGAAGAAGGACAGAATTGGATGTGATGTAAAGAGTGGATTTCTGCAATGTGTTGCTCATTGAGCTCAGCTCTTTCTTTGTTTCTTGGAAACTTACTTCGGCAATCCATTGTTATCCTTGTGGGGAACATCTTTGTTAATGGTTTCCCCTAAGAAAGGTGTTGAGTTTGGCTCCACCATCTCAAGGCTTGTATACACAAGACAATTATATTGATATAAACTAAACTATGAATTCAAACTGACATATGTATAACGATATACTCCCACGACCTATGTGGATTCTCTAATCTGATGTAAGAAGGCCTTTTTCCAGTATAGCTCATATTGCTCGGGACAGAATTAAAGTTAAACCAAAAAAGCCACTCATGCTTGAATAGGAGTGTCCAGATCAGGGTTTACACTGGTATAACTTAGGTTATGTCTACACTTGCAGAGTTTTTACTCTGTCAGTTTCACCGGAGATAGGGAACCGGTAAAAGAAAAGCCCTGGTTTGTGTTCCCACTTACTTCCACAAGCGTCAGATCGTGTTCACATTTGCAGCACTTCCACCACCGATGAGAGCAGGGCACTGAGGGCAGCTATCCCACAGTGCAGCTCTCTCCATTTTGAGGGTAAGTCTTGTGGGAAGGGGGTGTGTGATTATGGGGTATCCTGGGTCCCTGCGCAGCCTCCTCTCCCCAAACACTGATTAGCTCAGCATTGCTCCAAGCAGGGGATCGTTTGCTCCGTGGAGCAGGCATTGTCACCTGGCCAGATGATAAGTGAGCACTTGCCAAGAAAACAGGAAGGGGAGTTTCAAAGTTCCCAGGACTTTACAGGGGGAGGGGTGGATGTCTGTTTACCTGGCGTCAGAGCAGCAGAGCTGCTGGCCAGAGTGGTCACCTATACACTGTGCGATATCCTCCGGAGGCTAAAAGCTGTGTAAACAGGAAGACCGTGTTGTCACTTGCACATCAGCGCAAAAGTATCACCGGTAAGATTTTCCGCCTCTCTTGGAGGTGGTTTTCTGTTTGTGGTGAAACTTCTGAGTTTCACCGCAAAAAGTCATTGGCAAGTATAGACGCTCCCGCATTTTTTACGCAAAAAAGGGATTGTTTTATGCTTTAAATGGCAAATGTAGACATGCCCTAAATTGGTTTAACTATACTAGTATCACTATCCCAATATAACTGGTAAAACTTTCTTGCATAGACAAGACTTCAGAGATTGCAGAACTGTTCTGGGAAAGTCACCATATCTGGAAGGGATTCATTCCCCCTCATGGTTTCACACACAGAGAGAGTGTTATCCTGTGCAACAGGCTCCATTTAAAATAAACTACTCTACCCATGAATTTCAGTAATTGCTAAATTAGTTTAATTGGGTCCCTGGAGATGTTGATCAGGACTAGAAGCTCTTAAGGAGGTGGAAAGCCATACAGGGGCCTGGAACGGTTTTCCTACCAGTTGTGGAAGAGGTTACTGATGAATCCTCTGACCCTACCTGCTCCCAAGACTTCTGCTGAGCAGTCACCAGGAAGGGAGGAAGGGGAGATTGGTCAAACTATACCAAGAATGAGGGAAGAAACCTAGAAGAATCAAACTTCCTTAAAGAAGAAGCCCAAATAGGCCCCAAGCAAGGCAGAGAGCTCTAGCAATCTGTCTCTACTGCAACAGAGGTAAAATATTGGAGAAATACTACAGCCTCAGATCCCTTGATAGCCAACCATTAGGTTCCAGAAGTTTCTAATCGAGCTGCAGTAGGCATTACAGTATTGCCCCAACCCAAAACATCATGAGTCAAGCCCAAAAAACCCATGAGATTGGTTTAAAAATCATCAGATAAAAAATAGTAATTTGAGGTCATTTTTATTTGCCTTCTGGGTTTGGAGCCTCCATTGTACACTTGATTCACATTTTCAAGCTTTATTTTCTGTTCTCTCGGGTCTAGAAGGGTGCATTTTCTTAAAAAATGAAAGCTGATTCTCATGCAATCAACTGTTTCCAGGAGCTATAAAACATCAAATATCATGAGTCTCAGAATAAAATCTCGATAACTGGCAATGCTGTCATTGCCAGTCCAGTAGCTGGCACCACTGTCTGTGGTTACACTCAATGGTTTCTAGAGAGGGCACTATAAGGAGAAGGGGAATCTAAGGCAGAGAAATGAGCTTGAAGAAATGCAGGGGAATATGAGAATCAAAAAGAGAATGAAGAGGAATGCAGGAGAATGTGGGGGTCATGATACAGGTGGTTCAGGAGAGCAGAGGGGAAAGGGAAGTGCTAGAGGGTCTGAGAGACTCAGGGAGCAGAGTGTGATGTACCTGTGAGAGACTGAAGATCAGGGGATTAGTGGGTCAAGAGAATGTGCGGTTCAGAGGAGAGACAGGCATGTACAGGAGTATGGGGTGCAGGGAAAGAGAGTGAAGTGGTTCAGAGGAATGTGGGGGATAGGAGATTAAATGGAATGGAGACTGTGAGGGAGACTGAAGGTGGAGGTGCAACTGACTGAGGAAGAAGGGGATGGAGAAGGATAGAATAGCAGATCCGGTATTCCACAGGTTAGGAGATGGTAAATGGAATGCCCCTGCAAGAGCCAGATGACATTTTGGAATCTGCATTTAATATTGAATTTTGAACCTGAAATACTTGCCACAGACTTGTAGAGCAGGTGGCTTCTCTCTAAAGGTTAAAAACTGGAAGACAAATAGAAAAAAATATTATTTTTCTAAAAATGCCATGATTGTAAGCCTCTTATATTTTTTGCAGGGTGTTTGCCTCATGACTTGGGATTGCCCATTCTGTGTCAAGTAAATTTAATTTTTAAAATTCTTTCACTTTTAATAATCTAAAGTGTTGTTAGTGTCATGGGTAAAGGAATTTGACTTTTCACAGCATTTTAAAGTTGACAGTGTATTTATAATTGCATCAGCAAAGCTGCACCTACAATTATTGGCAAGCATGAATGGAAGGCTGTTTTTAAAAATCAAACCTATACCAGAGGACTCTTCTTTGTTTTTTTTTAAAGAAAGTCATCTTCATCTCTTTATTGTATAACACACTGTGCACTGTGTGAATTTCATTACATCAAACCATGCCAAATTATGTCCCATCATGTGATTTCATGTGACTTGATGTAACCTGGCACATCATCACTTATCCATTGTGTTGCATGACCAAAACAGTGCTTTGCAAAGGCTTTCAGAAACGAAGTGATAGCAAGTAATTAATTATCATTACAAAATGGCTTTAGAATTCAGAACACACTGGAGCTGTCTGACTGGCAGTCCATGGCAACAGTCCTTGACTGTGACATGAGTACGACCGTTTGTTCCAATTTTCTCTTTGTGTAACTCCCATTTTAAACGATCAGTATGACAGTCCAAGCTGTGTGTTTCAGGACGCATTTCTCAAGGTGTTGAACCCAAATCAGCCTCATGCCTCACAGTAGTGCTCCAAAAGTATGGAATGATCCTTTCAAAATGTACTGTTTACCATATTTTAGGCAAAGAATAGTACATAACAGAAAATGTGGTTGTTGTGTAACATGTTTATGTTCTGGATCTATATTGAAGGTCTAAAGTAGGAATCTCATTTGCTTAAGTACATAACAAAACCTACCTATAAGGTGAAATCCTCATTCTACTAATATCAATGGCAAAACTCCCATTTACTTCATTAGGGTCAGGATTTCACCCATATATCTTGTTTCATAACTGTATAGATTGTTACCTCAGTCCTTCACATTTTCAGTCCCTAACTGAGAATACCCTTGTAATATATTATCTCTTTTCAATTATGTTGTTACAATTATGCAGCTATTATTTTATTTCTGTCCACTGGTAGAAGGAGAAACAATTAATTTACCATGATACATGCAGAATAAAAATATAATAGAATCTATAAAATTTGCATTAGTGATAAAATGTTTGGATTATTGTAAAAACCTTGAATAAGCAATTTTTTGGAAATATTATTTGGTTTCGTCTACTTTTGCCTAAATGCAAGAGTGAATATTAGAACAGAAGACCTGGACTCAGAGCTTTGGCTCAGCCCTGTACAGTACAGAAATACATATGAAGTGATCAGTGTAATCAGGGCTCTGTTACCAGCTACTCCACCTATTTGTAGTTTGACCTTGGACAGTCATTTCATTACACTGTGCCTCATTTTACCCATCTGAAAAAGAGGCATAATTCCTTCCTAACTCTTCGATGATGGCTAGGGACACTTGGGAATGGGGTGGGGAGAGGGTGCTAAATTCTGTGCAAATAAAATTCTGTGCAAATATGTGTTGGGCTCATTCCTAGACATAAGAATATAAGAACTGCCATACTGGATCACACCAGTGGTCCATCTTGCCCACTATCCTGTCTCTGACAGTGTCTGGTACAAGAGGATGAGAGAGAGTGTACTGAACAGGGCAATTTTGGAGAGTTCCATCCTCATCTCCTCCTGTCTTCTGTCAATTGGAGGTTTAGGGTTACCCATTACATAGTGTTGTATCCCTCACCATCTTGACAAATAGCCATTGATGGATCTATCCTTCATGAAATTATCTAGTTCTTTTTTGAACCCAGTTGTGCTTTTGGCCATCACAAAATCACATAGCAAACAGTTCCACAGGTTAGTTGTGCATTTTGTGGAAAAAATACTTCCTCTTGTTTGTATTAAACCTGAGATATTAATGTCATTGGATGACTTCTAGTTTTTGTATTGTGGGAAAGGAAAAATAACACTTCTCTGTTCACTATATACACACCATTCTTGATTTTATAGACCTCTATCATTTTGCCCCTTAACTGTATCTTTTCTAAGCAGAAAAACCCTAATCTCTCCTTGTATTGAAACTGTTCCATACCCTTTATCATCTTTTTGTCCTTCTCTGAACCTTTTCCAGTTCCACTATATCCTTTTTGAGTGGGATACATTATTTAAGGTGGGGGGGGCACCATGGATTTATATAGTGGCATTATATTTTCTGTCTTATTTCTAGCCCTTTCCTAACAGTTCCTAACATTCTATTAGCCTTTTTGACCACTGCTGCTCGCTGAACTGACATTTTGAGAGAATTATCCAGAATGACTCCAAGTTCTTTCTTGAGTGGTAACAGCTAATTTAGAACCCGCCATTACATATGTGTAGTTGGGATTATGTTTTCCAATATGCATTACTTTGCACTTATCACTGTTGAATTTCATCTGCCATTTTGTTGCCCAGTCACCCAGTTTAGTGAGATCCCCATTACTCTTCATAATCAGCTTTGTATGTAACTATCTTGAATAATTGTGTATCATCTGCAAACTTTGCCACACGTCTGTTCACTCTCTTTTCTAGACCTTTAATGAATATGTTGACCAGCACAGCCCTCCAGTACAGATCTTGGGGGAACCCACTATTTACCTCTCTCAATTGTGAAAACTGAACATTTATTCTGGCCCCTTGTTTCCTATCTTTTAACCAGTTATTGATCCATGAGAGGACCTTATCTCTTATCCTATGACTATTTAGTTTTGCTTAAGAGCCATTGATGAGGGATCTTGTCAAAGGCTTTCTGAAAAACCAAGTACACTATTGTGACAGTCTGTACCCTTATGTTCACCCTTTTGACAAGATTCTGATAAATTTTTACAAAGTATGCCTTGTGAGGTATCATTTGAAAACTCATAATCTGCTGAACATCATTGTCCTGCTAAAATATGAGTGGTCACATGATATCTGAAGTTATAAAATTCTACTGTATAAGACAAGTTCCAAGTCTAGGGAAACAGCTTCAAACCAGTTCTCCAGAGACAAAAGGCTGGCCAGAACCTCAGCCAGGTCTCAACATGATCAAATGATCTATCATCTGATTAAGCAGCCATTCTTTGTCAGGAAGAGGGGTGTGAGCAAGAAATTTACATCTTGGTAATGGAACAGCTGGAGATTCCCGTGTAAACAGACTGGCAGTCGTATGAACCCCAGCTGAAGATGATTCTAAAAGAGGAGGAAAAGATAAAAATTAGGAACAGAGGCCCCAAATCACCTCTCTCCCCTTATCTATACTCACAGCATCAACAATGTTTGAAAGACAAAGGAAGCATCATTGAATTGGGGGAGGGCCTTATCTGATGGTATCCAGCCAGCCTGCTGTAAGCATGTGGTGAGAAAGGGTCAGGATTTCATTTTGAATTTACTTAGCTTGTTAAGTTAGGTATTACTTTGCATTTTACCTTTTATTTCTTTGTAACCAATTCTGACTTTTATGCCTCATTATTTGTAATCACTTAAAATCTCTCTTTCTGTCATTAATAAACTTGTTCTATTGCTTTATCTAAACCAGTGTGTGTCTGGATTGAAGTGTTTGGTAAGCTTCATTTAAGATAAGATTTGTGGATATCACTTTCTCTTAATGAAATGATGGACTTTCTGTAAGCTTGTGTTGTCCAGAAGGGTACTGCGCAGTACAAGATGCACATTTCTGGGGACAAATCTGGGACTGGGAATTTGCTGGTGTGACTCTGCAATATAATTCAGGAGTTGTTGGTTAAAATCACTCATATAACTCAGCTGGGAGTAATTTACATGCTAGAGGCGGTGTGTGAGCAGGCCAGGAGTGGTTGCTCTCATGGCAAAGCAGTGTAAAAGGCACCCCAGGTTGGAGAATTGAGGAGACACAGCTGTCCAACAGTCCAGATTGTACCCTGGGTAATGCCACAATTATAGTGACTGGATCACCCTTATCTTCATGCTTTTGTTGACACCCTCAAAGAATCCTAATAGACTGGTGAAGCATAAGTTCACTTTTCAAAAGCCTTGTTGACTCTTCCCCAACAAATCGTGTTTATCTATCTATCTGACAATTCTATTCTTCACTATACGTTCAACCAGTTTGCCTGGTACTGAAGTTAGGCTTACAGGCCTGTAATTGCCAAGATTGCCTCTGGAAACCTTTAAAGAAATTGACATTACTTAAGCTACTTTTCAGTTATCTTGTGCAGAGGCTGATATCAGTCATAGGTTACATACTATAGTTAAAAGTTCTGCAAATTCATATTTGAGTTCCTTCGGAACTCTTAGGTGAATACCATCTTAGGTGACTTATTACTGTTTAATATATCAATGTGTTCTAAAATCTCTTCTATTGAAACATTGGTGTGGAACAGTACTTCAGATTTGTCATACAAAAAAAGATGTGGATATCTCTCCTTCATTCCCTGCAGTGAAGACTGATGCAAAGAATTTATTTAGTTTCTCTGCCATGTCTTGTCTTCCTTGAGTGCTTCCTTGGTCGTCTAATGTCCTCAGTGCCTCTTCTGAGCATCCTGCTTCTGATGTACTTAAAAAAATTCTTACTGTTAGTTTTTTGCATCCTGCTTCTGATATACTTAAAAAATTCTTACTGTTAGTTTTTTGCATCTTTATCAAGTTGTTTCTCAAATTCTTTCTTGGCAAGCCTTATTATACTTAGTATAACCTAACAGAGTTTGTGCTCTTTCCTATTATCCTCACTAGGTTTTGACTTCCAAATTTTAAAGGATGCCTTTTTGCCTCCATTGCTCTGCTGTTTAGCCATAGTGGCATTCTTTTGGTTCTTTGATTCTTTTTTCTGGTTTAGACATAAGTTAGAATGGCCTGAAGGAGATGTTAGAGTCCCCAAGAGCCTAACTAACAGCTGGGGCTGACAGGGCCTAAGGGAAACCACAATTGCATCCCATTTGCTCTGGACACATTGTCTACATTGCAATGGCTTTGGGAGGTACTATACTGCCCATAGGCTGCTGGGGAACCTCCTTGTACTGAGATGATCCTTCTGGAGCTGGTTACACCCATTCTCCCTTCACCATTTGGATATGTGTAATTTGTGATTGGGTCCATAGTGTCTTATAAAATGCAAGTTTTTTAAAATCCATTTTTCCGTTACTTTATCTCTTTAGATGAGTGAATTGATTGCTTAATTCAAATACAGCTATGTATGTTCATTCTGAACTCCATATGTTATTGCTTCATTTGCACTTGACATGCATGGTTGATGATGCTTGTTAGTTCGCATATTTTGGCAAGATGGGAAACCAGAGCTTGGTTTTATTGGAAACTTACTCCTTTCCATATTTTAGGGTGATAAGAATTGCTACAGCATAGCTGATTGCAACAATGAGGTGAATATTATTACATTACCGCTAAATTCTGATTTGATGACATGTGGCCTAGAGCTGACAATAAACTCCCTGCTCCAAACTAAAAACATTAATCATTCTCTAATAAAACCATGAAACATTGACATGAACAAGTCTAATTGCAATAATGACCTTAAATTTGGGCATTTCTTTTGCATTAATCTCAGAAGCTTTGGTAGAACTATCTAATAGAAACCTGCAACTCTGACATGAACAGGTCTAATTGTAATAATAACTCCAATGGTGGACATTTTCATAGGTTAATCCCACTAGCCTTGGTTAAACCTCCTGACAGGAATTAAATATTTACTTAGGAGAACACTGTGGTTTAACCAAGTTTCAGTAAAAGCAGGGACTGGATATTTGACAGTAAGTGAAAATAAAAACCAAGAACCAATTAAAAAGCTTGTTATCCCAATTCATTTGTTTTTGGCTGTGCAATTCAGATTCAGCTTTCTGAAGTTAGAGTTACAATCTCTTATTGTCTTTATTGTGACCTGCTGCTTTTAAAACATTACTATTGATTTTTTTCTAACATTCTGCTCTACTGTTCAGACTGAGTTTAACTGTAGTTCATTCTTTTTGGGCCTGGGGCCTCTTACAAATCATTTTCACTGATATTCAGTGAAATCTAAGGCTTTATTATTTTCTGTGGCAAGGAAAGATGATTTCTGATCATCCATATAAGCTTGTTTCCTTTCTTAAGACAGGAATTGCTTTCCAGAAACAAAGATGACTTACTGTGTCTATATGCAGACTAAAGATAAATCCCAATAGCAAATTCTCACTGTTGTAATCACAATGGGTTACATTAATCCCTGCATAATATTAGAGAATGACTTCAGTGCATTACATCACGAATGAATTTGGCCCTTTGCGGTTAACCCTCTTTTTACATCTGTTGTGGCAATGGGAGTCTGAGGTACCCAAATAACTTCCATCATTGTAATTTTCAGTATATTTGTACAAAGCAAATAAGGCATGTAGTGAGATACCAGGGCTGACACCCCTTCTGTTGTCACAATGCCACTGGATCTTTAATGAAAGTATATGAAGTCTAGAAACATAATTTCATTTTTTTAAAATGGCAGCTGAGATTCTGATTTCATTATGTGACTCCGGGATCTGGGACCCTAGGCATTGGTATATAGTGCCTATGACTTAGTCCATTTCTGATAATGTTTTATAGTCAATTTTCAGAACAAACCTGAATTTGAATACTTGAGGCAAAAGAAAAGAAAAGAAAAATCTAGATTTTAATTCTTACGAATCCCCAATTTTCAGGTCACTTAATGGCAAAGATCCTTTTAACACTATCCTTATCTGAGTGCCAGTCAGCTCCTACAAGACTAATTGCAATAATGACAGAAGGATTTGGTGGAAGCTTTCTTGAACTTGGCAAATAAAGGTTGGGAAGGGCATGACACTATACACTAAATGTGACCCTCAAGTATGCATGCCCAACTCACATTAACGTTAGCTGTGCATGTGTATCAGAAAGAGTATGGCTGGCTCCTTCTTAACATAACATCAAGGCTGTATTTACTAGAAACTATTGTTTCCAGGCAGCAGTATTTTCAGGCAGTCTTTTTCACTTAGATCCACCATCCAGGAGCTAATGACCCTGTTGCTTGATCAGACAAAAATTTGCATATTCGTTTATTAATTTTTCATCTTTTGGAACAGTTTTTTAATTTAAGGACACATTTATGACTCTTATTCATAATAGATTTTGGAATATTTTGATGGGCTGTGGCTCTGATATGATCAAACATATTAAAATCACATCTTTTACAATGTCGTTGTGTTCAGTGTTTAATCTCTCCTAATGAGATCGGTTTTTGTTATAGTTCAGCTTTCTGAGATATTGAATTAGATCAATATTGGTTTCTACCCTAATTTTTTTGGTTAGTAATCGTTTAAAATCCATTCATTCATCTTTTGCATTGCAGTAGCAAATGAAAAGAGAGCCTAGTTTGCAAATTCATTAACCTTTTGAACATTGTTCCGAAAGCAATATTCCATATGGTTCATTCAGAAACATATGTTTTTTCTTTGTTTCTCAATTCTTAAAAATGGCCTAAAACAATAACTTACTTTGTTCTAAAACAGAATGTTAGATTCATTACAATTCTTTGACCCATGGTGATTGTATAATACTTTACTGAGGAAAAAATCTATAATGCACTTTCTCCCTCTCTCTCATCATGGAGCAATAGCTTTCCTACTGTAAATCTCAGCTCCATATAGTGGGCCCAATTAATTTGTTCCATGTATAGGAAAGAAAGAAAGAAAGAAAGAAAGAAAGAAGGTGCAAAATTCTCCATGCACTGACCAACTAGGGGCTTGTCTACACTGCGACATTGTCAACAAAACTTTTGTCTTTCACGAGTACTTAAAAAAGCCCCCCTGCAAAAGACAAAAGTTTTGCCGATGCAAGTGGCAGTGTGAACACGGCTTTGTCGGCAGGAGCGCTCTCCTGCTGACAAAGCTAATGCTGCTTGCGGGGCTGGAAGTATTTTGTCGGCAAAAGTATTTTGTTGACACAGCCTTGTCGCTAATAGCTGCGTAGTGTAGACAAGCTCTAAGTGTCTACCACACATAAATGGAAGCAGCATCACGATCACACTTCTCTTCACCATAAATTCAGTCAAAGTTGGTTGACATGATGCTGAATGTGATTTGCCCTGTTCTTCACTGGCTAGTCAGTTGTGGTTAACATCATGTCAGCTAACTCAGCTCTTTATCATCATGTTTTATTGTGATTGTAAAGTTTTTTTTCAGTGAAGGCAAGCCCTATGTTTAGAGAAGAGTGACAGCCGAAAGGCCCTGCAGAGAGAGTGAGATCCTCAACCATGCTCTGCCCCTTTACACCAGTCATAAGGGCTGGAATGGTTTAAAGGGAATCTAACAGTTCCATATTCAGCTGTCAGAAGAATCCTCCAGCTCAGGAACTGCAGCAGACAGCCGTATGACTGCCTCCCAAGAATCCACTTACAAGCTCTGGCCAGGGGTGTGCCGGGGGTGGTGGGAAGGACACTGCACACAGCACTGTGGAGATTCCGAGTAGTGCTGCATCCCATAGAGCAGCTCTGGGAGTCTACTGTTGGGATCAGGGCCGGCTCTGGCTTTTTTGCCGCCCGGGGGAAGCCGGGGGGGGGGCGGCCGGAGCCCCGGGGGCGGCCAGAGCGCCGGGGGCAGGGCGGCGAGCCCCGGCGGGGGCTCGGCTCGGCTCTCCCCCCGGCGGCCGGGGGGAGGACGGCCAGAGCCGGGGGGAGGGCGGCGAGCCCGGCTGTGGCCCCGCTCTCCCCGGCGGCCGGAGCGCCGCGCCGCCCCCCTCCAGGTGCCGCCCCAAGCACCAGCTTGGGTGCCTGGTGCCTGGAGCCGGCCCTGGTTGGGATACATTAAAAGCAATTAAATAGCAAAGTCATAAAATTAAGGCACTCCTCAAAATGCATTCACAGGAAAATTTCTAATGAAGTTTCTTTGTAATGATTCACAAACACAACCGCACTTTGAATGAAAAATCCATATTTAAAGAAGATAAGAAATGTTGACATTAAAGAATCATCATGTTTTCCATAACTCCCTCCCCATTCTTGCCTTCTAATAGACTAAAAGGGTAGCACAGAATAACATACATATACTGACTTATAACATTGAAATATAAAATGAACAATTGTTAATGGTAAGATGAAGAGCTTTCATGATACTTTTAATTATTTATAATTATGGATAGTGAATGAGTACAGCGGAGGTAACACTTAGACCAAGGCCTTGCTGGCATAAATGTGGTTTTGTCAATTCTTCTTTTACATGGAATTGATAATCTGCTTAAAATGACATTATTGCTGACAGAACAAAGGTAACATGTTGTGCTGGAAGTTTGGAGGTGAAAACACACAAACCTGTAATGATAAATTGAAAAAAAAAACCAACCTTTTCTGGGAAGGCTCAGGAACAGGGTTACCCTGAACAACTTGACCCAAAAAACCGAGCAGGAAAAATACAGTACCTTGGTAACTGAAGATTGTGCATGTGTAACGTATGGGTTATCTAAAACCGAAAGGGTTATGTTAAAAGCTAATTGGATAAAGATTAAGTAATCTGCAATATAGAATGTATAAAAGACCTAAGTGAACATAGGCCCAAACAGGAGAAACACCAGACCAGAAACTGGAGGAAGGAACCGAAGGAACAGACCATGACATCAGAGAAGGCGACGACTATCACAGAAGGTGCTCCAGAATGTGGTAACCAATTTCATCTTTTGTTATAATTTGTCTAGCATAAATGTATGTCCAGACACTATATATGATGGTAATTCTGTATGAAATTCTATAACTAAAGGCAAAAATTGATTAATCCTAAATTGGGTTGGCTTGTGACTCAGTTTCCCAACTTTTACTCCCACTACTACCATAACTTAAGTAGCCCCTAGGGGTGTCTAAATTATTCCAGCAGCCTCTCCAGCCCCCAGGAGCAGTCCAGACTCTTGAGGGTGCAAAAGAGACTTAAAAGCCACTTGGGTTGTGAGTGAGTTCTGTGTTGCTTCTCTGAGAGACTCCACGCAGAATCTCACCCAGGGCTTGTCTACACTTACAGTGCTGCAGCTGCACAGCTGTGTCACTACAGCACTTCGTGAAGATGTTAACTATGCCAACAGGAGAGTTTCTCCCATTCGGATAGGTACTCCACCTCCCCGAGAGGCAGTAGCTATGTTGACAGAAGAAGATGTCCCATCAACACAGAGATGTACACACCAGGAAATTGGTTGGTATAACCGTGTCGCTCAGTGGTGTGGATTTTCACACCCTAGAAAGCATAAAAAGGGTGAGTGAGGAGAAAATGGAGAGATTGCAGTGGGACAGCAACCTGTGCCACAAGGCCATCTCACCCAATATGCATTGGAAAAGCATGCAACAAAAGTATAAAGAAAAGCTGCTACAGAGAGGTTTAATTTAACATCTTCTGTGGGTCCTCATGACCACTGTTATATTTTCCATACACAAAGAGCAACTGTATACGTTCCTTCTAAATTTATTTCATTTTAGATGAAGGGCAACAAGAAAGAACAAAAGTAAAGTATTCAGGAAAGACCACAGAGTACACAGTAGAAGAGTGTGCTTGTGAAATGAGCACAAAAGGGCAGTTGTATCCAGCAGACCACTAGAAATAAACTTAAGAATTTCATTATTTGTGGACTACTCATGAACAGAAACAGAATAAAAAATGCTCAAGTAAATTATTTGTTATGAATTTGTCAAGCTCCACTATATCTACTCTGTTGCGCCTTTTCAGCCCAAGCAGCTACTCAAATTTCAGAACTCCTGGGGATGTTTGAGTTGGAAGTAGAAACTGATGGAGTCTGGTGTTCTCTTTGATGCAATCTTATTTATTTACAAGGAATGTACAAAGTCCTGCTTCTCCAAACGCAAGAAGACCTAAGAACAAAAGGAGCAGTTTCTTTGCTTACAGCCTCCAAGCCTTTTTAATTAAAAGACCCAAAAGCGCTCTCTCAGGGTCACACTGTGTTCACAGGCTACTGCTTGGCTCTTTTGGGTTTTTCCTCTGCCTCCCTTTCTCTATTCTGTTTGTCCTGCCAGTCCTCTCCCCACCCACCCACCCATCTAGTCACAACCCCTCCCCCATGGTGCTAGTTTCTGGGCAGAATCTATTAGGCTTCATTTTAGGTGTGTCCCCTTAACTGTCTCTTACAACTATTTTAAATGAAGGGCCCATTCACACATCAGTTTGAACAAGGTTTTAACTCAAACATAAGTTTTTACCCAGCTCATTACAACTCAAACCCAGAGACACACGTTCTCTCTCTCTCTGTCTCTCACACATAGGCTGATTTGTGTTCTGATATTTATATGTACCCACAGCCAAAAGAAAGGGTATGAGTATGCCACATACATAATTTGTATAATTTTCTTCAAGACTGTAACTACTTTGGATGTCAGTTATGGAGAAATGTAAAGTCATCACATTTGCAGGGTTGGAAAGCTGTGGATAATGACTTAAATTTTTAACATATTAGTTGGTGGGTTGTTGTATTTTTAAATAAAAATCCTGTTTTGAATGAAATAACAATAGAAACAAAGAGCTTCTCCTAGCTCTAACAAGTCAAATACTGTATGTGTGAAACAGTTGAGTTTGGAAAAAGAAGAGAATGTTTGCAGAGAGGGTCAGGGTTCCTGTTTTATAACCCCACGCAGTTTATCATACTCTCTTTCTTTGCTGTATAAAAGGTTTAATCATAACCTGTGATGGATGGCTCATAAGTAAGCTGTGCCTTTGTAGGAAATCCTATTAAGAGTCCACTTTTTTAACAGTCTCTAATGGAATTATCATCAGGACAACTGTGGACAAATTCTGCCCTTAAGTAACGTTCAGTGGGGTCCTTCAGATGCAGTATGAGGTAAGAATTTGGCCCTATATGAGGAAGAAACAAGAAACACTTGGTGCCTTGTGCATCTTAACTCAGAGAACATACTATAGTGGAATGTGTGGTTTTGCTTTGTTTGCTACTCAAAGGTACATTGCTAACACTTCAGGCTTGTATTTAAGATGGTGACTGTTGATTCAGGTTATTTATCGCCTTGTTAATTCCCTTTAAACCAAAAAATGAATTGTACCTAGAGCCATGATTCAGCAAAGTGCTTAAATATGTGTGTACCTTTACATGTATAAATACTGCTGTTGGGATTTAAAGTTATGCCAGTGCTTAAGTACCTTGTGGATTAGAGACTCAAATTCCCAACAAGAAAAAAGCTCATTTAAAAAAAAAAACATTTTTGACGCATCTATAATATGAAATAAAGTCAGCTGTGAATACTGAGTCCTGCATGTTGATTAACAGCAGATAATCAGTACACAGAAGCTTAAACAACTAACTTTTTCTGTAATTCCTGTAGTTAACTAGCTTTCTGTATTTTAATATGCTGATGCTGACAAAATCAGTGATTACTAAAAATGTAAGACTTTCTTCTGGTTCTACAAAACAGGCTGATATTCTCCTGCTATTTACCCAGTAGGTGATACCACGAGCCAGATTGTGATCTTAATTACAAGAATGTAAATCTGGAATAATTCCATTGGCTTCAATATTTATTCCAGATGGAGTTGCTCTAGATTTATACTGGTATAACCCTTGATGTGCCAAATATATTCCAATGATGATTCAGTGTGATGGTTTACACTGATGCAAGTAACAGATACATCAGTTCTCATTTCTAGCCCTTCCAGCCCAGTAATGTGTAAACACTGTGAAAATCATTTTCACACACACAGGAAACGTGGTCTTTATGCTCCATAATGAAAAAGGGGGGAAATAAATTTTTAAATTCTTTGGAAACTTCAAGAACAGAAAGGGTAGGATTTTCAAAAGTTCTCATCATTGGCCTAACTCTGCTCCCAGTGAAATCAGTGGGCGCAGAATTAGGTCAGCTCTGCTTAATGGGAGCAGAAAATCCCACATGGAAAAAAAACAAAGAGAAATTATGATTGACCAGTATAGCAGAACAGATAAAATAATGATCACATGTGCAAATACAATTAACCTGAACTTCACTCCCCCGTGCTGCTGCTGTTGCCTTTAATTACTTGCCTTTTATATAGATCATCATCTATGGGAATGAAGAAAAAGGATGGGTAAATAGGAAAACAAAGGCCACCTAATTGCAATGTTCTTCTCATACAATAGGCAATTAATTGTATATCAGGAAAAAATGAATGACGTCACAGTTTAATGTCACCATTAAAATCAATATTTTCAACAAGAACCAAATTTGCACCTCAGTGTTTTTACATTTTCTTACATCTTCCTACCCTGTGTTCAATTGTACTTTATTTTCACTCACACATAGCTAATGCCATCTTATTTTCAACGAATTATGCACAGCAAACCTCAGCATTTCTGTTGCACATCTTTTGTAGGAAAGCAGATCTTTAAATCTCTGTTTTGCTTTTGTTTTGTTTTCCCCTATTTAGGATTATAAATTAAGTACGAACTGGCAGTGCCAGTTTTATCCTCAGGCAACTGTGATTTTACAGTTCCTATCCACGTGATTAATCATATTAAAAATTTCCAAGAAGCAACTTTGGCCCCATGTCAAATAGATGAATGCTATCTAAAACCAAAATGCACAAACCTGCAGAGGAATATCTTTGCTTCTGAAAATGGAGCATTTTTTCTCATATGCAACCAGTATGGCAATCAGCACTATCTGTCACATACAGCAAAGGTTTACATGCAGCATAGAAAGTATGCAATATTTGATGGGGGCTTAACACAATTAGAAGACACAATATAGCAGTCTTTCTTTCCCAACAGAAGCAGCCTCAAAGGAAAATAAAAGTAAAAAGATAGGCAGATTCTCTACACAGGGATAATAATGTTTCATGAGATCATCACAGCTGGAGCAACTGTTAACAGAGGACTGTGAGTGGTTGACATCACAATGTGCAGTCTTCACAGCCTTTATGCTAAACATGATTTGTAATGGAGAAAGAGATCTATTTCTATAAGCAAGGGAGTACTGGGCTCAAAGCACATATTAAAAATACCACTGGAGAGACTTTATCTTCCTTGAATATTTAATCATCTTGAAAACTACTGTCTGCATGTCACAATACCCCAATACATATGTATGTATTTTTAAAGGGTCATTTTAATTGTCAACACAATGTCCTCTAAAATGTTTAATGTTTCTTACTTGCTTTAATCTACTACATTGTCTGAACTTAAAACAACAGTGTATATATTGCTACAAAGATCTGTCAGGGTTGGAGGCAAAGCTGGTCATTTTCATTGTTTTCTGTGACTCCTGGGTCACTGTTCACTGACATCTTGAATACTGTTAAATTTTTGCTGATGTCTTTTTATCTAATGCTTCAGATGAATTTTAAAAATTATTTTAAGCATTAAGCATTCATATGCATCTTACTGTGCATTATGATACCTTGTGCCCTGTTGCACTGTAGAAGCCTGCAGCTGCCTAAAGCTTAATTATGCATCAATGCAAAGCCCAGATGCTTGGCCAATAGTTCCTCAACAGAGTAGAGTTTCTTACTTGTTTTTCGTTTGAATTATAATTGGGCTGATTTATATTTCCCAATCCATTTTGCCTCTTGTGCATGTTCCTTCTTGCTTCTGTTACCTTGTTTGAATCTGCTTCTGAAAGAGCCTTTTTGAATGTGAAGTGTCTAATAGATCTAAGACGGGTCATTAATGCATTTGAAAAATCCTTTCACCTTTGAAAGGAAAAAAAGGTACAGAAATGAACCGCCCTCCCTATCAGTTTTACTCCAGATGGTTGTGGTTTTGTTTTAGTTTTTTTGTTGTTTTTTTTAAACCTGAATAGTTAAATAGAGACTGGCATCTGGGTTTAAACAAAGAGGGCTTGGAGCCAGACTTCTAAAAAGGAGAGTAGTATTAGGCAATAAAGCTCTACACCTGCTGAAAGAAGGTAATGGAGGCAGTGAAAGAGCATTTGTAGCTACAATTACCTTTTACAGAAAGTCTTTTGTCAACTGTTGTCAAGCACACATGGGTGGTCAATCTATAAAGTCAACAAATAGCATTGTCAGCGGTGTTAAAATATATGGCTTTAAAATTTTGTATAAACAGCACAAGTCGATTATTGCTATAGCACTTATTTTCTGTGATCCCTGCATATTTATTCAAACTCTTCTTCAAATGCAGAGCATCTTCCTCACTTCTCTGCCTTTTGTTAGATTTATAGTGTCAAGTGTCTGTGCATGTAAAATACATTTAAAGTCATCTTTTAGAATTTCATAACCTTAAAGACTGCAGACTTTGATATTAGATTTAAAATCTTGTGGCAAGGGACTAGGCGTTGATCATCATTTGTTGTCTTACAATTATGGAAAAATATGCAATTTTTAATGTCAAAGAATTAGCACTGTTTAAATGAAAGCACTTAAGAAGGTTCAACTCAGCCCAAATAGCACTTACCCCATAACAACCTGGACAGTTGCTGTCTTCACAGGGTGATAATCTTCTTCATATTACAATATAGTATAGGGGATTATTTTGTGTTAATGTTTGTATTCGTGTATAATTAAGTACCTGCTTTATGCTGTGTTCGAGATACCATTTTCTCACTGGCAGGCAGAGCTATATTATATATTGCTTTGATTCACATATCATGGCAGGTGTACACTAGAAGCGCTACATCAGCACAGCTGCACCGATGCAGCTGCGCAACTGTAGTGCATCTGGTGAAGATGCTGTATGCTGATGGAAGAATGCTCTCCTGTTGGCATAATTACTCCACCTTGCGAGAGGCAGAAGCTGTGTCGGCGTGAGAGCATCTCCCACTGACATACCGCCAGTGTGGACAGCGCTTAGGTTACTGTAACTTCCATTGCTCAGGAGAGTGTCTTTTTCACATCCCTGAGCAACATAAGTTAGATCAACTTAAGAGGCAGTGTGGACCTGCCCTCAGTCTTGCATATAGGGGCAGATTCTCAGCTGTATCAGAGAAACTGTGTAACCATGATTTAAAGCTAGTAGGCCTAGTCACTGCAGGATCACCCCTGCATATGAGGACCCTTGTGTAGCATAGAGTAGTACTAGCAGTTCCTACTCTACCTCCAACCCTGCCTCTGTCTGGTGCAGTGGGTGTGGCTGGCGGAAAGGGAGCATAGCTGTTGCTCCCCAGCTTCTGTGCCATTCTCTTCAGGTTTCTCTAGCTTTGGATGAGGGGACCAGACTGACAAAGAGCATCCTCAAGATCTGGGGGCACAAGGATGGACTTTGCACTCCCCCTCCTTAGCTGCCATTGAACTGCTACAAGGAGTCCGGTGGCACCTTAAAGACTAACAGATTTCTTTGGGCATAAGCTTTCATGGGTAAAAAACCTCACTTCTTCAGATGCATGGAGTGAAAGTTACAGATGCAGGCATTATATAATGACACATGAAGAGAAGGGAGTTACCTCACAAGTGGAGAACCAGTGTTGACAGGGCCAATTCGATCAGGGTGGATGTGGTCCACTCCCAATAATAGATGAGGAGGTGTCAATTCCAGGAGAAGCAAAGCTGCTTTTGTAATGAGCCAGCCACTCAATCTGTAAACTACATCCACCCTGATCGAATTGGCCCTGTCAACACTGGTTCTCCATTTGTGAAATACTCCCTTCTCTTCATGTGTCATTATATAATGCCTGCATCTGTAACTTTCACTCCATGCATCTGAAGAAGTGAGGTTTTTTACCCACGAAAGCTTATGCCCAAATAAATCTGTTAGTCTTTAAGATGCCACCAGACTCCTTGTTGTTTTTGTGGATACAGACTAACACGGCTACCCCCTGATACTGAAGAGCTAATTTCCTTATGTTTATATACAAACTACAAAGACAGGAACATAAGAATTGCCATACAAGTTCAGACCAATGGTCCATCTAGGCCACTATCCTGTTTGTCAGGGACCAGTGACAGATGTGCCCAAGATGAACTTTTAATCTGAATCCAAAGTTAACAGCTATATCGATACACATGTTAGTGGATGCTGATATTTCACTTAAGAATAAGTGTTCTTGAGAATAATATACATATATAGATTTCATTGTAATAAGATCATGCAATTTAACTGTACAGAATGCTGTATATAGCACTCTTATCTATAATATAACAACATAGCTGGCTTCAAATACCCCATAACAAATAAAGTGCTTCATACTTTGCTTATTTCAGCATTCTTATGATGTTTCCAGAAGAAGCGATTTGCCAAACTGTATGCAATAGCAGAATAAGTGTGTACTAACTCTGTTTTATCTTCAATCAAATGATAGTTCAGAATGAGCTATTTACACAATGCATTCCAAATGTATTACTCATTAGGGTACTATTGAATACATTTGTTATTACTAGCTTCCTGGAGGTAGAAAGCAGCTCTGTATCTTTACATACTATTGGGTGCAGGTATTGTGTGATGTGTAGGTAATGCAAACCTCACATTGACTCCTTTAATGCTACCTCCTAACCCTTACTGCTGTGCAATGTTCTCAGGCGCACTACCATAGTATTATTACTTATAATTAATAATAATAATAATTAATAGGAATTAGTCATAGTATCTTGACTTAACCACAAAATGGCTTGCTTAATTGTCCTCCAAATTTCAGGTAAAAACCAAGCTTACTTTTGAGCAGACTACACTTGAGAAATTCCAGTCTCAATGTAATTCTTTGGAGAAACAGTGAAAAGGGAGTGGAAAAGTAGGCATAAAAAGAAATGACACCTGCTGCCTTAACTACACAGTTGCTATCCACAATAACCTCATGCAAGTATGGTAAAATATTTGCTGTTTAGATCAAATGTAAATATGACATACATGGACAGTAACTAACCCATTTGAATAGCAAATGATGTATTCAGTAAAATGAGACATCTAAGCATTTTGCAGTTAATAAATGTTAACTGCTGAATGTAGCTCTGCAAATTTATTCTCTTCGGGGCCCAGTCCTGCTCCCACTGAAGCCAGTGAGAGTTTTGACATTGATTTCAGTGGGAACAGGATCAGGCCCTTATTTTATACCTCTTTTGTAGATTCTAGCACATCACATTGAACGATCTTCTAGCGCGTACTTCTTTTACCTGTGTTTCTAAATATGTATTTTACTGGAGTATAAAGAAATCCATGTTTTGTTTATAATGTAGTCCCTGCTGGCCCTGACACATACCATTCAGCATTTGTCTTACAAGAAACTGCAGGGTAACAAAGAAAAAATAATATCCACACTAGATAAAGATTGCTTTTCTCAGTGGATGATAGGAAGACGATTGGCTGGGTAGAGGGGCAGCTCCTTGCCCTCTTGAAATTTGAGGCCTAGAAAGATTGAGCTTTTGTGCTTTAAAAGGACCAGAATCCATTTACACATCAATGTCTACTACTAAAGAAAGCCAACATCGTTGATGTTATGCTTGTCAAATACAAACAATTTGTTTTCGAGGGAGGACAAGTACAAAGCTTCTTGTCCACTAAACTGAGCACATTAAATATGACCCTTTCAGTGGACACATGTAGCTAGTACAAGAAAGCACTGGCGATATATAATTAATATTAGCTAACCCACAGTAAGGTTAATTGTTGCTTCTCTGAGCACTTAATCTGCAAGCAGTTGATAAATCCCACAATGACTAAAAGTGGCTTGTATTTAGGTCACACAAAGTCATTGCTGTTTTTTAATTTAAACTGTGCACTAGATTAAAACACAAGAGTATTTCAGGAGGACAATTCAGAAGCAGTAGCAATCGGCTGTCATTTGGCGTAAAAAGTTTCCACAGCACACCCCAGGGACATGTTAATCAAAGCTTTTTAATGGATTCAGTCTGATCTGTGACAGGCTTTGTTCCAGAGATGGCATTTGCAGGATAGAGCTGCAAGTTATCAATAAGACACAGTAATTGCTGGGAGTGATTGAGCTTCATTCCTTAGGCTTCATACCATTCAGTCCTTCTTATTATCAGTCAAGGCCAGAGATGTCTTGCAATAGGCAGTCAAGTAATGAATTGTTTCTGTCTTTAATCCCAAAACATATAATGAAAGAAAATTAAGCAACATGAAAATTTACATTAATTAAAAGTCTTGTACCATTTATTCTTGTTTTCCCCCTGCTATGTTTTATATTATTTTTTGCCAGGATTTGGTGGTAATTCTTCAACTTGCATCATGTATTGATAAATCCTTTCTAAGCAGTGAAAGCTATTCAGTATTTAGCTAAAGGCTTCAGTCCTTCCATTGGCAGTTCTTTATTAAGTTATTCATTATCTTTTAGAAATCAAAGCATTGGTACAATCACTAATGACTAGGGATAATACTTATCAGCTACACGTCTAGTTAGCCCCGCATCCATTTAGGAAGGGTAACTCCCAACGTTAAAATGAAAATCTCTCAGTGCTAGTTGAAATGTAATGGAAACCTAACGTTTTTTTCATACTAAGAGGTCATAATCCTCCCTTTGTAACACCACAATCATTTCCATAGCAACAGATTATATATAAGGCCACAAGGGATTCTGACCTCTTGGTATGAACAAACAGGAGGAAGAGCTGTTTAGCAAAGGAGGAATCTCCTTGTTTAGTAAAGTGGAAACTAGCTGGTATGGTATTCCATGCACACACGCAGAAACACACAAGATGACCAAAAAAAAATCAGTTTATTTTGGATAAGCACAAATGTACAGCAGGAAGATCATTAAAGCCAGTTATTTTTCTTTATCTGGATTTAATTTAGCTAGGATGCAACTGTAATGAAACCTGTCCATATTACTCTAGTTGCCTCTGTGTATGTATGTGTGCTGGAAATCAGGTTAAGGCTGGATAATATTAGTAATGCTTTTCTTGGTAAACTTTGTCCATGCTTCTGGAGCAGTTTGGTCTTGGGGCAAAAACAGAGGTCTGGGTGTTAAGGTTATTTCTGGCTCTCTCACAGACTTTGTGTGACACAACATCTCTGTGGCTCAGTTTCCCTGTCTGGGATAATATGTCTTTATTTCAAGGGGTACTGTGAGGCTCAGTTAACATTTGTAAAGTGTTCTGAAATCCTCAGATAGAAGTACTAAAGAAATACAAATATTCTATTATGATGTGTATCAACCATGTTGGTGCTGAGAATTAAAAAGCCATTTGAAATGTTTTTAGAGAGAAAAAAATTATCCAGCAATGTTAACTATATGTGAGCTTTTATTATTTTCATTTTCTATCACTTGTTAAAAGCCAAGTGGTTCTCTTAATGTGCTCCTGTTACATACCTACCATTTCTCGTTGATTATTATCAATGCAAAACTAAGCAAGGACACTATCTCTGAAACCTCAGGAGAGCCATATTGTATTATCATCTATCTTATCAGACTAGATTCTGGCGTTTGCAGTTGAAAGTGCTCTGTCTGAGCAGCAGTTTCATGAGGCACTTTGCCTTCAGGATGTAAGGAGTGATGTACTTTAGCACTGTGCTCAGGAGCAGTAACTATTTTAGCATTTGAAAACGTGTGACGTGTGACAGGCACTGAGCTGTGGCAGGTATGGAAGGGATGAGACCCAAGTCACAGTCCCACCTAGTCATGCCTCTTGTCAGTGTGGAGCATCTCAGGCCAGGATAGTCCCCCCTGCCTTGTGGGAAGCAAAACCTGGTAGTCTGTTTGCCCCATCCCCACTCCACAGTCCTCTGCCTTCCCTTCTTTGACCTTGGGCACAATCTGGTACATATGATAATGTCATAAAACACTAGAAAATCCTTCAAACTCCACCTTCAAAAATATAGTTTATTCTACAAATTCTGGACAAATCCAGTATCGGCTAGTATCTAAAATGCTCAGTTATTGGGAGCGGGGGGGTTCCACCCCTTTGAACTATTTCTTGATTTTTTTTTTCACAGTAAACTAGCTTGGGCCAAATTCTTCTCTGGCTTTACACCCTCTGCAATCTACTGACTTCAGAATCTGGTTGCAAGTGCCTAAAAATCTCATTGTGAAAATGCTTAAATGCTTTTTTCCACCCATCTATTTCAAAATATATTCATTGCCAATACAATGTTATTGTGCTGTCATTGTGTAATTGACAAAGGACCCAACCTTTCTCCCCTTGTGTACCACAAAGCAAGATTCTGACCATCCTAAGCAGCTTCAGCCCAGATCAAGTATTATGGTTTGTCTGACTGATTGCTTTACATTCTTAAACTTTTATCCATCCTCAATACTTCATCTTCCATGTTATAGGTGCTTTTTTGAATGACTAATTATTGTTGCTTCAAGGTCTCTTTTACTTGGGATCATTTCGTCCTCCTCCATCCATATTTTATATTTAAAATATTTATTGTAATGGCTGTAGAATGAAATTAAGACAGCACATGTGATGCACACTCTCTGAAGTGGGGCCTTTACCTGCCACAAGGAGAGAGGGTGGTTATAAAAGGAGTAGTGTGAACAGGGTTCATGGTAGTGGTAATGCCCCCATACAGAAAGCCTTTCAGATAGGGTAATTTGATATTGTTTTCAAAGCAAGTTGTCATCTCTTGTTCTTTAAAACAAAACAGAATTATTTGTTTCCTTGCGTGTTTGGACAGAAGTGATGATAGAGGTAGCTTCCCTCTGTGGTATGATTGCAAGGCTGTTTATTTGAGGGTTTTTTCTTATAGGGTGGAGGAGAAGGCATGGAAGTGTTCTGGACTTTTTAAAACCAGCTGTAACACTGATGTTTCTGGCTACTTTCTTACAATAACCATATCCAGTCATGTTTTGATAACAATGTTTAATTTATTTCAGTAAAACCTAATGCTTCAAGATGATTAACTTTCCAGCAACCTGTTCCTTGCAGAGGAGAACCCCTTAGTGGCAAAGGGCCACCATTTACTCTCACGTACACCAGTGTAAATCCAGAATAAATCTGTTGATTTCAGTTGTTAGCTTTGAATTTACACTAGTGTGGCTGACATCAGATCTGGCCCATGGACTGTATTAAAAAAGGAATGGGTTAGAATGCTTACTTAGCCTCTCTCTATATCCACACATTCAAAAGGGAGAAGTTAATGTCCATTGCCAAACTACAAGCTTTCTTCCTACGATATTAGACACCTGTTCTTTTTCTGTGCATTAATTTTTGCCTTCTTTGGTCCCTGGTCCTGTGCCAGGATCCAATAGTGCAGAGCTACGCACCTTTATAGAGAACCATTTACTTAGTGAGATTTCACAGAGGCACAGGGTTGAATGTGTGATGTTTTGGGGATCAGCAGCCAGACCAGTAAGGGGGTCTGTCATTGACCTGCCCTGCAACCTGGGAGTGCCTTAATGCTGTGCTGCTGTGGCTCATATCCCTGATACCAGTAGCCAGCCTCCGAGCACAAGGTCTCACCTTGGTTTCCAGCAGCCTGGTTACTCCTTGCTGGGTGACACCAACAGCCCTTCCAGTCCCTTCTCCCCAAATCCACCCTCCCTGAGTTCTTAAGCACCAGACACTTGGACTTTTTCCCTCTGATCTGTCAACCCCAAAGGCATGAAACCATCCCTCCAAACACCAGCTTACTTTGGGATACACACTCCACACAGTTTGCACACCAGAGATCTGCTTGGGTTAAAATAAACAAAAGGTTTATTTAATAGAAAAAACACAGACTCAAAGATGAAAGAGTAATGGAGCACAAACATATACAAGTTACACAGAAAATTAAGAGGCAACCAGGTTTTGCACATCTACATTAGATAAAATCCCTTTTCTAATGCAAGTTATCTATTACCTTTGAACAGTCTCCAGATATACAGCTGCCCAGAGGCTGTCCTTCTTCAGTTTCTGGATGAACACTTCAGTTTCAAGCCTCCTTTTTAAAAGACTTTACCCCTTTTTTTCCTCTCTCTCAGACTATGGTCAGGTGACTCATAATTATTTGACTGGGGAAATCGCCGTTGTCTCAATGTCTTTCCATTAATTTTAATAGTCCACCTTTGTCCTTTCCTGGGCTGGACAATGGATGGGTACCTGAAGCTGGTTTTGTGTAAAAAAACTGGCTTGGGAGGTAATCGTCCATGCCTGATTGTATCACCACCCTGTTGTGAGGTGATGCTAAAGTTGCACCAGAGTTGCAATTTATATTTTTATATGCATATGTATATTCATAAGTATTATGTGTATACATATCTCATAATGACTATGGCGTTCAGAACATTAAAAGATTTGATAAAAGATATAATACTCAACAGTGTTACTGTTGGATTGGCAAGGAAACCTACCTTATTGAGGTCAGAGCATGTAGGGATGCAGTGAGAAAGGCCAAAAGCCGTGTAGAGTTGGACCTTGCGAGGGGAATTAAATCCAATAGTAAGAGGTTTTATAGCCATATAAATAGGAAGAAAACAAAGAAAGAGGAAGTGGGACCGCTGAAAAATGTAGATGGAGTGGAGATTAAGGATAATTTAGGCATGGCACAATATCTAAATGAATATTTTGCATCGGTCTTTAATAAGGCTAATGAAGGGCTTAGGAATAGAGGGAGCAGGACAGAGGGGAATAAAGGAGGGGGGATTGACATTACAGTGTTAGAGGTGGAAGCCAAACTTCACCAGCTAAACGGGACTAAATCGGGCGGACCGGATGATCTTCATCCTAGAATATTGAAGGAACTGGCGCAAGAAATTGCGAGCCCCTTAGCGATAATTTTTAATGAATCTGTAAACTCGGGGGTGGTACCGTTGGACTGGAAAATAGCTAATGTGGTTCTTATTTTCAAGAAGGGGAAAAAAAGTGACCCGGGTAACTACAGGCCTGTTAGTTTAACATCTGTAGTATGCAAGGTCTTGGAAAAAATTTTGAAGGAGAAAGTAGTTAAGGACCTTGAGGTGAATGGCAATTGGGACAGATTACAACATGGGTTTACGAAAGGCAGATCGTGCCAAACCAACCTGATCTCCTTCTTTGAGAAAGTAACAGACCTTCTAGATAAAGGAAATGCGGTGGATCTAATATACCTCGATTTTAGTAAAGCATTTGATACGGTACCGCATGAGGAATTATTGGTTAAATTGGAAAAGATGGGGATCGATATGAAAATCCAGAGGTGGATAAAGAACTGGTTAAAGGGGAGACTGCAGCGGGTAGTACTGAAAGGTGAACTGTCAGGTTGGAGGGAGGTCACCAGTGGGGTTCCTCAAGGTTCGGTTTTGGGTCCGATTTTATTTAATCTATTTATTACTGACCTCGGAACCGAATGTAGGAGTGGGCTTATAAAGTTTGCGGATGACACAAAGTTGGGAGGCATTGCCAATTCGGAGAAGGATCGGGATATTCTGCAGGGAGACTTGGATGACCTTGTAAATTGGAGTAATAATAATAGGATGAGATTTAATAGTGAGAAGTGTAAAGTGATGCATTTAGGGATGACTAACAAGAATTTTAGTTATAAGCTGGGGACGCATCGGTTGGAAGTGACGGAGGAGGAGAAGGACCTCGGAGTCCTGGTTGATCGCAGGATGACTATGAGTCGGCAATGTGACGTGGCCGTGAAAAAAGCTAATGCGGTCCTGGGATGCATTAGGCGAGGTATTTCTAGTAGGGATAAGGAGGTGCTGGTTCCGTTATACAAGGCACTGGTGAGACCTCATCTGGAGTACTGTGTGCAGTTCTGGTCTCCCATGTTTAAAAGGGATGAATACAAACTGGAACGGGTACAGAGAAGGGCCACTAGGATGATCCGAGGAATGGAAAACCTTTCCTATGAAAGGAGACTCGAGGAGCTCGGTTTGTTTAGCCTAACCAAAAGAAGGCTGAGGGGGGATATGATTGCTCTCTTTAAATATATCAAAGGGATAAATACCAGGGAGGGAGAGGAATTATTTCAGCTCAGTACTAATGTGGACACGAGAACGAATGGATATAAACTGGCCGTGGGGAAGTTTAGGCTTGAAATTAGACGAAGGTTTCTAACCATCAGAGGGGTGAAATTTTGGAACAGCCTTCCGAGGGAAACGGTGGGGGCGAAAGACCTCTCTGGCTTCAAGATTAGGCTAGATAAGTTTATGGAGCGAATGGTTTGATGGGATAACATGATTTTAGTCAATTGGGCAATAACGTGCCATCGCTGGTAAAATGTGGGTCCGGCTGGAGAATCTTGCCTGTATGCTCGGGGTTCTACTGATCGCCATATTTGGGGTCGGGAAGGAATTTTCCTCCAGGGTAGATTGGCAGAGGCCCTGGAGGTTTTTTGCCTTCCTCTGCAGCATAGGGCAGGGGTCGCAAGCTGGAGGATTCTCTGTGACTTGAAGTCTTTAAATCACGATCTGGAGACTTCAACAGCTGAGATAAGGGAAATTGGGTGGGTCAGCTTTTGTGGCCTGCATCATGCGGGAGGTCAGACTAGATGACCATAATGGTCCCTTCTGACCTTAAAGTCTATGAGTCTATGAGTCTATGAGTGTTATAGTACAATGATAAACCAACTGCTTGCATACTATAACTGTTTATTTTGGGGGTTTAACCCTTCTATTCTCCCCTTAGGTGCCTGGACTCTGATTATCACAGCATGCTAGTGGATTTTGCAGCAATTTTAACAAAATCAACCAAGATCAGTCTAATTCTGTCATTCGCAGAACACGACTTCTCTTCCTCCCCCTCTCGCATCTTACCCCTCCCCCCCCACACTTCTATTGTACGGTCTCAATGTTTTCCATAGCTTCTGTCTTCTGCAACAGTATTTTCTTATAGAGATGCACACCTTCCCTTTAACAGAAAGTCTAGGAACTTAGCCACCATTCTGGGGCTTGCCTTTTGGAGAAGATTAAATGAAATAGCAGGAAAATAATTCGATAGAGGACAAAAAAATAAAATAAAATCTCTGTAGAGCAATAGTCCAAATAAGAGGCAAATGGAATGCTGGTGTCTGACAGTTTCCTGGCATTTGAAAAAGAAATGAGAAGAACACCACTCTCTTTTCTCTGGGCACTGAGCACTTTAATAATTTGGCCCTGTTTGACTTGCTCAAGGTCACACAGGAAATCTATGGCAGAGTTAGGAATGGAACCCAACTTTCCTGAGTCCCAGTGCAGTGACTTAACGAGAGCAGAAATTTACTGTGAGAAATGGTAACTTCGTAGAACTGCACAGAATTGTAATCTGTGGAAGCAAAGAGAATCCCAGAGAAGTACAGTTGCTGGAGGAAATCAAACATAATGGTTCTCCTCTCTGAATCTGGGAGACAAAGGGAATTTAGTCTGTGTAAGCAACAGATATTATCAAAGAGTAGAAATCTAAATTATTAGAGTACCAGAAACTATTCTTTTAAAAATGGATTAGCTAATAAAACTGTTAGTAAGACTGAAAACTGCTTTCTAATGTTTTACATGAGTTAGCATTGGAGAATGGGGAAATATCACGTAAGTGTTACAGAAGGTAAGGTTACCACACTACATAAGAGGCAGCACACCAGACAGACTTTTCGTTAAGTATAAAATTCTACAGACTTTTGCAGTTATGTGAAATAGATATTTCATGTCAAAAGTCATTTTCTGTTATATCTGCTAGTTTGATATGCTAGGCTGTATTGATCTGTTAGCAGGGAACAGAGTGGACGTAAGGAGATATGTCAAAGGTTAAGGGATGTCCCCATCCAGGGTCTAATTTAGTATGGTCTTGAATCTGAAAATGTGTGGCCTAAGGAAAAGAGTCTACTGCAATAAGATTTGAAATGAGATGTAAAGTTGCTGAGGCAAAAGAATACAGGGATATTGTTCTAGATGTCAGGAGCTGAAGAGAAAGAGCCTCTGGTGCCAAGAATTGCAAGACTGACAGAGCTCTTTAATATTTACAAAGTAGTTTGATATCCTCAGATGAAAGTGCAAAGTATTGTAGTTATTAGCCCATCCTTAATTTAAAATATTTAATGAAAACATTAACAGGCTATCTATAATCACAGTCCTAATCTTTCTCAGCAACAGAGCAGAAGAAATATAACAAAAGTTTGCCTACCTGAAATACTGGTTATGAAAATCACTAAAGAAAGAGGAATATTTGACACAAATATGCAGTTTCTCTGAAACACCCAAATAAAGAAGTCCCAGGCACAATAAAGTTGAAATCTTAAGGCTCTGTCAGAGTCCTTGTATAGACAAAGTTTGCCTCTGCAAGTGCTGCAAGACTAGATCCAAAATCCAATAACATATTCATAAATATAAAGAAAGCATTAAAAAAAATAAAAAGTTTGGGAGGGGGCTCACATATATTAGTTCAAACTAGATTCCCCAGAGACCAACAGACAAAGAAAGGACTATGGAATAAATAGCTTGACTTTAAACTGACTCAGAACCTTCTTTCTGATAGGACCGGGGCAGGAGGAGAAGGCAGTCCTTAGAGAAGGTTTGGAAGAACTGACTACAATGAGAGCCCCTGGTGGAGTTGGGGGCTGATCTCTGATAAGCTTATTAGCATGCATATAGCTTCTTGTATTGTTTTTAATATGTTTTCTCTGTAATGCTTTCACCTTAAGAATAAACATGCTTGCTTAGAAAGAGCTGTGTGGTGCTAGCAGTTATGTTGTTTATAGACTTTGAAGAGAAAGCAAAGCACAGACGCTGGCCAATTTAGGCATTCTGGCTTTCTGGGTATATCACAGGGTAGGGCAGGGAACTGTGCCGCTTGGGAAAAACCTCAGTCAGGAGGGAGAGAGGATCCTGGAGCCTAGAGTGCTGGCACTTGAGGAACCAGAGAGGAGGAATACAGGTACAACTGCTCTGAGCTGTGACAGGGGCCATCACTCAATGAAGAAAGAAAGGTTATTTGCTTAAAGTAATTGGAGTTCTCTGGGATGTGTGGTCCTTATGTGAACTCCACTACTTTGCCCTCTGCTGCCAATCCTTTCCTAGAACAGTCTGTGGTAGAGAAGGATCTGCAGAGGTGGTCGATTTGGAGCATGAGAAGGCAGACAACACAGGTGTGGACCAGCAGATACTACTAGCAAGAATTTTCCCATCTCCGGTGCATGGAGTACATGTATACAGTGGAATACACATAGGGGACCACACATCTCAAGGAATTCCAGTTTCTGTAAGGTAAATAACCTTTCTAGTCCATCCGTTAATTAGCAGACCATTCCCCTGTGGGAGAATAGTGTTTCATAGACCACAGTACATAATGCCCCTTACTTAATGCTTTGTTGAATACACGATAGTTACCCAATCCTGATACTACACAGTGCACTGGGCACAGTAAGGGGAGACTCTGCATCCTATTTCCTCCCTAGCTGTACAACAGAGGGCAGGGTCTGAACCATAGGTAGGAAGGCACCTAATTTAATTTTTTAGTAGTTCATTTTAAAAGATCCATTGAAATGATATCCAAGTCTTTTGACCAAAATATGGGACATGAATAACGGCCCATTCCTTCTTCCATTGAAGTCAAGATCCCATTGACTTCAATAGAGTCTGAATCAGACCTAAAGTTTATTTATTTATTTATTTATTTATTCTAAATGGAACAAGACCAAAGGAGACTTTGCTAATTACTGATATCTTAGCAAAATAGAAATTTGTTAGTGTGTCTTTCAAGCAGTGGATTAGATATAGCATTAGTTCCATGCAGATGATTACTCCAGAGGTTTTCTCATTTGCCTCAGTAAAGTATATGCTGGCATATTTGGCCTCCCAGAATATCATAAAGCAAATAATACATCTGCTATCAGTATTTATTTAAAATGTAAATTGTACACAAAAGTATGCTTTTAAAACACATTTTCCAGAAGAAAGCAATAAATATTAACAAACGTTGATATTCTGTTTCCTCCAGTAGATATTGTACTTCATTGAATTATTGGAGAAAAAATAAATGCCCCAGTAAATAAAAACAACGAGGAGTACTTGTGGCACCTTAGAGACTAACAAATTTATTTGGGCATAAGCTTTCATGGGTTGAAACCCACTTCATCAGATGCATGGAGTGGAAAATACAGTAGGAAATATATATACACAGTATATGAAAAGATGGGAGTTGCCTTACCAAGTGTGGGGTCAGTTCTGACAAGACAATTCAATTTAAGTGGCCTATTATCAACAGGAGGAAAATTCACTTTTGTAATGGTAATCAGAGTGGCCCATTTCAAACAGTTGACAAGAAGGTGTGAGTAACAGTAGGGGGAAATTAGCATGGGGAAATTTGTTTTGTTTTTAGTTTTTGTAGTGACCCATCCACTCCCAGTCTTTATTCAGGCTTAATTTGATGGTGTCCAGTTTGCTAATTAATTCCAGTTCTGCAGTTTCTCGGAGTCTGTTTTTGAAGTTCTTTTGTTGAAGAATTGCCACTTTTAAGTCTGTTATTGAGTGTCCAGGGAGGTTAAGGTGTTCTCTGACTGGTTTTTGAATGTTATAATTCTTGACATCAGATTTGTGTCCATATATTCTTTTGCATAGAGGCTGTCCAGTTTGGCCAATGTACATGGCAGAGGGGCATTGCTGGCACATGATGGCATATATCACATTGGTAGATATGCAGGTGAACGAGTCCCTGATGGTGTCGCTGATGTGGTTAGGTCCTATGATGGTGTCCCTGGAATAGATACGTAGACAGAGTTGGCAACGGGTTTATTGCAGGGATAGGTTCCTGGGTTAGTGTTTTTGTTGTGTGGTGTGTAGTTGCTGGTGAGTATTTGCTTCGGGTTGGGGGGCTGTCTGTAAGCGAGGATTTGCCTGTCTCCCAAGGTCTGTGAGAGTAAGGGATTGTCCTTCAGGATAGGTTGTAGATCCTTGAGGATGTGCTGGAGAGGTTTTAGTTGGGGGCTGAAGGTGACGGCTAGTGATGTTCTGTTACTTTCTTTGTTGGGTCTGTCCTGTAGTAGGTGACTTCTGGGTACTCTTCTGGCTCTGTCAATCTGTTTCTTCACTTCATCAGGTGGGTATTGTAGTTTTAAGGATGCTTGATAGAGATCCTGTAGGTGTTTGTCTCTGTCTGAGGGATTGGAGCAAATGCGGTTGTATCTTAGAGCTTGGCTGTAAACAATGGATCGTGTGATGTGGTGGATGAAAGCTGGAGGCATGTAGGTAAGTATAGTATGTAGGTAGGTATAGGGTGGTGTTTATGTGACCATCACTTATTTGCACTGAAGTGTCCAGGAAGTGGATCTCCAGTGTGGACTGGTTCAGGCTGAGTTTGATGGTGGGGTGGAAATTGTTGAAATCCAGGTGGAATTCCACAAGGGCTTCTCTCCCAGAGGTCCGGATGATGAAGATGTCATCAATGTAGCACAAGTAGCGTAGGGGCGTTAGGGGACGAGAGCTGAGAAAGCGTTGTTCTAAGTCAGCCACAAAAATGTTGGCAGACTGTGGGGCCATGCGGGTACCCATAGCAGTGCCACTGACTTGAAGGTATAAGTTGTCCCCAAATCTGAAATGGTTGTGGGTGAGGACAAAGTCACAAAGTTCAGCCATCAGGTTTGCTGTGACATTATCGGGGATACTGTTCCTGACAGCTTATAGTCCATTTTTGTGTGGAATGTTGGTGTATAGTGCTTCTACATCCATAGTGGCTAGGATGGTGTTTTCTGGAAGACCACCAATGGATTGTAGTTTCTTCAGGAAGTCAATGGTGTCTCGAAGATAGCTGGGAGTGCTGGTAGCGTAGGGCCTGAGGAGAGAGTCTATATAGCTAGACAATCCCGTAGGCTCTCTCCTCAGGTAAGGCAACTCCCAGCTTTTCATGTACTGTGTATGTGTGTGTATATATATATATATCTTCCTACTGTATTTTCCACTCCATGCATCTGATGAAGTGGGTTTTAGCCCATGAAAGCTTATGCTCAAATAAATTTGTTAGTCTCTAAGGTGCCACAAGTACTCCTTGTTGTTTTTGCTGATACAGACTAACACGGCTACCACTCTGAAACCTGTCACCAGTAAATAAAATATACTGTGCTGAAATTAAAACCTTCACATGCCAAAAGTTTGTAATACTGGTCCTAGTAAGTTCAGATGTTAACACATTTTGATTGTTAATGCTGCATTACAGTGACATTTCTGTAGACATGTGATGTCCACATCAACACTAAATGAGTACATTAAGGTTAGGAGTTTATTACAGTGAATATAAGAAAATGAATGGGAACAAAACAAACATGGTTTGCAAAATGCTGCAAAAATAGAGTGACACTGTTGGTTCTGACTGACGATGGAAACATCATTGATATTATTATTCTGTCTTTTAACATTTCTTTTCAATATATAGGAAGGAGAAGAGCTTTGAGCAGGTTTCAAAACAAGTGTTAATGCCTGTGAGATGATTAGGTCCAGATTTGCATGTTTCCAGCACTTCCCAATTGCTTATTGCCTCTTTCGTCCCTCATCTTTATTAGAAAGATTATTTTCCCATATTTTTTGACAATTTTTTTAACTTCCTTGAAAATGTTTTATAGTATTTAAAGCCCCATTGTAATTCTGTTCCCTTTGTTCTTTCTGTTTGCTCCTTGAAGAGCGCCATTTTGAAGGTGCTAGAAACTGAAGTCCTTTCTTTCTCCTCAGAGTAGGTTTAGCCCAGCAGTGCAAGCTTTCCCACACAGCCCTCCTACGTAGCCTGAAGAGTGGTTCAGCCACAGTTTCTGAAAAAACAGCTGAACACAGTTTGGTCCTGTCTATATTTGCACTTACACAGTTTTCAACATCAGAGCAACCTGCACCTGTTGCTGACATCCATTGTTAGAAATAGGGAAATCTATTAGGGCTCATCAATACTAAAAGTTAAGCTGTATTAATGAAAGATGTGAATTTAAAGTACATTAAATCTTTGTGTGGACTCTCAGAAATGCACTTAAACTAATACACCGTAAATTCAGACCTTTTATTAATTCATCTTAATTTCCCATGTAGACATGCCCTTACTGTAGACAAAGTTTCAGAAGTCTTGGAAGTTTCAGCTATGCTTTTTGTAATGGCATCAAGTTTGCACTGGTAGTTCAGAGGGAAACAAAATACAAAGAAAGAAAGAGCCAGCACTCATAAAAGATTTTCTTTAAACATAATAAGAAACTGTAAAGGAAGTTGAAAAACTTCTAAAATATCTTTTTCATTACTCAGATATTTTTGAATCTTAGCTTTATAACTTATTTTTCCCATCTGTCCCTAAAGGAATTGAAGACACAAAAACTGCCACAGAAACAACTAGATCTAAGTATAAATCTGACACTAAACAGGATCATGTATCCTGATGTTTGTGTGTTTATAGCATGCTTCATCCAGCAGGATTTTGAAAATAAACTAGAGAGAACAACAAGAGAACCTGAATTAGCAAAGACTTTGAAAGCCATATGATTGAAATTATAGTCCATTGAAGTCTACTACCAAAAAAAAAAAAAAAAAAAGCTAGAAAATCTTTACTTTTTCTTGCTTTAGTCATAATATAAACTAAGTACGCCCAGTTTCTCCTGGAGACTTATTTTCTACTGAAGGGAAGTGTCTCTTCAAAAGAATCTATCATTAAAGAAAATAGAATGTGATAGAGATTAGGATTGAAAGAATACTGGGGAAACTATTATGCTACTCCTTCCCAGCCTTATCAAGGACACAAAAACAAAATATAGCTATTTAAAGAATTGTACTGGTGGATTCTTACTGCTGTTTTGTCCTGCTAGCTGTTAGAGCTCATTCCTGGGATATGTCCAAGTTCAAAATAGTAATATCATATTATCAGTTTTTCCATTATAGAAAATGAGATGGTTAATATCTAAATAGATATAATTATATGGTGGGAACTATATTTAATATTTTCCTATGGGACACTGGCATGTGTGTAACAGATCTTATCTGTGCATAAGACTGATACACGTTTATCTTCTTAAGAGAGATTTACAATTAATATGAAGTTTCTAGAAGTCAGATAGTGATAATTTTATCATACAGCTCACACACACATACCACATAACTCTAGCTTGACATATAGATACCCTGCAACTAAAAATAAATTTAGATCTGCTTTCGCCTGAAGAAAACAGGAACTTATCACAGCTGGCCTGCATTATTTTCCAAATCATACTTAGCTACACTGTATATATACCCAGCAGCTCTGAACAAACAGCCTAAAAATTGCAAATATTAGTCATCCATTTTAGTTGGGAATAGTGCACAATAGCAATATGATATTTTATAAATATGAATACAAATCTAAGTTTGTAAAATGTTATCTCAACCTTTATCCTGTAATGTAACCACTGTATGAAGACAGCTGCTCCATAAGCTTTGTGTTGCATGGAAACATGCTTTTTAAAAGCACCATTTTAAACTGATAAGTGTGCAAACAGATGTTCAAATAGTTATAAATGTGGACTTGATTAAAGTCTTCAGCTACTCCCAACTTTGCCTGCAACTTGTGTAAGTACATACCTACAATTTTTTAAATGTATAATTTTATAAAAGACAACCTCCTTTTGCTTTAAGATCTAGGTGGATGCCAGGCAAACAAATACATGTTGCATTCATGCTATAAATATACACACACAAAATGCATATTGGATCATATTCTCAAAGTTAGCTGCCTGGAGCTATATAAGGACATATTTATGTGCCTAAATATACATGCACAAATGGTCTGTGTGTGCAGACACACATACATAGGCAAGTGATATGAATGGGCTTAATTTCTGTACACACACTGGGTATTTTGTGTCATAAGTTAGGGCACCTATGTGCCTTACTTTGAAAATATGTCAATATATAAATTATAGTGTTACACCGAGGCTTTAGTTTAGTGGTTAAATCACAGGACTAGATGGGTTCTGTACCTGGCTCTTGCTATGTGACCTTTTTGCCTCAGTTTTCCCAGATGTAGAATGGAAGTGATCATATATCTCTATCTCACAGTGTAGGTAATTAATTGAATTACTTATTTCATTATTGTCTTTAAAATATTTGGAGATCCTTAGAGGGGAAGTGCACTAGAAATGTATAGTATTATTATCAACCATGAATTTGAAGCTCAAGATGTTTGTGTAGTACTGTAAGTCCATAATTGTGTTATGATTACAAAAGTAGCCTATTATTTATTTTATATAATATTCCTCAGATTCAGCTGCCACTCTCTCCTGGTCATCTACTCCCTTCTCTTCTTCAGATTGCAATTATAGTGGCTTGATCAGCTGGTTCTGAAGCACAACCCAATGGATGGACCCTTTGAAGTGTTTCTCTACTAGCTGGTTCACTGTTCTTGAAGAGTTCCTAGACCTGCTGCATCCCAATGTGTCATGAGAGTAATTTGCTTGGGAAATATTGCACCATCGGCTGGACTTTAAGTGACAGCTGTTTGACTGGGAATAGTAATAGGCATAAATATTGGTTGGGTAAATTTCATAGTTCATCATAATGAATTCTGACTTGTTATAATGACTTATTGTAGGAGAAACAGTTCCCTTCTTCCCCGCACCTGCCCAACTGAATGATTAGGGGAAAACAACATGAGGGAGAACCTTGTGGAGTTTTGCTCTGTAATTTTCCCATCCTTGTGGGCAGGGGTTACATAGACAGGGCAATCCCTCTGTGACGCTCTGTACCTCAGGGGAACACCCTGCACTTCCATATTCATCCTTATAATATGATTGTGTAGTATCTAATGCAAAGTGTGTCATGTCGGGTGTCTTTGGAAGGCTCATGATGCACTGAACATTGTTGTTAGAGTAATGCTATAGGTTGTAATTTCATGTATATAGTTATGAGGCTGAAAATGTGTCCTCATGGCTTAAAACAAGCCCAGGCAAAAACTCTCCAGGAGCAGAGAGGCAGTTCACACCTCATCAGGACAAACCCAGCCCAGCCTCACAGGAACAAAGGACACTGGCCTAGGCAGCAACAAAGGATCTGTTGGACTCTCGAGTGAGACACCCCCCTTCCCTGGGTCAGTTTAGGACTGCGATGAGGTAATGCTACCTGACTCTGAAGGGGGGGGGGGCAAAGCCAAGAGAGAAGAAAAGACATGATAAAAGGAAGAGATGTTTGCCATACTCTCTCTCTCTCTCTCTTCCATCTCCATCTACAGACACCACCACCAAGCGACTGACGCGCAAAAGGGGAGAGCCAGACTGAAGGGCAACCGGCCAGCCTGTGGTGAGAAGTTTGTAAGGCCACTGAAAGTGTTAAGATCAGCTTAGAATGGGTTTTGCTTTTATTTCATTTGACCAAATCTGACTTGTTGTGCTTTGACTTATAATCACTTAAAATCTATCTTTTGTAGTTAATAAATTTGTTCATTTATTCTAACTGAAGCAGTGCATTTGGTTTGAAGTGTGTCAGAGACTCCCCTTGGGATAACAAGCCTGGTTTCTTTGTTAAGAACATAA
>NW_020664464.1:30301608-30464237 GCF_002925995.2 Terrapene triunguis | reverse complement strand
GTCTTTTAACCAGTTCTCAATCCATGAAAGGACCTTCCCTTTTATCCCATGACAACTTACTGTACTTAAGAGCCTTTGGTGAGGGACCTTGTCAAAGGCTTTCTGGAAATCTAAGTACACTATGTCCACTGGATCCCCCTTGTCCACATGTTTGTTGACCCCTTCAAAGAACTCTAATAGATTAGTAAGACACGATTTCCTTTTACAGAAACCATGTTGACTATTGCTCAACAGTTTGTTTTTCTATGTGTCTGACAATTTTATTCTTAACTATTGTTTCGACTAATTTGCCCGGTACCGACGTTAGACTTACCGGTCTGTAATTGCCGGGATCACCTCTAGAGCCCTTTTTAAATATTGGCGTTACATTAGCTAACTTCCAGTCATTGGGTACAGAAGCCGATTTAAAGGACAGGTTACAAACCTTAGTTAATAGTTCCGCAACATCACATTTGAGTTCTTTCAGAACTCTTGGGTGAATGCCATCTGGTCCCGGGGACTTGTTAATGTTAAGTTTATCAATTAATTCCAAAACCTCCTCTAGGGACACTTCAGTCTGTGACAGTTCCTCAGATTTGTCACCTACAAAAGCCGGCTCAGGTTTGGGAATCTCCCTAACATCCTCAGCCATGAAGACTGAAGCAAAGAATCCATTTAGTTTCTCTGCAATGACTTTATCGTCTTTAAGCGCTCCTTTTGTATCTCGATCATCAAGGGGCCCCACTGGTTGTTTAGCAGGCTTCCTGCTTCTGATATACTTAAAAAACATTTTGTTATTACCTTTGGCGTTTTTGGCTAGCCGTTCTTCAAACTCCTCTTTGACTTTTCTTATTACATTCTTGCACTTAATTTGGCAGCGTTTATGCTCCTTTCTATTTGCCTCACTAGGATTTGACTTCCACTTTTTAAAGGAAGTCTTTTTATCTTGTTAAATTGATGAACTCATATAAGCTTGTAGCGTCCAGTGGGCATAACTGGACACTGCAAGACTGAGGTTCCTAGGGTTGTGTCTGGGACTGGAGATATTGGCTAGTGTCATTCAGTCGCATAATCCAAGCAGTGGCTGGCCAAAAGGGGTCACTCACGTAGCTGGGAGCAGCTTACATGATAGAGGCTGTGCGTGAGCAGCCCGGGAGTGGGGGTTCACACAGCAGAGCAGGGTAAAGCTGGCGCCCAGAGTTGAGGATTGGAGTGACCTAGCAGATCACTGGTCCAGATAACACCAGGGAAACGTCACACCCTCCACACTTAGAATTAAAAAAAAAAAAAAAAAATGACCACTCTCCTCTTCAAACATTATGAATCCCTGTCTTATGAAAGTGAGAGAGCCACAATATTGCTTAAAATGTCCAAACGTGCTCTGAGGAACCAACTAAATTTAAGTATTTGAGTAGCTGTTTAAGCATGATCTCACAGCAGCTCCTTCCACCTCCTCAACCACTTTGTGAAGAAATTTTGTGAGAGAAACTGTGAGATGCCTATAGTGACTTAAAAATGCATACATTGGAAGATCTGGAGTACAGCTGGGCACAGATGTTGTTTATCTTGTCTACAAGCTAAGTGTGAAAACATTCTCAGGATTCTGCATGCTGTTACTAATCTTTTAGGATTTTAGAAGGAGTTAGTAGTTTGGAAAAAGGGCTCTGTTCATTATATAAAGTTTGAGTAATACTGTATCTTTTCCTAGTTCTCCTCTGAATTCTCCAATGGCATACAGAAAATTATTCACAAGTGATGAAGGAACCTCAGGAGGTTTAGATGTTTATCTGGAATCCCCCCAAAATGCCTCAATGCTTCTCTAAAGCTTTTCCAAATATACTACAATTATTTTTACCCTTTTGTCTCTCTATTCTGATTCCTGTCTTTCAACTTCCTTCCTCCCAACCCAACTGTTTTTTCTGTCATCCCCACCTATTTCTTCCTCTCTCCTGACACCCAGTCCTTCTCTTGGACCCTGTATTTAGCCTTTCCTGAACTTCAGAGGACTTGCAGCCTCCTGTCTTTCTTTCCTGTTCAACTACTCTATTTTGTGGAAGAATCGAGCATCTTGATGAGCCCAAGGAACAGACGGCTAGCCTAAACAGGATATTATGTGGGCTGTACCAGTAATTTTTGCATGCCAAAAAAGCAATCATTAGAGCTGGTAAAAAAATGCTGTATATTTCTTTTTTTAAATGTGAACAAAACAAAACAAAACAAAACATTTTGTTTGAAACTTTTCTGTCGAATCTCAATTTTTTGACCAAAATAAAAATCTTTTTTTCACTTTTTGAGTTTAGTTCCATCGCTCCCTTTTTTCCTCTTACAAAATTGGGGTAGGGGAAGTGATGGGAGGGGGGGAAATCTGAACATCCAAACATTTTTGGGTTTTGTTTTTTCAGTGAAAAACAGGAAAATTTCTTCAAAAATGAAAATTTGCTGAAAAAAATATTATTACGGTCAAAAAGTCATTTTTCACTGAAAAAAATATTTTGATGGAATTACAGCTCTAGCAATAAAAATGACCATTATTTTAAACTAACTGAACAACAAAATAAGAAAGAACCAAAAAAAGGTCTCCATGAGAGCACAGAGTGCATATTCCAACATCCCGTTAAAATATGAAATGTATCACCGTCAGCATACAAGGTGCAAATCAGCACATAATTTGTACCTTAATTTATATTTAGTGTTATTAATCAGTTTGTACAGTGCTTTGGGGACAATTGCTAAACATTATGAACCAAATAATGGATAACTCCTTTGTGGGTAAACTAGGAAAGCAAAAGGGTTGCATCTTCTCCCTCACAGCTCGCCTGCACTGGATCAGCCATCACTGAGGCAACTTTGTGGCCTCTCTGTGCTGCCCTCAAACACAGGGGCAAGAAAAAGAGAAGCACTCTGAGGTATTCAGTGCCTGAGGTCTTGTCACTGTGCCTGAGGAGGAATAAATATCAACATGAGTGTAGGGGGATTATGTAGTTGAGATGACTAATATGGTACTGTGATGTGGGCATGATACCCCACACAGGCCCTGAAGGGATTAATCTGAGCCTGAGAAGCCAAATAACATACCTCGCTGCACCTGTGAGAGAAGGCCAGGCTTAACTGATGATAAAGTCCAGCAGGGGAGGGGCTGGTGATCATAAAGCCAGGAATTTTTTAGCAGAAAGGGGCTGTGGGGGGGGGGGGGGGGGAGAGAGAGAGAGAGTCTGAACTTCCTCTTGGGGAGGGGGGGAGAGTATAGAATAGATAGGAAGTGGTCCAGGGAGGCAGCAAGGAATCTGTGGGAGTAGACCTTTGCAGCCAGCTACAAGGTTCCTGGGCTGGAACCTAGAATAGAGGGAGGGCCTGGGTTCCCCTCCCAGTCACTGAGGAAGGTGAAGTGAAACCTCCTGAGGTGTAAGAACTATGGATCCCAGAGACAGATGGAAGACCTGCTGTGAGAACACTGGGCTGTAGCTTGGTTGGACTCTCTGATACCCCGGAAGGGGAATCCATTTTGAAGCACTTTTAGGCGAGGAAGGTGATCAGGAACAGTCAACATGGATTCATCAAGGGCAAGTCATGCCTGACCAACCTGATTGCCTTCTATGATGAGATAACTGGCTCTGTGGATATGGGGAAAGTGGTGGACATGATACATCTTGACTTTAGCAAAGCTTTTGATACAGTCTCCCACAGTATTCTTACCAGCAACTTAAAAAAGTATGGATTGGATGAATGGACTATAAGGTGGATAGGAGGCTGGCCAGATCATCAGGCTCAACAGATAGTGATCAATGGCTCAATGTCTAGTTGGCAGCCGGTATCAAGCAGAGTGCACCAGGGATCAGTCCTGGGGCCGCTTTTGTTCAACAACTTCATGGGATGGATTGCACCCTCTGCAAATTCATGGATGACACTAAGCTGGGGGGAGAGGTAGATATGCTGGAGGGTAGGGAAAGGGTCCAGAGTGACCTAGGCAAATTGGAGGATTGGGCCAAAAGAAATCTGATGAGGTTCAACAAGGACAAGTGCAGAGTCCTGCACTTAGGACGGAAGAATCCCATGCACTGCTACAGGCTGGGGACTGACTGGCTAAGCGGCAGTTCTGCAGAAAAGGACCTGGGGATTATAGTGGACAAGAAGCTGGATATGACTCAGCAGAGTGCCCTTGTTGCCAAAAAGGTTAACAGCATATTGGGTTGCATTAGTAGGAGCATTGCCAGTAGATCAAGGCAAGTGATTATTCCCCTCTATTCAGCACTGGTGAGGCCACATCTGGAATATTGCATCCAGGTTTTGGGCCCCCCACTACAGAAAGGATGTGGACAAATTGGAGAGAGTCCGGCAGAGGGCAACAAAAATGACTAGGGGGCTGGGGCACATGGTTTACAAGGAGAGGCTGAGGGAACTGGGCTTATTTAGTCTGCAGAAGAGAAGAGTGAGGGGGGATTTGATAGCAGCCTTCAACTACTTCAAGGGGGGGTTCCAAAGAGGATGGAGCAGTGGTGGCAGATGACAGAACAAGAAGCAATGGTCTAAAGTTGCAGTGGGGGAGGTCTATGTTGGATATTAGGAAAATCTATTTCACTAGGAGGGTGGTGAAGCATTGGAATGGGTTACCAGGGAGGTGATGGAATCTCCATCCTTAGAGGTTTTTAAAGCCCAGCTTGACAAAGCCATGGCTGGGATGATTTAGTTGGTGTTGGTCCTGCTTTGAGCAGGGGGTTGGACTAGATGATCTCCTGAGGTCTCTTCAAACCCTAATCTTCTATGATTGTAAGACTAAAGCATGACGTGGCCAGAGTCCAAACTGTGGGAAGAGATTCCACACACTGACAGAGCAACTCTCAGCAAGGGGCACCATACGGGGAGACAGCTGCCATGTCTGGCCTGTGGTGAGGGAACTCCTGTACAGGTACCAACAGCTCCTTCAGCTTTGTCTGTATTACCAGTTCCTAGCTATCTAGATTATAAAGACCATCCTTGTAATCTGTATTTGTACAGGTCCTAGCACAATGGGACCTTGATTCTGATCAGAGCCTGAAGGTGCTTCTGCAATGCAAATATATAATTATTGTAATTAGGCCCATAGGATTTCATATATATTATGCAAATAACTATATATGGAGATTAAATATTAAGAAAGACATTAAATGAATTTGACATTCAGTATACCAACAAGTTTTGCAATACATCAGAAGAGTGTTGTCATGAATATGTAAAATATTATGATCATTGGCATACCTAGCTAATTGCATTTGAAACATGCTGGCCATAAAATAATTAATTAGCAGTACAGAAAGGCATCATGATACCAGCTATAAATACCAAACATAACTAATTATTTCAGTCATAAAATGATCCTGCCAAGTAATTTATAATGATACTCTATGCTGAAAAAAAGGCTCTTTTCCTTCCCTGCTTGCACAGGCAACCTCTGTTGTTGAAGCTATTCTGTTTTGTGATATTGTCAGTTCTAGTGGATACCAATTTGAACATAAACTAAAATGAAACTAATCTAGGATTTTCAATGTTCTTTAAGCTGTTTTGTGATTGTTGTGGAAAATGCAAGCAGATTCTTTTGTTGTTGACATCAAAAGTGGCGGGTCACTCTGGACCTGCTGCATACATTCTGAGCTCAAGCTAAAATTGATTTCCTTTTTTAAAAAGCAGCTGGCATTACAATGAATAGCCTTCTTTCGATTTTTCTGTTCCACTGAAGCATTCAGTGAATGCAGCAGGCATAATAGGCTGAAGTAAACAGTGTCAGGTTCTGTTATATCAGGAGCTCTTTTAAACCAAGCAGACAAGCTATCATCAATGCCTGAAACCCTGCAAATCGTAGTAGAGACTGAAAATGAGTTTATTTCCTGACAAGTGTTTTGATGACATTTTGAAGAATGGAAGGAGATGCTTTGCTAATTACTGTGGCTGTCACATGTTCAGTCATGATACTGTTTCATTAATGAGCAAAAATAAACTGCCTGTGTGAGGCAATAATAGAATTAGAACTTCAGTGAACTATATCTATACCGGCAATTTGGACTCTCAAAAACATGTAAAATATGGGTGGATCTCTTCAGTTTGCCCATTAGTAATATATCTGCTTTGTTTTCCCTCTTGCACAGTGTTTATCTGGCTACTTAGCTGGGTGCGTCAGGAAGTCTGCTGGGATCATAACGGAATTCTATCATCTGGCTGGGATCTTCAATGAGCCCTCTGGTTTTGTCCCACCCTGAGGCAATCAGTTAGCTTTGTGTGAAGCAGCCACAGTCAACAAGGTAAAAGATTCAATGGAAGAGGTTGTATATTCCTCTGGAATGCTCTTGTGAACTGAGGGATCAAGGCTCTGATAGGGTGTCTGCTGTCAACAGGAAAACGGTGGAGAGATGAGAACTAGACTAGCAATTATTCTACTTGGGTGCAAAGAAGATAAGGAGAATCATATTTATATTATTATGATTTTGTATTAAATCAGTTCCTTGGAAAATATACTGACTCAAGCCTCAATGAGGCATTGGAGTGGAGGACTTTCAGATTAATATCTAAGTGGGACTGGACATATTGTAAAGTAAAAGCAAGACAATGTCTTAATAGGATTCCAGATTGAAAAATGGTGTTGAACTTGACTCCCTACACTTTGTGCATTAGGTTTACAGGAAGTTTCAACTCTATTCAGCTTTGCTAAATACACAGACTTGGTTCTGTCAGTAGGAGTGTGTTTTTACTCATTAAATGGAAGACTTGGAAGAAACCTTTGTCACCTTTAAAATAAGTAAGCCATGTAAATAATTCATATGTCACTTTTAGCTATCAGGATGACAAGGACTAGCTGTCAGTTTTTCTCTGAGGTGGCTATTGTCTATTCCCATTGTGGGATGTGCTCTGCCGATATTGTTGAACATTGGGAACCTCCTGGAAGACCGTGCCGGTTGAGGCTGCATGAGTATCCTCTCATTGCACCAGTATAAAATGGCATCTCAGTTCCTTCTTTTCCGCAATTTGTTATGCGTGAAGAGACTTTCTCTCAATGCACATTGCAGATTCAGGGAGTGTTTTTAATGAGCTCTTAGCTAACTTTTATAGTTCATTTGTATAGCAGTTTCTCATTCTCTCTTGGGATATAAGAGAAGTTTTTTTTCAACTTTTTTGGTTACTTGAGCCTCCCCCTTTCAAGCTCCTTTCCCTTATTTTCACTTCAATCCATGGGCTGTGTGGACTTACTGGCAAGGTTAAGTATTTCTGAATCCTCCTTCTGATGTAAAAGGGACAGGAGATACACAATAACCCTCTCCTCCTAACCAGAAAGATGGGATTCCTTCTGGCTCAACATCCGGTGATGATGTGGTCATTTCCTTATCTGTTTCACTTCCTAACAATTTCAGACAAATCCAGGAGTTGCTGGAATATATGGCAGAGTCTCTAGAATTGGAAACTTCAATTGTCCTGGATAAGATGCACCAGCCCTTGAACATCCATGATCCCAAAGAGAAAAAGCAAACTCATTTCATTAATGCTGAGCTGCTTGACCCAACAGAGGACACCTTGTTGACACCAACACAACTACAAAGAAAAGTCATCTTTATCAGCTGATCAAATGGGGATACCAGTAGTTTCATTAATTTCCTACAGTTCTTCTCAAAACTTCAGTCTCACTCAGAATAAATTAGTCTTTATCTTTAATGTTGAGAGGACTTTGAGTTTTTATTTGGATATGACTCAGACATATAGGATATCGGAGACTTTTTGTAGCCTTTAGGGATCAGCATAAAGAGGATGAATGTCACTTACACTAAATACCCATACATTTTGTTATATGTTAGGTAGGATGTCAGTACCCTACAGTCATGTCTCACTCTACCAGGGCTAAGGTGGCATCAATGGCATGCCATTGATGGTGCTTTCATCCCAGAAATCTGTAAGGGTGCTACCAAGAGTTACACACCAGTACAGTCTTGTCTTGGCATTTAGATCTGATGCATGTTTAAGAGGGCAGTTCTTCAATCCTTGCTTAGTTAGACCACCTCGGCCTGCCCTCCTGGGGGCTGTACTGCTAACTTGACTTCTAGAAGTGGGACTAGGCACAAGCCATCTAGTAGAAGGTACCAACCTATTATTTACCATAGTAACTACAGTTCCTTGAGAATGCTGCCTCTGCATATTTACACAACTAACCAGCCCACCTTCCTCTCAGTTCTGTTCTCATAATAAAACTCTTGGGTTTAGTGGAGAGAACTGAGGCAGTTGTGGCTGCAGAGACGTGTTATAATCTTGGCTCTGATTGGCTGGTTCTCCAAGAGGGCAATCCTTTGGCCTCAAGGAAGTGCTTATCAGAAGACCCCCACAGCTCTATAACACAGGCTGACATTGGGAATATAGCACACAAGTGTGAGTATACAGAAGCTACACTCTCAACAAGCCATAGTTACTATGGTTACTATAATAAGTAACTTTCTTTTTCTCCTGCCTCCCAAAGACTATAGTAATAGGGGCTTATGGTCTGTGCAAACAGTGACACATACTGCATTTAGTGAATTGATATGTATGCTATGGATAATATTTTCAACACCCAACAACATACACATTAAAATAGCAATTGCTAGAGAATTTTTAGGTTTACCTTAGATTCAGTACAGGCAGGGCAGAGAAGACCTCAGCTCACCTCATACACTGGCAAAGGTAGAGTGTAACTCCAGAATGACCCTTCCAGTTGACTGAATCCCAATGATGGCTTCAGAGAATAATCTTGTCCAGTTATATTTCACTAAAACTTTGGTATGGATGGTGTGATGTCTTGATGATGCAGATGTATGGGCAGGGGGTTGAAACAGAAGAAACAGGAGATCCTCAGGAATCTAGCAATGATAAAGAAGACCCAATTTTCCCTGTTCCGTGGAGAAAAAATACTTCCAGGCGGGTGTTTCTAAGCTCTTACACTTCAAAACAGACTATAATTATTGAGGAAATTAACTTCACAGCTAAAGATTGTGGCTTCATGATAAATTAGAGTGGGAAGGATGTTTTCCAAGCAATCTATTTTTTTTTCTTTTTGGTTATCACTTAATGGCGTTCATTAAAACCAATAACAGAAATTGCTTCTCTTTAAATTTCCTACTGAGTCTCAGATTAGTTGTTAAACTTTTTTTGAACAATATATTAGTATTATGCTCAAGTGACTTTCCTTATAAAAGAAATAAATCTCTTGTACAGTTTATTCTTTGCAGCACTGGAAATAGTGAAAAATATATATGATGTTGCTGACTTCTTGTTAAATAATTGTGGGTGCCAACTCTAGTTGTCAGGCACAGTCTTTCCACTCAGATGCATAGCAGCTTATTCAGGTCATTTTTCCCTCCCTCCAAGGGAAGCAATACATTATCTTTGGAGTCAAGAGGAGGTTAGCAAACAGCGGAGACTTAAATTTCCATTACTAGCAAACTAGCTACCTCCTGCTTTTCCCAGTTCAGCCTGCAGCTAGAAAATATATTGACTTTCAGGAGAATTTGTCTTCATATTCATAAATTGCATGTTGTAAGTTTTAGTTGTTTGATAATGATAGTGGACAAAAGAAGGAATCAACAAATCATATTACCTTGCTCCCATCCACTCTGTTTGTCCTCTTTTATTAAAGTTTTAGAACAGAAAAACTTCAGATGGAGAATTGGAGACAGTCTGTAACTATAGGCCTGATACTTCTCTCATTCAAATCAGGGAGAGTTTTGCCACTGAGTTCAATGGAAGCAGGAGCAGGCCCTATGTGAGGTCCTTACATAAAATGCTACAGGCCAAATTCTTTGGTTCTCACTCAAGCCAAATTCTGCCCTGCTTGGGTTTTAATGCAGTGTAAGGAGTGGAACATTTGAGTTTCAGCTCATAGGGTTTCTTTGTCATTCTTCCAACTGTGGTGGTAAAAGGACGGTGTCTACCCTCACCATCCCCTCCCCTTGAGATATAGAGAGACAAGATATTTAATGAGAAACATAGGAACAAACCAGTAACCTGATTTCAAATGCATTGCCCTAAATTAAAACATTGAAAACATCGTAGAAAACATGTAAATAATTTTGCTAAACCAGGGACTGTCCCTCCTTAATAAGCAGGGTCATCTGGTTTCCATAATATGAATACAAATGTAAACCCAAAAAAACTTTCTAAAGCATTTCAAAAGGAATAGAGCAATTAGATTTTTGCAGAGTTTCCATACAATATGCCTGTGAAAGGAAAGAACCTACTGGGTAGCTTCTGAAAAGATCACATTGTCCTCTAGAAACTGTCTTTAAAAACAATCTTCACTCCTTTTGATATGAGAACACTTCATCAAGAACAAAGCCATGTCAGTTTTAAGAAGTAACATAAATGCAGTTTTGCAGAAATGAAAGATATGCTGCAGAATACATAACAAGTGAACACCATAGCAACCCAAACAGAATTACATGAATACACAAAAATAAAATGAAAATAACATTTTGCATTATAAGTTCACTTTTACTGAAGCAGTAAAGAGTCACATGACCTTGCATTTAGCCCTTTGGATAGCAATAGAACTTGCTTTGACAGCCAGCCCAAAAAATATTGCACTTTCACAGAGAAGAGAGAGTGCTAAAATTGATCCATGCCTTGAGTAATGCTGCTGAAACTTGTATGTGTGTGATGACTATTTCAATCGAAATGTCATATGCAAAAGTTTCTATTTCAACAATCCCAACCTACGTATGTTATCAAAATGGAGATTGGAAGTTTTGGGGGAGGGGAATACTAAATATCTGTCTCTGACTTCCCACTTTGATTGTCTGCGAGATTGTATACAGGATTGTAGTCACTATAAAAGATAAATATTTTAGAAACGTGTACATTGTCACAACTCATAAGGTAACACTGAAGGCATGAGGCTTGTGCATGTTTAAGAAATGGAGAATCTTACACCAGAGATTAGATTTATATAGAAAACAATTATAGAAAACCATACTCAACAAAAAAGTCGAAAGGAGACTGTAGTTTTGGAATGTGTGCATCACTCAATACATAATTGTGTTGTGGTCACAAACATTGCTGAACATCAGCCAATATGGCCAGCAGTTAAATTCCTGAAATAATGTGACAAAGTCTTATTGTATTAGCAGCTTTCATCATGTACCTCTAAATTGTATTACCATGTATTTCCACTAAGATGGTACAAACCCTGTTAATATGCTTGCTTGTTTTGTACTGGATTAACAAGAGTAAATAGTTGATATATTGCTCCTCTGGGGAAAAAGTTCCACCTTTCCTATTTTGTTCACAACAACTTTCAATCTGCTCTCCCTGGGAAAGTGCAAGATGACAACAGGAAGAAAATAGATTGGACATTGTTGCTGTGGTGTAATTGGAGTTGAAGGGGCTGTTGTCTAGAGATGGGCCTAAAAGAAAATTCTGAAGTCCCCAAACATTCAGGATGTTCAGATCCAGATTCAAAATTAGCTCAACCCTTCCCTATCTCTGTTGGGATGGGCCAAAACCCTACAGCTGAGTACCCTGGACTTTGGATCTGGATTCAGATCCAAACTTTGTAGTTCAGTCCCATATCTACTGACTTCTACAAATCACTCCTTCCTGGTCTTCCCCCATCAGTCCAATGTTGTATATTCTTAGGAAACTCTACCGGTTTCCATTATGTATTCACACACAAACATTTTTATGTGCCTTAGCTGTGCTGCATGGCCTACCTACTGAGATGAGAGGATAGGTCTCATTCAATCTTAAGGACAATAAGGGTTCTACTTATGAAGCTGGGTGTGAGAGATGACTCTCTGTGGATATCTGATTTATAGTTTTGTAGGATAGGGCTAGAATTTCTTTACAAATAGATTTTTCTGGTGGAGGTGTTATAAATGCCTTGCAATGGCTTGTTTAGTTAAAATTAAACATTAGACAAATTATGTCTCCTAAAATTAATTCAGCATCATTACAGATTACAAATAGTCTTCCTGACAGTATTATGGAATATGTATCACATTCCTTATAGAGAAAAAGAAATCTCAACTGGAGTCAAACTGGCTGTGTTATCCTAGGGTTTGATGCAGAGACCAAACTGTGAATTGGAAACTGAATTTAAAAAGCAAGCCAAACAGCCTAGGTTAACAAACAACTGAATCACATGGTCAGGAGCTGTGAATGGAACTAATAAAGCATGATTTGGCTGCACTTCACTGGAACACAGAGACCAGGAGAGTCTTCTGACAAGTTAGGCATCTTTTCCAAGCTGTAATCCTAAAGTCTTTGCAGGCATGCTGCAGCAGTAAAACACATTGCACATTTTTAACTTAAATTGTTCTAGCACTTGCAGCAATATTTATATTTAGTCTCTGAGAAGATTTAGGAAATCTATTTTATCAACCAGAATTCATAACTTGTACATTTTGAAGTTGTTTCTATGAAAATTGCTGTATCACTGAATGCCTCTCTGTAACTGGGAATCCACACCACTACTTTTCCAAACCAGGGACAATAGCAACATCAACTGTACTCTGACTACATAATAGTTATGCTGAGGAGGGTACCCAAGTCGGGAAAACAGTTGCCTCTAGCTTCCCTCAACAGGAGGCTGAGGATTTGAAGAGTGGAAATTCCCCAAGTGAGATAAAGAGACAGGTGACTAAAGCAGGAGGTTATAGAAGGACTCACACTCGGGAAATTCACAGACACACACATAGGAAGTTTGGGCAGGAGAGGGGCAGGGGACAGACACAGCCAAAGTCAGCATAGCTGAGCTGTGGGAGAAGGCTCCATGTTTCAACACACAAGCAATGCAGTGCAATGGAAGGACATAGCACAGCCCCAGATGACCCTGACCCCCCTCCCAAAGAATGTTTTCAAGTGGTGAGGAAACTGAGGCAGGTAAATGTGTGTTTATTATTTTTGCATAGATCTCTTTATTTCTCATGCTATTAAAGAAAAAGCAATTATATGTTCAAGTTCTGTGCAAAGTCTGTGTGTGTTTATGTGCTATAACTTACCATGTAACCCAGAAGACTCATACCTTTGGTGGGTTTCTGGAAGAGGGTGTTTTTAAGCTATGGGGAGAATCTCAGGGGTCAGCACTTATTACGGGGACTGGGCAGTGCCCTGTGTGCTCTAAACTCTCGGGGGTGGGGTGGGGAGTCAGATGGAATCTAAAACAAATGCCTAAAGACCACCAGCACCACGGACTTTGGTAGAGTGGATTTGGTATGTTTTCTAGAACTGGACTAAGACCATCAAGTCATTGCACATAGATCAATGAACAATTGAGAAATGGAAAATTTGGGGATAATTTGGAATGAATTTCAACTGATGAGCTAGAGAGAAAAGTTTCCAAATCCCATTTCCTTAGCCAGGTTATATAGTTGCTGGACCTAGGGGTGCTACTGCATCCCCTAGCTTGAAGTGGTTTCCATTATATACAAGGTCTACAGTTTGGTTCAATGGCTCTCAGCACTCCCACTATACAAATTGTTCCAGCACCCCTGCCATGTTATTAACCTTTTGTACTGGATATGCATTAGGTTGCCAAGTGTATAGTACTGGGAGATATTTGACCCATTGTTTATTTAGTAGGTAATCGGCTTTGATCTGTTTGCTATCCCTTATAATCACTTAAAATCTATCCTTTTTAGGGGGTTATCTATCCTTCAAGGGGGTTATCTTGCCTGTAGCCACTCTATTGTTGGTTCATGCAGTGGCTGGTCAAAGAGCCTGCATGTAACTGCAGCTGGGTGTGTCCCTACCTGTATGAATGCTGGTGGAAGTCACAGCAGCACAGTGTAAGAGGGAACCCAGGCTGGTGAATCAGAGGGCTCAGGCGTACCCCAGTTCCAGGTGGTTCCTTCATTTAATTCTTGCACTCCACCAATTTTCACTTACACTTCAACTGAATAGAAATTGTGTATAATGTAATTTGAACTGAAAAATACCATGGTAGAGTACATTAACTGGCTTGGGAAATACATGGTTCTTCAGTACAGGTTATGTAAAAAATTCCTGTGAACATGCCCACTACTGATAAAGGTATGCTAAAATTACACCAAATGAGTTGGGGGAAATCCAGCCTCTCTCAGTTTGGGAGGCCTTTGTCTTCCTGGAAATTCAAAACTTCACATAGACGTACTAAAGTTTTTACTGGTAGACAGACAGAAATTCACAAAAACTGATTCTTTTTCCTTAGAAAAAACAAATCCAAGTTATGTCAAACAATCAGTTAACAGTGACATGCACCCAAACAACAAGAGACAGCAAGAAATTAGTATATGCAATATGGACCTTTGTCTGATCTCTCATGTAGAACCTGTCAGTAGTCTGTGTTCTAAAAACAAATATGTCATTTTGAGTATTTCTTTCAGGAACAATGCCTTGAACCATTAGATTAAAAAAAATCTTACATATGCAAGTGGATGCTAATTGGACATGTGGCATTTGTATCATTCATTTTTAGGAAGAGCAGGTTGCTCCAAGCTTTGATATTTGATATTTGAATAAATAGAACCAATTTCAAAGGTGATGTATAAAGTGATTTAAGTTCTACACTACTAAGTGGTTATAATGAGTCTATGAGCCTAAAGCTGTGAAAAAGCCAAATGGTAACAAAACTTATGGTACCAGTACTTTACCTGTTCTGTAGAGAAGACTGTAGTGCTGTCAGTTTAAACCCTTTCGTGCACAAAACTAAACAAACTTTTCTCTCATTTTTTTTCTTGGTAAAAGAAGGACGCAAAGCCATCAAATAAAAGAACAGAAATTGATCTGTTCATTGGACAATTCAGATATTATAAGGTGGAAAGTTGTATTTTTTCATCCATTGTGAGGTGAAATGCTGTATGCCAGTGAAACAAAATCTAGCATTTTTCAGTTGCTATGCTAAGATGACCTTGGTGGATACATTTTTTAAAGTCACAAACAGAAATTCATGGATCAAAGTGGCCTACTCAGTGCTAGGACCCATGTTGTCTCAGATGTGTCTTGCAAGCCCTTTTTTCAGAAGGAATATGAATATACACAAAATTTCTCTAAACACCATTTTTTCTCATGGGTTGAACATTTCAGTTTGATAGTATTCAGAGGTTCAGATTTGCTCTCTCTATAGTCTCATCCATTATTAGGTCTGCAATACCTTTCTTTCAGTTTCCCTTCTCACAGTGAGAAAACTTCTCAGAAGACTATATTTGGCTTGTCAATATCCAATAACTTTCAGCACAATTCAATTGCAGTTGTCATGACAAGAGACATCAGGGATAAAGCTGTATGAAAAATGTCACAAATGCCATCAAAATGGTGACATTCGATCATGCTTTGATTTTATGAAAAAGTCACTTTTTCACCTTTCTTGACTAGCTAATTTTGCTGCAAGCAGGGTTGGCAGAAGAAATACCAATAACTAGTTTTGATCAGGAAATCTCCTCCAACCTGAATGTAGGGGATTTTACTATCAGCCAAACAGGAAATTAATTATTACATCAGAGCATATTTAAAAATGTTGCCTGTTTTCAAAATTCTGTGACAAACATCTGCAAAAAATACTGTCTTTTCAGTTGGACCAATGATTTGGAAGGTTTAACAATTAATAGATATTTTGCAAGAAATTATTTTACTGGAGGAAATTAGTTTATTTTTCTTTGGTTAATTAGACATTTAAGCATGTGAAGGAAATGGCTGAACTGTGGTTCCTCATATTGGCATTTAACCTTAACAGCCCAGGCAGGGCAGTAGAGCCCATTCCCTTTCCCTCCCTTATTTCTCTTCTGTCTTTGGACTACCAAATTTTTCATTTGGAATTGAGTGCAGCGAAAGGAAGGGATTTTTTTGTTTGTTTGTTTTTGTAACACTATCTGTATTTGCCCTTCACTGTCAGTATTTAGTAGCCGTCACCCACTCCTGAAGTCATTGGCTTGTTTGCTTCCTAGAATGGTAGAATCATAGGATTAAAAGGGATTGCAAGGGTCATCTAGTCTAACCCCCTGCCAAGATGCAGAATTTGTTCAAGACCGATGGCTATACAGCCTCCTTTTGAAAACTTCTAGTGAAGGACCTTCCAATCTCCCTAGGCAGTCTGTTCCATTGTCCTATTGTTCTTACAGTTAGGAAGTTTTTCCTGAAATTTAATCTAAATCTACTATGCTGTACTTTGAACCCATTGCCTCTTGTCCTGCCCTCTGTGACAAGACAGAACAACTTTTCTCCATCTTTTTATGTCAGCCTTTCAAATATTTGAAGAACGCTATCACGTCCCCCCTTAATCTCCTCTTTTCCAGCCTAACCATACCCAGTTCCTTCAGCCTTTGCTCGTATGGCTTGCATTCCATCCCATTGAACATCTTTGTGTCTCACCTCTGGATCCTTTCCAGTTTCTCTACATCCTTTCTATACCTTGGTGTCCAAAATTGGACACAGGACTCCAGCTGAGGCCTAACCAGTGCCGAAGAGAGTGGTACTATCACCTCCTGTGACTTGCATGCTATGCCTCTGTTAATGCAACCTAAAATTTCATTTGCCTTTTTTTTTTTTTTTGCAACAGCATTACATTGCTGACTCATGTTGAGGTTAAGTATCAGAGGGGTAGCCGTGTTAGTCTGAAGAAGTGAGGTTCTTACCCACAAAAGCTTATGCTCCCAATACTTCTGTTAGTCTTAAAGGTGCCACAGGACCCTATGTTGAGGTTGTGATCCACCACAACTCCCAGACCCTTCTCAGCAGTGAGGACTCTTGCGAGGTCTCTAGTGTAGCTCACTGATCATCATAATCACTGCAAAATGTATGTATGGATAATATTTAAAGAGTTAGGTATCTATACTAAAATTATATTCTTAACAGTTCGGAGCTAAGGCAGGTCACTAGGAAGTGATGTAGCTCCTGCCTGAAAGGAACACTTCTGAAGTAACACATACAGATCTCCCTGTCTGTTTGTGTATTACCTTACACTGTATGCCTATTTGCATACTGAGCCAAGTGCAAATTGAGAGATGAGGAAAGCCACAGAAAGAAACAAGCAGTGGTGGGGTTAACAGGGGTGCCCTGTTTTATGAATAAAGACAAAGGATTGGTCTGGTATATCTTGGAGTACAAAGAGACACACTGAATCCTTCACCTAGGAGACAAAGTGGCAACAGCCTGTCTCATGAAAGAAGGGTCACAGTCAGCCTGGCTGTAAAAACGCTGCAAGGATTTTGGGTGAGTAACACTTCATTAGGCATGAGAATATCTTGTTAATTAAATTTAGGCTCTAGAATGCATGTTATGATTCTATTTTGTATGTAACCATTTCTTTCCGACACTGCTTCTGGCTACTACTTGAATCTCTATGCTCTGTTAAATAAACTTAGACTTGGTTTCACAATAAACATATCTAAGTACTGTGTGTTAAGTGGAGCAGTGATCTGAAATGAAACCAGTAACCTGGGGTGCACTGTTTCTTTGGAAGCAGTGGACTGGTGAATACTGCATGCATCCAGTGGACCTGGGATTGTACACTCCAGGGAGATAGTCAAAGGGCTCTAAGGTTGGAGTGTGCCTATCGCTAACCTGTAGAATGACAGCAGGGCCTGCAAGGCCTAAAGGGGAGTGCTTGTGTTGTCCGTGGCCAATGGAGTTAAGGAGATGACTCCTGACTTCCTCATGCTAAGGATAGGTGGTAGTGAAGTGCCTCACAATCCTGGTGCCCCTGGGAAGCATTACAGATATCTATGATCATGAACTAAGTTCTCCTTGTACTTTGCCACGGTCCAGATTTATGGATACCACTTTATTCTATCTTCCCACTGAAAGCAGAAAGGACTGGAAAAATATGCAATGACAAACCTTGGTCACACTATTAGTCCTTCACTGATTGTGCTGTCCTAGACAAACTAATAATACAAAATGGCTCATTGGGTCTTCCTGATTTCCAGAATCTGAAGCTTCCCATCTAGAACCTTACTGAGCATTTACTCCTTGGACTTATATGGTACATCTGTGCTTCAGCTGAAAATGTAATTTCCAGCTTGGGCAGGTATTCATGCGCTAGCTTGGATCCAGCTAGTGTACTAAAAATAGTAGTGTAGCAGTGGCATCATGGGCAGGGGGTTGAGCTAGCTGCCTAAGTACAATCCTGTCTGAGATCCCAGGTACATACTCGGACAGCTAGCCTAAGCCACAGCTATACTGCTACTTTCAGCATGTTTGCTTGATCAAGGCTAGTGCAGTGAATATATGTCTACTAAGCTGGAAATTACACCTCTAGCTGCAGTGTAGACATTCCTACAGAGTCCTTCAACAATTCAGACCTTAATGGGAACATAACTAAAACATTATTTCTCTTCTTTTATTAAAGTTATCCTAGCGTTTCCTTTAAAAGTTTTTTTATAAGGTCTGAGAAGGAGCATACTAGGTTCAAGTCTCAGTGTGTGCCATGTACCTTATCCTCTCTTACTGCAATATTTGGCTGTATCACTGTATTTCCCACTCCTTTGTAATTGTATCTCATGATCCTCCACTTTAAGGCAACCTGGGGTTTGACAGTTTCCTAATGTGATGTTTTAAGCTCTTGTTATAGCTACTTTCATATAGCAAATTGTGGTGTCCCGTTTTTCTGTATCTTTCTTGTCCTGGTTTTCACTTCAGTGGGAAGGTTAAATAAGCAGAGATTCTCTTATTGCATTTTTAGGCTCTTATTTTCAGTTCTCTAGAGAAGATGATTAACAGAGCAGCCATTGAGAGCTTTCAGTTAGAATGCTGGTAGTTTTTTCAGGTATAAGTTATGACAACATTGAAATACATTTTCATTCTTGGGAAGCAGTCTGAACACTAGCTTCTATATACCCCATTCTAAAACTTGGGAGGAAGTCTGGTGCCTTTCTCATGTTGTTTAGCTGTCTCATGAAAAGTCTGTTAATTATCCTCCAAGTCCTACTATGCCAGATGGATCAGAGGATCCCATTTTCTAGGCAGATTAATCAGATATCTGGTATCTTACTTAGAGATTTTGGGCCTCATTCTGCTGGAAATATAAATATATTGGGTGGAGAGCAATCAGCCCTTTTCAGAGACTACAAGGCTGTTACTGCATCATCCGTACATTCTTTTTCTAAACACTACAAAACTCAGTTGCTGTTGTCTTTGGATTCAATTTCAGGCAACAGATACATCAATCAGTTGTCAATACCTTAAAGAAGATATGTATAAATTAAAGAAATAGTTGAATATATTAGGGCTTAAACTTTCAAAAGTGACTTACAATTTTGGGTGCTCAAATTGAGACATCTTAAGGTGGTTGCTCAGTACTGAAAAGTTAAGGTGCCTAAAATCACTAGTCACTTCCAGAAAATTTGGCGGGGGAGGGGGGATTATCCCTTCTATTTAATAGTGATTTTTTAAGTCTAAATTAATTGATTACCCTTTACCATACCTATGCTAAATTTAGCTTCATTGATAGTTTATACAGTAATTGATTTTGATTGAACCACAGTCACTTATTTATTTCCTTTGTTTTTAATGACTTTTTTGGCATTTATTCACTTTCTATTACCGTATAGTGAATGAGATTGTTTGTAGAGCTCCTGCCTCATTGTTGCAGAAGATGAAAAGTTTGTAGTGAATGATGCAGGAGATTGCAGGAAGAGGGCTGGGAAAGGAAGGTCTCATGGCTAAGGCAGTTGAACAACTTCCTGGATGATTGGATTCTACCCCTGTTTCTGCCACAGAGTTCCTATATGATGCTAGGCAACTTACTTAAAGCAAAATTTTCATAAGTGGCTATTGCAAGTTCCTCATTTTCTAGGGTCCGGGCTTGAAACCTTTGGGGTCTGACTTGCAGAAGAGCTGAGAACTCATAACAGCATTTGAAGTCAAAGGGAGCTGTGTTTGGAACTTACAGAATGCTATAAACCAAAGCTAAATAATCTGAAAAATCAGGTCTGATGGATCCTAAATTGGGAATACAAAATTAGTGGGCACACCTAACAATTTTGGTCTTAATTTCTGTGTCTCAGTTCTGTAAAATGGAGACAATAATACCCCCTCATCTCACATAGGTGTTGTGAAAATAAGGTCATTAATATTTGTGAAGCACCCAGATACTATAGTAATGAGTGCTACAGAAAAGCCCATGAGTAAATGAATAATTCTGTATTCACAGTAGGGTTTGAATAGTGTGTAGTTCAGGGTCAGACCCTGAACAATGAAGAAAAAATATACTGAAATAACAAAATATTAAAATCCTGAATAGCTGTTCATACAGTGAGCACCATACACCCTGTGCATTGAATGAGAAAGGTATCCTGTGGAAAAAATAGCATGTAATTAGAGACTATCATAGTGCGTACATATAAGAGGATCCAGTATGTTTGGTTTTGCTCCTCGGTTTTCGTTCAAGTCAGCACAAGAGGGTAATGGGGCAAAAATGGCATCTATACAATGATTATATTTGTTTCTTCTGTTCCTAATGGTAATAACTGTTCTAGTTATGGTTTTAAATAAATAATAATATATGGAGATATCCTATGTCCTAGAACTGGAAGGGACCTCAAATGGTCACTGAATCCAGTCCTCTGCCTTCAGTAGCAGGACCAAGTACTGATTTTGCCCCAGATTCCTAAATGGTCCCCTCAAGGACTGAGCTCACAACCCTGGGTTTAGCAGGCCAATGCTCAAACCACTGACCTATCCCTCCCCCCAGGTTTTCTTTAAGTGTTTGCCTGTGAATGACAATCTCTTCAGCAAATATGCCAAATGGAGGGCTTTTTTTTTGTTTAAAAAAAAATTCTGCTTCCATTCAGCCAGATCAGGCAGGATTTAGCCCTAAATCCCAACTGTAGTCCAGAACAATGAATCCCTACTAGGAGAAATCAAGATTACAGGTTAGAAAACTAACTCTGCCTTTTGTTAGATATGAAATTTAGGGTAGAATTTAATGGGAGTCACTTTATCAACCTGTAATCTGGTAGTGAACAGTGTCAGGAAGAAATCTGTTTCACCTGCATCACCCTCCACACCTGTCTTGTCATATACTGGCAAGCCCTTTGGGATTTGAGCAAAAAATCACCTTTATTATACAGTTTCCCTTGTAAAATCTTATACAGCTTCCCTGAGCAAAGGCATGAGGCAGATGTGGATTATTTCTTTTGCCATCTGCCTTGGTATAACTTTTCATAGCCATGGAGGATGGGAACAGTTGTTTAAGTTGACCTCTATTAGACTTTTAGAGCATTTGCTTAAAGCAGCTATCATTAAAATTCTTTGTAATTTTTTTTGTAGATGTAAGATCTTGACCTTGGGTTCTCCTATCATTCTATGTGTTTGATCCCTTCTAAACCTACCATTTTATGAAGCTTCAATAGTTACCCATAACATGCTGTTCCTTAATTAGCCGAGAGCACTTTCTGGACTGAAATTTGGGACTGATATATTTTAGTAGAAACCTTTCATCAAAAGCACATCTGTGTCATGTGTGTCATGTAATTTTCACAAAGTGCCACTGGGAATTTTTTTTCAATTATCGCATACAAATAATGGCTGACGCTATTTTTTAACAGCAAGTGAAAGTACATAGGGTATTTTTGAGAGAATATGCTTTCTCTATTGGAAATCCAAAAAAAGGCCAAAGAAACAGAACAAAGCATTAGTTTCAGTGAGATTCTTGGTAACGGTAAATTCACCATTTTCCCCCTGACAGGATATCATACCCCTTATGATGGCACTGCCTGTGTTTTTCTAGAACAAATTTATTTACTATGTACATCTTCCTTATTTCTTAGGATAGTATAAGTAAAAGGCTATGACTGCATGAGAGATTTCAAGCTTCCAGGAAATAAACCTCCCCTCATACTGTAATTCCTCTTCTACAATAGCATAGGAAGAATTTTACTTTTCTTTATTTACAAACCTTTATTCTGGCATTGTCATTTACAGACCTTTACTCATAGACTCTTTATATCTCTTTAATATGTACAGTATTATTACATACATTTTTGTAGCCCAAACAATGTTATGTTATTACCAGACCCTAAATATATATTTTGTAAGGCATCCTCTGGGTATGATTGGAAATAACTCTTGACTTTAGTTTTCTGTTGTCTTGTCTCTGTAACACAGCTATTTTTCTTCTCCGCTGATATAAAGTTAAGGGGGGATTCTAATTTTACTTTGCTGGTGTATAAATGTGTCATTTCATACAACTAGCTGTTTTTCTTTGTTGTTACCTCTTTCTCTCTGTTTTAGCCTGAGGCTCCCCTTTTTATTTGATCAGTATAGTTTATATCATATTCCAGGCAGCATTTCTTCCCAAGAGAAAAACAGGATTTCAAATTGCTACTCATGATTCCTGAGGCGAACTGAAAGGGTGACGACTGAATTAATGTTTCCTTTACTGTTTTGGGGACTTATTGGTTTTATTTCCATTAGCTTATGGATACATTCTTTTTCTGTCTTTAATAATGTTCTTATCTGACTATTGACAATTTTTTCTCTGTTGTTTACAGCGCACTACAATACAAATTTAAGCAGAAAATTAATCAGTTGGATTATTTAGTGACAAAAGAAAGGAGTTCAAAAAATCCACAAAGATTAGAAATATTCCTTCTTTGGTAAGAAAGTTATATAGCTTGGTTTTCAGAATATATATACTTATCCAGTAACCCCAGAACTATTCTGCAGGAAATAGGTGTGCTGCTATAGGTATTTTAACATTCTAATATCTCTAAATGATGTATTTGGCTGGTTAACATGGCTCACAACAACACAATGCAGCAGTCACACTTGATAACATAGTTAGGAGAGTCTTCATTATAACAACTAATCCTGTTTCTATAAGTGTGTCTGGAGTGTGGTTTTAAAGTTCACTTAGTGCCATTATTACAAATATTCATGTTTTATTTTTTTCTTCCCCATTGAACACAAATGGATTTATTGGTCCATGTCCATAATACCTTCCACTCAAAAATCTCAAAGCACCCTAGAAGAGTTGATGAATTGAGCATCATAATACACTATTTTGCAGATCAAGAAATTGAGGTACAGAGAGGTTACATGATTTTATTCGAAAGAAAATCTCAGATCACCTGACTCCCAATCTTGTGCTTTTACCACAAAGACCATGATTCTTTAATAATTATTAGATATCTAACACTTTTCTCTATTACACAACAAACGAACAATTCCACCGAATCGCAGGCCAAAAAACACTGAACATCAGTCTTTCACAAATGACATTGACATCCTTAGTGATGTCCAAACCACACATATTCATTGATACCATGTTTGTCATTTCTATGCTGGCTGGCTATTCTCTTTCAAACACTTATTCACTTTCTGATGCCTCTCTGGAAAGGTTTTTCATGTAAGCCCTGACCCAAAGAAAGATCAATAGAAAATCAACAAAAGCAGTAATGCGGAAATTCAGATCCTGATAATTTTTCTTTGTTATGTTGTGGGATGATGTATTTTCTTTTTCTTATTGGCTAATAAGGCTATTGTTTATGGATAGCACAGAACAAATTATTTACACCAAACAGTTCATTCAGTGTATTTCACCCTTATTCCTGTTCATAAATAGACTGTGATTTAACTTAAATGTCTGTTCATAGTTGTTTGACAGCTGCTTAATATGAATAAGTTTCTGCCTATGGATTGCTCTTAAATTATGCTTGACACTTATCTGAGGTTAAATCCTGGCTCCATTGAAATCAATGGCAAAATTCCCATAATAATAATTTTTGTGTTTTCTGACTAAATGAATGCATTTATAGTAAAGAGGTGAAAGGCATGATTAACTCATTTGATCTCTGAATATCTCAGGGTGGGTGGGGGCAGTTTGCGTAACTTGGAGGAGATAGGGTAATTATTATAGAAGTTTAAATCTGTTATTTTATGAGCCACTTGAGTTTAGTTTGACTGATAAGTTGTTGCTTAAAAAACTATGCTATTTGCAATATTATAGGCTATGGTTAATATTCTTTCAACACATTGACACAAAGTAATTGTGTGGCATGGTCATACATGGTTCCTGTAGAATTTTGTCTTGCTTATTTAGCTGCCTCTGTAACAAGGCTCTGGCCAGGGGTTTTGTGAATCCTTAGCTGTGAAGGGCACGGTCCAGTTGTCTTGTTTAACTATGTCCACATCAGGGTGGCCTGGCCTGGGCTTTTGGGAATACAACCTGTCTCCATGGTGCTGTACTGTTATGAACCAGAGTTCAACAATATTTCATATATCTACCGAGTTAATTTACTGAATTTCCTGGTCTCCAGTTTTCTGTAACTTAACAATATTGTCAGTCATTGTCAGAGAAAAAATAGTAATTGTGGTACACAGGTATGTATTTTCCACTACGTTGGAAGGCTGTATGTCTGCAATTGCCACCAAATCAGAGGTCTGGTCAAGCTGACTGGGGAACAAATCCATCCCCGTAGTGCCGTGTTGTTGTTAAGTGGTGGCCCATATAGAACATTTCATATATAACATACCATGGTCAGTGTCTGAATGTCCTGGCGTCTACTTTTGTGTCATCTACCACAGTTCACCATAGTTGCTGCTGTGCAGTAATTACGGGATTCATGCATGTGCATGGCCCCACTTATGTAGGGTATGTCAGGAGCCCCACAACAGCCTCCTTATCTAACCAGGGGAACAATTCAATAAGTCCATCATTGGTTGTGTTAGTTAAACATTTTTCTCTTTGTAACTGTCCTTGTTGATCATCAATACGCACAATGAGCAACAAAGGTATTGGCCAAGGGAGAAATGGGTCTGTCAAAAACACATTTAGGCACTATGCAAATACCAGGAGAGACTCATAAAATGGGCATCAACAGCATAGCTTTGTCCTCACAACCTGTACTTTTACTGGATGCAGACCACAGCAATCTGCTGCTCCCATCAGAAGCCATTTTTATTTACGGTAATCACAAAATGAGTGTTGGCAACAGTTCAGACATTTATTTTCTGTGAACTTATATATAAACAAAGTTCCTTCGTCCAAATGTTAATGAAAATTGAACACATAAAGGGTGTGAATGTGGCACATGGTTTCTGATTTGTCAGAATGGCTATTACAGCTGTTGAAGACTTCATCTTCATCTTTGTCCATTGTCTCACATATACCTTCCTCATTAATGTTATCTGTGTCATTATGACTTCAGAAGCAAGGAACTACATAGCTGCATTGTACTAAGACAAGGATCATTGCATCAACTTTTTCCCCTTGACTCCACAATAAGACAATCTCAGAGGGACAGCCGCCAGCATCTCCTGGCCTTCCTGGTTGTAATTCTATTGAATATCAATGGCAAAAGTATTTTGCAGCTGACTGTTTTTCCTCTGACACTACAGTATGTAAAACTTTACCTTGGGATGCACAGCAAAGCTGAGAAAAGTGCTGGTGCAGCCAAAATAGTGCTGTATAATGGTGTTGTGGCATTAAGGGATCTATTGTTTTGTATCATAGTGCACCTCATAATAGGAGATGTGTTGCTTTATAGTATAAACCTACTTCAAAACATATTTAAAAGCACAACATTGATTTTCTGCACTCTACGCTCTTAAATACTGTTGTACTCTGTGAAAATGTATTCTTTGTTCTTCATGGGATATGGAGCCTTTCACTTTTAGGTGAGATTTTCACTTCTGGGAGGCAACATAGTCTATTGGCTAGAATATAAAACTGAGAACCATGAACTCCTGAATTTCAATCTGTGTTTGGCCACTGACTCACTGTGTGATCTTGGAAAATCACTTTACCTCTCTGCTTCTTCACCTGTTGAATAGGAAATAATAATGCCCACTTACCTACCTCCTGGGAAGCATTGTGAGGATTAATTGGCTGATGTTCCTACTGTAGTATAAAAATGTAAAGCCCTATTTAAGCACTAAGCATTATTGTTAGGATGAATTTCTAGATCAGCCCATTATATAGTAAAGCCCCTCATCATGACATTCTGATCTGGATCTGGATTTCAAACCAGCCCTACAAAGTTTGGGGTTCCTGAGATCCAGCACTCCAGTTCTCTTCAGTAGTGACTAGAGTTGACTCTTTCACATACACCATGGGAGTGGTAAGAGAAAGCCAGAGAATCTATAACTTTTTTGGTTTGCTTTGTTTTTAGTTTTCTGATTGGGAAGCATCCTACCAGATTTTTGGCTGTACTGATTGTACATGCCTCTCAGCATCAAGGAACATTTCTCTATCATGAGGGAAATGATGGTTGATGTGGCCAAGCACTTGATGGAGCCTTTTGTAACTGGCAAATGCCAAGTACTGTATTGTCTATCTCCACTTTGTCCTGCCTCCTGAAATTGGAAAATCCAGTTGAGGAGTGTTCATCCAGCTAAGGACACAGATGCCTTATGTCAAGAAACATAGTTGATGATTACGTTGCTCTTATTTGGAGAGAGATGATGTCAACGTGGCACTTGGACTTCTTTGAAAGATGAGTTGTGTTCACAAAAAATGTTTGTGTATAGGGGGAAAATGGGCTCCTTAAGAATATTTAAAAGCTCTCCAAGGAAGGTTTAAGAAATCCTGTCAGAAATAGGCAAATCACCCTAATTTTCCATTCAGTATGGTGGCAGAATTTGTACAAAGTGCTTCTGCAAGTCTCTGAGAACATCATTGTTCATGTTCATCTATTGCAGCAGCTTTCCCTGTCTAGGAGTAAGTGTACTTAAATCTTCCTATTAAATTGTTAGCTAAAGAAGTCTGGTTTTGGCACAGCAATGGTGCCTTGCCATCTGACAATACATCCTCCTGACCAAACTCTAAAGTGGTAGACACCTGTTTTTCAATAGAATTAGGTATCTGACTTAGTGTGGATACTTTTTTATATTTAGTTTTCTAGCATTCATAGCTGTTCAGAAGATGTTATTTACATTTCGGCTTTTCCTAAGCCATCTTAAAAAAAATAGCATACTCCTGGAGCCCTCTTGATTGCAAATTATAAAAATTAAGACTGTCAAATGTCATTCCAGTATATATTTTATTGCCATGGCAACATACAGGTAACTGGGTAGGTTAAGCTACAAATTATGTATTCGGCTATTAAAAGACCTCAATGAAATAAAGTCACTTAATCAAGCTTATCATTGCTTGTGCTATGTAATCAAGACAACCCTATTAAAGTCAAAACACTGGATGTTTCTCTGTTGTCTTTGTTCAAACAATGTCCTGTATGCTGTATTGTATCAAACACAGCCAATCAATGCACATTACTCATTTTGCAACCATGATAAAAAAAAAATAGCCAGCTTTCTTCTGCAAATACTCCTCATTGCAATTTTTTGCAGCATAATTTATAGTATGTTGAAGCTTACTCTGTTCAGATACATTCTTTCTCTTCAAATTGCTCTCCAAATGCACACATTTTAAGCAACAACAAAAACAGATGCACTGAAAAAGTATGCTCCTGGGTTTTCTAACACAGAATTATATACATGGAATACCATTTTAAGCCATGGCTGTTGCCAAGCAAAACTGCATTATATCAAAAGCCCACAGAACAAGGGCAGAAATAAAAAGTCTTTTTAGCTTAATTTAGAAGCTATACCAGGATAATATAAAATCTTTATTCGGAAAAAAAACAGCAAAACACTCACTTGGATTTGTTCTCCCAGGGTGACATTAGAGATTTACATGGGTAAATCCCATTAATGCCAATACAACACCTTTCATGTTGAAGCATCCCAAAGTGCTCTACAGACTGTGTATAGGGATCACATAGCTTACTCTACAAATAGAACCACCACAGGGTGGAATTCTGCAGTCTCATAAGACCAAAGGTTGCAGCAATTTTGCACCAATATTACACAGCAAGAAATTAAAAATTGTTGACCCAGATGCAGTTGCTGATGGAATTTAGAGAGGCAGTGTATTAGCCAAGTGGAATCTAGCCAGGATACAGTAAACTGTTCAGTAAGAACTCAGGAGCTCAGGTGGTTGAAAGGAAGACACAGCACTTTTATTAAATGAATAAGCATCCACTCTAGTTAGGCTTCTGGGAACATCTAGTTTCTACAGGACTGGCTCATAGGCTTAACACTAGAGCTATATTTTATTAGCATAAGCATGCCACACTAACATTATAACATCTAATTAACAAAGTAACTTTCTAGATAGTAATATGATCCCTATCCTGACACACAGGTGCTAACTACCCTACAGTTGCAAAGTGTGCCATGGGTCTTAGAATGACTACAAGTTCTGCCTCACTCAGAGGACTACAGCAGCAGTAGTGTTCCTCTCAAGCACCCACGCCCCGATCCAGCAAACACATGTTTAACCTTGGGAGTACAGTGGAATTCTCAGAGTTATGAACACCTTGGGAATGATGGTTGTTTGTAACTCTGAACGCAACTGTTAACCTGAAACTCAGAGTAAATAGCCAGCTACAATTCTGGTTTCAGCAGCAGGATCTTTTTACCACTCAAGGTCTATCACCTGGAGTTCGATAAAAGTTGGTGTGCCTCCCACCTCACTTGTGTAGTGTAGTGGACAAAAGAGATAGAAAGAGGATTTTTCCAAAACAACAACAACAGATTTATTTAAGGGAAGTAACAACAGGAACAGTGAAAAATCGTGAACTATAACCAAATAACAAGTGAGTTGTGGTTTAACAGAGGTGAATATAAAACTCAGGCCCCAACTAACCCAAACCTTGGCAACAACTAAACAAAATAGAACAAATGAATACCCCAAGATACTTTACTGTCTCTAGGTTTTCTTAACCAGCAGGAATGAGGTTAAGATGCATTTGTCTTCACAGTTAATCCACGGGCTCACAGGATCTGAAGTAATGGGACCTGAAGGTGAGAGCCCTCAAGATCCTGGCAATTGGTCCCAAAGGTAAGATGTTGGAACTCAGGAACACCACGATATTTAAAGTAAGTGACTAGCTGTTAACAGTCTTTAATGTCTTTACAGCTGCTGGTGATCTTGATCTGATCCAGTAGTCTTGATCCAAAGATCCGATGCCGTGCAAAAAGACTGCACCTTGACTCATAGGCACCGACTCCGTGGGTGCTCCGGGGCTGGAGCACTCACAGAAAAAAACTGGTGGGTGCTCAGCACCCACCGGCAGCTCCTTGCCCCACCCCGCCCCGCCCCCCCTGCTCCAGCTTACCTCCGCCTTCACCTCCTCCGCGAGCGCACCACCGCGTCCTGCTTCTCCCCCCTCCCTCCCAGCACTTGTGCCGCGAAACAGCTGATTCGCAGGGCAGGGAGGGAGGGGAGATGAGGGGGGGAATGCGCCACACTGGGGGAAGAGGCGGGACTGGGGTGGGGAACTGAGGAAGGGAGGCGGCAGAGTTAGGGAGGGGACTTTGGAGATGGAGTTGGAATGGGGGCGGGGCCAGGGGAGGGGAAAGGGTGGAGTCAGGGTGGGGAAAGGGGCGGGGGGCATGGGCACCCACCGGCGCCGGAGAAAGTTGGCACCTATCCCTTGACTGTCTCTATAACGGACAGCCCCCGAGCAATGGGTGCTCAGACTAATTTAATTTTTATTAAAGATGCACATGCCAAAGTTCTGAAGTATGTAGCTCTACAGGAGCCAGTTGGAACTAATTCCAAATGTCCGTTGGCTTCTTTCCTGCCAAAGTTCTGTAAAGAAGCTTCCCCAATATGGAGTCTGAGTTATCCTTTGCCTCAGACGCTGTGATGGACACCTAAACTCCATTTTGGAAAATGGGGTAACCTGTCTAACATGTACTAATAACAGTAAATGTAATAACAAACAGCTAAAAGTGCTTAGAACATTGTGAGAAACATCATAAGGACTATATTGAGCATGAAATGAAAAAAAACATGCAACACAATGTTATGGTTGTTCTTTCAAAAGTTTACAAATGAACAATGAATTAATACAGTTTGGAAACTTTACTATGCAGAAGAAAAATGCTGTTTTTAACCATCTTAATTTAAATGAAACAAGCACAGAAACAGTTTCCTTACCTTGTCACATCTTTTTTTAAACGGTCCCTTTATTTTTTTTTAGTAGTTTACGTTTAACAAAATACTGTACTGTATTTGCTGCTTTTTGTTGTTGTTGTTTTAGTCTCTGATGCTGCCTGATTGCGTACTTCTGGTTCCAAATGAGGTATGTGGTTGATCAGGCACTTCATAACTCTGGTGTTCGGAACTCCGAGGTTCTACTTTATAGGGACTACTCATGCTTAAATTTCAGCATGTGCGTAAATGCTTTGCTGATGAGGGCCTAAATTGGAGCATTAATTTAAGCCATACTTACAGAGAAGCATGCCACCTACAGGTTTATCAGCATCCTGTTCTACAGCACCTGGATTTTCCTTGGAAACCTTCCATCTAATTAAGAGTCAGACCCAAGACAGATTAGCTTGTAAAATCTTGGTAGTTTAAGGTGGACTGACTGCATACAAATAGGCAAAAGGATTTTGTGCCAGGAAAACTAAGGAAAAACAGACACACACACCCTCACACACACTGATTTTTTTTCAAAATTAGCTATTTTTTCCCACCGAATTTTCATTCACATTGAGGTAAATTATTAGGGGGTAATTCCAATTTATTCACCTTTATCAGACATGTACAATTTTGTCACTATTTTCATGTTATTGGAATAGCCTTCAATCCTGCCCTGCACTGACTTCAGTGAGAATAGGATAGGCGCATAGTACATCAAAATATCTTTCAACAACATATTTTTACAAAATCATCTACCAACATGAATAATTTTACAATATTTATACATGAACAGTAAATATTTCACATTTGTTTTCCTCTACTGAAGTGAATGAAGGACTAGTAATTAACCTTGGCTTCCCAGACTGATCCTAGCCAAGTTAATGCATCTGTTGTCATTAGCGGTCACAATGGGTATATCTACACTGCAGCTGGGAGTAAGCCTCCCACCTTGGGTCCACAGACTCATGCTTGCAAGGCTCATGCTAGTGCTCTAAAACGAACTGTGTAGATGGAGCTTTGGAACTATTACTTGGGACGGAGCTCAGGGTCTCAAGTTCCCCCACCCCTAACTTCAGAGCCTGAGCTCCAGCCCACACAGCTCATAGGTGCCGACTCTGTGGGTGCTCCAGGGTTGGAGCACCAATGGAAAAAAATAGTGGGTGCTCAGCACCCACCAGCCACAGCTGTTTGGCAGCGCTCCCTAATTAGCTGATCAGGGCACTTCCAAACAGCTGATTGGAGGCACTGCCAAACAGCTGTTTGTTGGCTGGGTGGGGTCAGTGAGAGGGTGGTGAGCAGGGAGCGGGTGGGGGCCTCGGGAGGGGGCGGAGCGAGGGCAGGGCCTTGGGGAAGAGGGTAGAGTGAGGGCGGGCCTCAGGGGAGGGGGTGTAGTGGGGGGCGGGGCCTCAGGGCAGAGCAGGGGGTGGAGCAATCCCCTGGGTAAAGAAAAACTCAATGCCTATGACACAGTTATTTTTAAAAAGCTTACATGAGCCTCACCAGCACAAGTCTGTGGCCCAGGACTGGGAGGCTCACTCCCAGATGCAGTGTAGATTTACGCTATCAGCTCTCATCCCAGTGCAACACTATGGGAGACATCCCAACTACACTTTTTAAACCGAGAATGGACATTGTCTACCTGCGTGAGGTGGTGGGCCACAGCGAGCTGAACAGTCATACAGTGCTGGCTCCTTCTCCTTGAGTCCAGTATTTACAGAGGCAGAGGGGGACCAAGAGGCAGGGAAGCATGTGTGGAAGAAGGAGAGCAGGGGGACAGTAGATATGGGAGAGGAAGCTGAAATGATGATTAGAGAGAGAGTGTGTAATTATCTTTTTCTTACTGTAAAGGCAACTGAAATACATTAAATACTTTTCTAACGTTACTTTTCCATGTAAGAAAGTTCTATAGTAGCCAATGGGAATGGTCTGCGCAATTGTGAACAGGAAGGGAAGAGGTATTTGTGACACTCTCTCTCAATTCATACTATGAAAAAGTCTGAAAACCCCTGAATCATGAGGTAAATCTTTAATCATTCAATAATAGACAATCTGACTTCCTCTACAATACACTTAGGCCACATCTATGCTATGAGAGTAATTTCCAGCTTCCATAGACATATTTGTGCTACCACAGCAACACTAGTATTTTTAATGAGCTAGTTCAGATGAGAGTTAGCACACATATGTCTATGGGACCTGGGAATCACATGCCTAACTTGCAGTGTAGACACAGCTTTCTACATAGAATACCAGGGTTGAAAGGGACCTCAGGAGGTCATCTAGTCCTTTCCCCTGCTCAAAGCAGGACCAATCCCCAGACAGATTTTTGCCCCAAATGGCCCCCTCAAGGATTGAATTCACAACCCTGCGTTTAGCAGGCTAATGCTCAAACCACTGAGCTATCCCTCCCCCCACAACAGGTGGAGGAACTTTTTGAGACAATCCAGAAAGGAATGTCTGGTACTAGAATTCATAGAAGATTTATGTATTTCATTAAACAGAGAACCAGCTTTATGCAGTATGACTATGATTAACAGTGCCATTTAAACTTTAGTGGTCATCTTCCATCCATGATCATTGCAAGAGCCATCCTACCAATATAGCTCTCAGGGCTCTGCTTGATATGCCTATACCAACATAGCCTAGTCTCTCTCATCTTGCCTTTAACTGGAGCAACCTGCTTTGGGCCCCTTATAACCTCATTTCATTTCCTGTCATAGTGTGTCCAACCATTCACTATCTCAACATCTTTATTTCCATGGTGGAGACTGATTAGTCTACGCAATACTATTTAATGATTTAGCCACAGTGGAACAGTCATTGCAGGAGGCAGTAGAGGGGGAAGGCACTCTGTAGTCCAGGGTTTAGGGCACACACACCCCCAGGAGGTAGGAGACCCTAGGTCCTGATGTCCTGATTTTATAGGGACAGTCCCGATTTTTGGAGCTTTTTCTTACACAGGCACCTATTATCCCCCACCCACTGTCCCAGTTTTTCACACTTGCTATCTGGTCACCCTACCCTGGGTCCAGTCCCCTGCTTTAATCATGCCTTCATTATTTAATACACAATGGAACAGCTGCACCAGGAGAGACTGAGGAAGCCTCCACATCAGAATGTCCCAAAGATCAGTGGTTAGAGCACTCTTGGCAGGTAGGTGGCCCCCTGTTCAAATCCTTTCTTGCCCCTTCAGCAGAGTGGGGAACTGAACCTGGGTCTCCCACATCCCAGGTTCTCTAAACACTGGGCAAAAAATTATAAGGTGGGCCACACCCCCTCCTGGTGCTGCCATTTTGTGTGGAGAGAGGCAGGTGCCTAATCATTCCTGCAAGAAACATCTGAGACATTTCAGCCTCCTGACTCCAGGCGGTGGCTTCCCATTTGTGGATCGCTAAGCAGAGGTAGTCATCTCCCTGCAGGCCCGATTTGAGTGCCTATCTCTGAGGGAATTGTGGGGCATAGTACATATCCCTTTCCTCAGCGTTTCCCACTGGCTAGCTTATCTGACTCCCTTCCTTGTGTGCTGGCTTTTGTGAATCATATTCTTAGATGCTTATCTGTTCCCATTCATTGTATAGGCAGCCCAAGTGCCTAACTCAACTTTGTGGATCACTGCGGTATTCCTGTGATTTTTCTAGGTCTTTAAAAGTTAGGCTTTTTTTTCAACTCTGAGAGTCATGGTACTTAAGTCCCTTCATGGATCCTATCCTAAGCCTCTAGAGCTGTCACTCTCAACTTTCTCCACAACTTTAAGTGCCTTTCTTTTCTCTCTCCACCTAGTACCTCTGTTCACATGCTACATTGTCTGAGGGTTGGCAAAAGAAACCTCAGTCCTTTTTTACTTCCATGGCTGGGCAGATGGGTATATATTTGTGTGGCTTCTGTGACCTGATATTGGGCCACTGCAGGGAGGCAATAAGCTGATTAAAGAGTGGGGGGCTTCAAGGGGGCTTCTAGCTGCATTTTGCAACTCCAATAGCAGTAAGAGCTTGCTGACGTTAGGGTGACTATTTGGCATTCATGGAATCCCAAGTTTTGGAGACATTGGGGTGAGATTTTATGCCCCTAAATAAAACTCTTTGTTTGGATGCACACACTGAGCTCTTATTACTTTCAGGAGAGACCTCTCATGTGCATCTATACTCAGAATTTGGCTCCCAGAATGTCTGCTGTGACTTTATAATAAATCACTTGTTCGGCTTCTTTTAAAAATACATCTTTTTTCCCCCTCTACAGGTCCTGTGCTGGAGATGAGCGAGGCAAAACAGAGTTATGGAAAGAGAAAAGGGAGCTTGGAAGGGAGCAGTACTCGGAATATAAATTCCATCTGAACTCAATATGTCCTGGAAAGGCTTGTGATTCATGGGTGGCAATAATATAATCCCATGAATTACATATTTTCCAAAAATGCATATCTATAATTAATTTGCCAATTACACACCATTAATTTATCTCCCCTTCCCTCGTAGCCCCCTCCAGTGAATTAACCATAGTAATCCTAGTTAATGAATTGGGAAACATGAATGATCCTAATAACCATAGGCCACCTTAGTTTTCCCCTTTTGTCTAAAATTGTATGGAAGCTCAATAATTATATTTGCAGTGTGATGGCTACCTACAGAAACAAAAATGAATCATAATCTGGCTCTAAAGCAACTTCATAATTTGACTTTATAGACAGTTTATTAAATATTAAATAGGACAGAAATATTAAATAGGACACTTCAGTGGACTCTAGAAAGTTTCTTATCATGTTAATCAGTAAGCTCTCTGACAAAGTCTTTAAAATGTTTCTCTGCAGCCTCACTGATGAAAAGCAGATGGCTGTCATTAGGCATTTTACATCTGATTCTACTACGGTGCAGTACAAGAGCTCAGACCTTGGTTCTTTGTGTATCTATGTTTATGACCATGACCTCTTCACTACTTAATCTAAATCTGTAGTCCCCTGTAGGCTGAAGATACCATATTGCTGATGTACACAAATACACAGTGTATATGTTTACAAAAGAGCTGTTCCAAATACACACTGTCAGGGACTTATCCATGGCAATTGAATCTCAGCTGAATGATGTGCATAGTATTCTATTTCATACTAAATTAGATCTTCACCAACTACAGTGTTATTCTTGCTATTTCTGTAAACAATGCTAAACCCAGCTAAATCCAGAAAATTACATATCTGAGACTGAATCTGAGCAGAATGTTCTCAATCCACTAACATACAAACACCATCAGAGATAAAGTGTGACACCTCATTCACTGTAATTAGAGCTCATTAGAACATGCCTTGATTCTAACAAAGGTGAATCCAAAGCTCTTATTTGACAAGTTAATGAGGATCTGAAATGAATAGTATTGCTAATGAGAATTTGAAATTAATCAGTTATTATTATTAACAACTCCAAAAAAATAAAATACTAAAAATTAGATTATATAGGATAATTTACAAAAATGGGAACAGTCAAAGTGAAATGTTAAAGTAATAGACCATTTTCAGGCCAAAAACATTGATTATATTTTTAATAGAGAGAATTCAGACATTTGTAAATAAGAGGAATTTTCCTCATCCATTCAGAGGTTTCCTTCTATTTAAAATTTATAGAAAAGATATCTCAAAAATATGCTGTGACAAGAAATAAATGTAAGTTAAATAAAAAGCTTTTTACTTTACTGCGAGGGGAAACTATGATAAATAAATAGAACCTGATTCTGCACCCCTGATGAGTGAGGTTTACAGGATTGGGCCCCTAAACAACAGTAATGTCTGCTCTATTAGTTATTAAGCTCTAATTTAAGAACCCACTCTGCTTTTCCTTCACTTCAGCCTTTCTCATTGGTCCAAGCTATTCAGAAACATGGACTGCAAACTGTGAAGATTGCTGCAGTGCTGAATCGAAATTTAATCCTTTGGTAAGCAGAGAATTGGGGAGAAGCATTGCACGTTTAACAAAGGCTGTTGTTTTGAATAACACATCTTCAAATCTTTTAAAGAGTTGCCTCCTCTGGAAACATTGTGCTGGAAAGGAGACAGCTGAGAGAAGAGAATAGCATATGCTGGTCTGATAATACGCTCCTGATTCAGTATGTGATTTTTATCCCCTTCCTTCCTTCCTCTGCCTGCACATATGGTGGATTTGAATCAGGTGGGTTTAGCTACCCTAGAAGGCAAAATAACCCTTCCTAGCAATTTGTCTGAGTTTAGAATTGATCAGTAACAATTTATTCTCCATTTTTTGGTAAAGTGGAGTAGCCAACTGACCTCTCTGTGCTATTTAATTTGTGATATATCCCTATCGTGTCAGCTCTTATTCATCTCCTTCCTGCTCTAAATAGTCCTACTCTTTTAAAAACCTCCTCCAATGGCCATTTTCTGTATCTATAATCATTTTCATTGCCCTTTACTATATCATCTGATATTTTCCCATTTGAGATGGGTTGGCAATAAAATATTGTATTCAAAGTGAGAGCATTCCAGTGATTTGCTTTATAAAATGACATTATAACATTATTAGTGCTATAGTCTGTACTGTGCCTAAAACAATCTTAACATTTTGTTTTCTTTTTGGCTAGTGCAGCATACGGACAAGATATTTTTATTGAATTCCTGACTGTGATAAATTGGACTTCTTGCTGAGTGGTTTCCCATTAATTTACATGGGTATTTTAAACAGTTCTTTCCAATTTACAAATACCTGAGATTCCATTTTATTGCCTACTGTTCTTAGGGTGTTAAGAAATCCCTCACTATCCTCTTTAATCAGAAGTAATCAAAAAATGTTGTGTCATTTTTGCCAGTGTTCACCCCTGTCCTACATCATTAATAAATGTAGCACATAACACATGTCCTAGTACAAATTCTTGGGGCAACCCGCTATTATCCTCATTCCATGTTGAAAATTTACCATTTATTTCTACTCTTCGTTTTCTACTCTGGGCCAGTGTCTCTCACCCCATTACTACTTAGTTTCCTTAAGTGCCTGATGTGATGCACATAATCAAATGATGTTTTAAAGTTCAAATACATATATGCCAGTTTTCCTTTATCTACTATTCAGTTGAGTGCCAGGTGTCATCAAAGCTGATGGGCCATCACCTATCAAGTGTCCATTCTTTAGCGAGGAAAAGGGGCAGGAACAAACAGATCAGCAGCTTAGCAAACAATTTAGCAAATTTCTCTCCCCCCCCCCCACTCCCCCAGTCTCCTTGCTCTCAGATGGAAAGAACTTTATCTAGGGGTTGCTCTCAGGGAAAGGCATTTCAAAGGGTAACTGAACTATAAAAGTGAAGGAAAAAACACCCTAAATTATCTCTCCCTTTCCATCTTTTTCTTTTCCACCTAACACAACAAAGGAATCCAGCTCTTTAACTTTGGGAGGGATCCTGACCTGAAGATCGGTCTGTAATTCTGTTGGAAGCAAGTGGTAAGAATTTTACCTTAAAACAAGCCCAGTTTGTAAAGTTTTAGTACTAGGAAGAATTTTATCTTTATATTTCTTGTAACCATCTCTGACTTTAATGCTTTTAATACTTGTACTCACTTAAAACCTGTCTCTGTAGTTAAATAATTTTTTTGTTCTTTAATCAAAATTAATCTGGTGTTGTGAACTGTGTGGGTAACTCCATTTAAGGTGGCAAGGTACTGTTTATTGTTCCTTTACAAGGACTGTCTGTCTATCAACTTACAGTTGTTATCTGAACTGTCCAGGAGAGGGCTGGACAGTGCAGTACAGAATACACATTTTGGGAGAAGTGTCTTGGAGTCACCCTGCATGTGGTAACCAAGGCTGGTAACCAAGGCTGGCAGAAGCCAGAGTGTGATTGCAGTGTGCTGGCAGGCTGCAGTTATGCACAGACATTGAGGATGTGACTTGCATGCTGGAAGGCTGTTTGTGAGTGACCCAGGTGGGAGCTACAGCAGGAAGGCATTGTAAGGCATCCAAGGTTGCAAGGAAGCCACGACAGCCCCTCACTTGTCTGGATTGCACCCCAAAAGGTCATTGGTAGTCTAACAGGTTAGCCTCACGGAGTGAAATCTTGGCCGCATTGAAATCAGTGGTAAAACTCTCGTTGATTTCACTGGGGAATTTTCACACACAGAGGATTTCACACACAGACCTTGCTCTAGGGAAAAGGTAGCTGAATAAAGAATTCATATGTCTTAAATCAGCTTTAGGCAACTGTCTCAGAAAGGGAAGACCCTCCTAAGTAGGGGAAACAGCCTCCATATCTACTGAGCAAGGGAGCTTCCACAACCTCTACTGCTGTTGGATAACTTGGGCTTAATCCCATAAGAATGAAACATATAAAAATGTTTGCAAAATACAGGTCATTTGGTTTTTCTTTTATTTTTGCTTCCTGAATTTTTTGTCACACTTTGATCAGCTTCTAACATATTTCCACAAATCAATACAACAGACAACATTTTAAACATCCCTCTGAGTATTTTCTGAGGCAGAAACACACAAATTAATGCCTGCACAGCAAGGGTTCTGTGTATTGCACATAACTGAGTTTGCTGTTGGCCTCCCTCCAATGATCTTTTGAAACCAGTTATAAGAAATAAGAAATCTAATGGGATATGAAAAGCTGGGCCCTCCCCTTCCATATAGAACTATAAGTGAAACAACAACACAAGAAACTGACAGTTGGCTCTTAAGGTGTCACACAAGCAAGTGAAGCATTACCAGAGAACTCGTTCACTGAACCTAACTGACACAAACAACAACAAACCAAAATTAGTCAAAGCATATGCGTAGGGCAATCTATTGCTGTTTTTTTATTTATGTTTTTCTAAAGCATCCTTCTCTTTAGGTTTCTCTGATGGGTTCGGTGATACAAAAATCCTGCTGTAACTAAATGCTATATTCTGAGGGCACAATCGATAACGATACAGTACACTTTTTTTTTTTTTAATCTTCCACTGTGATTGCACAAACACGACTTTTCCCTCACGGCCCTTTCACTGGGTTTCTGTATTAGAAGCAAAAAAGATAATGGACTTTCCAAGGAATGAGTTTGGTGAATAGGAGGAGGAGGAAATTTTTCTGTTGCCAATGTCACATCTTCCTCTGCTTTATGATCTATTCCTTTTTCAGCTAAAAATCTTCAGAGGTTTATTAAAACATTTATATTTTCTCCCTTTGTTAGTCTCTCTCTTCTTTCCCTCAAAAGTCCTCTCTTTTCATTTCTGCAGAATTTTTTTCATTTCCCTATTTATTCGATATCTCTTCTATAACTTTCCAGCCCACAACGCTTCATCAATTTTTTCTCTTGCAGTTTCTTACTTACCCATCTCTCTCACATGCACCATATTTGCTACATTTTTCCAAACAGCATAGAAGCCAATAACAGGATGTATTGCCCAAATTGTGGTCTCAAGTCATGTTTACACTATGGGCACTACAGAAGTGTGGCTATGGCACTATAGGTATGCCATTGTAACATTGTCATGTAGATGCAGACTACAGCGATAGAAGAGGTTTTTCCATTGCTGTGGGAACACCACCTCCCCAAGCAACAGTAGCTAGGCTGACAGAAGTATTCTTCTGTTGACCTAATTGCATCTACACCATGGGTTAGGTCAGCATAGCTACAGTATTTGGGGGTGTGCATTTTTCATACCTCGGAGTGCTGTAGCTTTATCAACCTAAGACTATGCATATGGCATGTAGAGACATACACTGCACGCCCCCATAGCCTGGATATAAATAGCAGTGTAGACAGTGAGGCTCTGCTTAGGTGAGTTTATACTCTATATGGTTCTCTACACAGCAGTCCTTCTTCGCCTGTCTAGACTGCTGTTCATAGGTGCTGACTCTGTGGGTGCTCCAGAGCATCCTCTGGGTAGAAAGGAAGTCAGCGCTTATACTGCTGTTTTTAGCAGTGTAGTGTCCCACTGCCGGAGCCTTCCCCTGCGAAAGGCTCCAGCAGCAGGGAAAGGATCTGGAAGCAGGGAGACAGCAGGGAAAGACTCTGGCTGCTCGTGGCTGCCAGAGCCTTTCCCTTCTGTCTCACCCACTTGCCAGAGCCTTTCACTGCCATATGTAACCGCACTCCTCAGTGTTGATGCAGACTGCTTTTCACTGCAGCATGTAGCTACAGATACCCTACATACTGCCACCAGTGTAGACAAGACCTAAGTTTAAATCTCAGGTCCCAGGATAAGTCCAGAGGAAGTCCATGAATTTCTGCTACCAATTTCCATTTTACATTGGTGAAACAGAATTTGGTTCCTTGAAGTAGAGCCAAGGGGAGAATTTGGCTAGTATATGTAGTGACATATTCACAGCACAAACCAATTACCGCATCTAGTATAGAAAATTGTTTTTAAGCAATAAAAAAGCATTAACAGCTCCATAGGAGCAATTTCAGTGCCTTCTGTGAGTGCACATTAAGAGTAAAGCACAAATCTCATTTCAGTCCAAATGAGTTCATTGACATGATACCAGATCTGGAGGTGGAAGAATTTAGAAGACTTTGGCCCTCTCTGTGCTAAGGAAATGATGATGTAAGTACACCAGTGCAAACACCCAGCGGTAGATCTTCAGCTAGTGTAAATTATCATCACTCCATTCACCTCAATGGAATTTGACAATTTACACCAGTAGAGGATTGCCCACCAATGTTAATGTAGTGAATGCACCAGCATAGAGCAGGGTTTACTCCTTTCTCCACTGTACTGGATTAAGCTGCACTAGTCTAGTGTAAGACCAGTTAAAAACATCTGCATTAGGGGTTTACACCAATATTAGCCCACTGTGAATTCATTTAATGTAGGTCCAGATTTTTCCCTCAGTGCAACATCCATTGAAAAACAATGGGAGTAGTATGATCTTAAATGGGAGCATCATTTGGCACCGAAGCCTCAGACTAATCCAATGAAAGGGTGTTGTCTGTCATTTGTGGTGGAAGTACCAGATATGAACTCTTATCTTTCCCCTCCCCTTTATAAAAGGCATCCTGGAGGGTGGGAGGTACAAGAGAGAGTCTCAAGGAAAGATTTAACATAATACAACCTGCAAAGAATATCTGTAAATCCTCTGATTCCACTTAGGTTGTTTCATTTGGAAATCATTGTTTCTCATGCAGACTGCATGTCAATTACTGAAGGTATGCAACTGGCTTTAGAATCTGCCTTATTTATTACACTTATTATGGCATGGATATGGAGGACACTAACCATAATATGTGAAATCAGATTCTTTCACTGCTGCATTACAAATCTCATTGGAAGCAATGAATTTGCTTTATTTAGACCTATTCCACATTAACAGGTAGGGGAATATAGATTTTTTCATCCTTATAAACAAGAAAGACTTGTTAGTGATTTACCTCTGATGTTTATGGATTTCTTTTTAGCGCATACAGTATACGGCAAATTGTTTTTAGGCAATAAACAATAATTGTATTTTAGGATACAGAGGTGTTAGTGCCATATTATATTCAGAACTCTGGTAAATGTCTCTGATCTATTTTTCTTGTGCAGACATAAAAATACAAAGACAAACAATGCTCCTAAGCTACCTTTCTCTCTCTCTCTCTCTCTATTTTGTGATCAGTGGTACTTACTAAAATGTTCTAAATATAAATATGCCACAAATGAATGTCTGCAATTATGCCAGTTGCTACCCTTCAAGGACTCAGTGAAAAGAGAGAGGGTTTTAATCTAAAGCAGCTTTAGAAGGCAACAGAGCTAAAAGTTAATTAGAAATTAATTCCATATTCTGCGTAAATTATTTATGTTAAATCATGAGTAACTGTATAAATAATATACATTTAAACTGACTATTGTAAACATAAAATAATTAACAATAAAGGGAAAATATTATTCAGTAATAGAATCCTTTTGCCAAGTCCAATTTAATTTTCTCACTCATAACGCTAAATGATAATCTTACATTTGTACTTTATATGCAAGTCACAACAGTTCTGTTCATATCTATACTCTCTCTCTCTCTCTTGCATATATTCAGGCCATTTGCAAAATTCCCATTGTCTGAGGCTGTATAACAAAAAACATACATTACAGTCAGTTCAGTGTATTTTTTTTTCAAAATTAATGCAACTTAATTCTGTTAGAAAATTAACTGAGGTGTAAAGTAGGCAAAATTTAGGAACAAATCCTCAAGATTCTCCTTGCTTGAGGTTCTCAGAATCTAACCCAAATGCTGAAAATAGATGTCACACAACACTATTATATTTTGGTAACCATTCTTTTCTGATCAGGCTATTGATGCTTGTATAATGCAATATGAACAGTTTGTATTAAATACATTCTAATGAAGAGCCTGTGCCTAATATGTAGATACCTGAGAACTCCTCTCACAAAACATTAATTGATTTTTTTTTTCATTCATGTCTGGCAGCAACAAATACTGAGCAGCTTTCGCTTTGTTAGTGTAGGTGTTGTTAATGCACTTTCCGCATCCATTTAAATGCAAATCCTCTTGCAAATAATCACTTGGAGGGGAAAAGAAAAAAATATGCTCAGCTGAAGACAAAGCTGGAGGGATAATAGAAAGCATGAATAGCGTGCACAACAAAACAAAAACTTTGGATCTCCAAATGAAAAACACATTAACTATGTCATAGAAAAATTTTCAGTAGATTATTACAGTATAGTTGCATGCAAACATGATTCCCAAAAGGTGAAACAAAATGAATTAATGTTAATGATATAGCTATATGAATGTGCTTGTGTGTGTGTAATACACTACTGGTATTCATGTTGGACCCATAAACTACACCTAAAATACTGGCTTCATCAAACATTTGTTCTTACACAATGAATTGAAAGCTTTGGAATCATTTCACTCATTCGTATTACTGTATGGTTATATAATGCTTTGGGGATGGCATTTTTCAGGAGAATAGGAAATGAACTGGGACTCAATAAACATAATTACACTTGAGAACAACAACCCTGGGCCAACTCACTCTGGGGAGATTTAGTACTATGCTCATGGCAAAATTTACACCCTTCTCAAGGCACATTTATGTGGAAAAGCACTCTAGAAAGTAAAAACAAAACAAAAAAATGTTCCCGTCTCACTATAATATGCAAAAAAGTAGCCCTACTGGCTCAGATTCTGAAATAAAATAGCCTATCTGACATGTAGTGTGTTACCATGGTTATATAAACCACTTTAATTTTGCTGTATTGCAGATTTCATGGTTACCATTTGATAGTCCCAACATAAAAACAAAATTTACAAGAATTATTTAAGACATGCAATGGAAGAGATACAACATTATTTAGGCAGCATTATTCAGTATGCACACCAGTTTGTGGAGGCATCATGTTTCTTGAAGACAGTGATTGGCTGGGAATTGATTTCCTTGGCTACTCAGAAACCTGAGAGCCAAAGAAAATTAATCAATGTATTTTGTGATGATATGCCTAGATTGTGCTTTGAGGGCACAGCCATTCACTAGGAGCAATGGGGAATTGCATCACCTCAAATGCAGCTTGAGGAGTGATTTTTGCCTTTAAAATGGCATGAGTTTCTCCCCTGTTATGCCTGCCCGTTCCCTAGACCTCAGAAACTGTGTTTCTCCTGGCTCTTGTATATCTGCAAATATCGTGTGAGCAAAACCATTACATCTCACATTTGCATAATTTGAAAAAAAAATGGTACAGATTGCCAATGGGAGAGCCGGAGGATGGAGAGAGCTCCAGAAAGGGGGATGTAAAGAAGGCAGGTGTGAGAGAGGGAAATCTGGGGTGGGCTGGGAGCAGCACTAATTCAGAGAAATGAAGAAAAGAGGGAGAAGTGATTCATTGTGGGCGGGGAGAAGCCAGAACTCATTGGAGTGTCTGTGTGTGTGTTTGGGGGAGAGGTGTATAGAGAGAGCTGATTGAAGGAGTTGTTGCTCCTCCCTGCCAGGAGAGTGCAAGAGGCTCTCACACTCCCTAGTACATGCATCTCTCTCTCTCTCTCCAGCCCCAGCATTTTACTGTGACCTACCCATGCATCCCCTGTTCCTGCTGGATTTCTAGGGAAGAAGCTAGCCCTTCACCCCTCAAAGGCCTGGCTGGATCAGAAGCTCTTCTCCCTCCCCCATCCTTCACAGACCTGAAGAGGGTGGTAGCTCCAGTGGAAACTTCTTTCCTCCACACAGGCCTGGGAGGGTAGATACCTAAACAGGTTTCTCGCCCTCCTCCAAGCCCTGAGGTTACAGGGGTAGAGAGGAAAGGGGGGGGAGGAGCAGTGAAGACCCACCCATTTTTACACAGGAGGGAAGGAGGAAGAGGTGTGGGAAAGAACCCAAGCAGCTCATGGCTGATCCTGAAAAGCAGACAATCAGATGGGGAGTTCCCCATAGCCTAACCGTTTTCCACCACAGCAGGATGTGGAAAAAACCATATTCTATGGGGAACACCCATATAAGGTGACCACCTTTTCGAAAGGCAAAAGCAGGACACATGTAGGAGCCCTGCTGCCCTCTGTGGCCCTGCCCCCTGCTCCTCCTCTTCCCCCGTGGCGCCATCCCTGCTCCTCTTCTTCCCCAGGGGGCCCCACCCCCAGCCAGGCTGGAAGCTGGACCTAGGCCATGGTAAGTGCAGCCCAGGGACCCTGGACTTCTGTGGGGAGCCCTGGACCCTCCACTTGCTCTGAGCGGGAGGCTAGGGGAGGGGCTGAGAGAAGCCCCCAGCCTGTGTCCCTGCCCCCTGAGGCACACCAACCAGGGCAGGTAATGTGTCTGGGGCTTTCCACAGCAGCCTGGACTCTCTGGGCAGCTCTTCCTGCCCAGCTTCAGCTTCATGGCAAGGTGGGGCTAAGGCCCACCTCAGTCCCTACCCCACCTCCACCAGGAAGAGACTGGCACTGCCCCTGAGTCTCGGGCAGGCAGAGAGTGGTGCCACAGGGAAGCCAGGACCAATGCTGTCCTGGAGTCATTCAACCAGGGACTGGGACTTGAACTTTGCATTTCAAGACTGACCTGCCCAATCTGGAATGGTTGGTCACCCTACATCCATAGAGTTGGCAGGCCTGCTCTTGTGTGGGGTGCACAAGGGACAGTCACACTCTGGCCATGTTGGTAGTTATTTATTTTCATTCACATAGGTAGCAATAGTACTTCTTTTCACTTCCTGCCTCATCTTGTCTATTGCCTTGACTTTTTGCTGTTCTTCTAGATCAGATGAGTAATAATAAACATAATTAGAGCTAAGCGAATAATTTGCAATGAATAATTTATCAGATTAATTTAGCCTCTTTCTGCTTGTGGAATATCTGTGAGCAGATCGTGATTTATTTTAATGTATTCATTATTCTAATTTATTCAAAAATGTACACTGTGAAGTTTGCTGTGTGTATTCAATACTGAAAATTCCATCTGTATTGCCCAACTGTGATCAATCAGATAAATCACATGATATTGATTCTGTCCCCTGATTGGATGACCACTTGGGCACAAATGAATACTTGCATGTGCTAATTAAAATTCAGTTTTGTTACAGGACTATGCCCACTGCCTACGTAAGAACCTTACCTGCTTTCTAAGGTTGGTTTAACAGTTTTGGCCCCATCCACTGTGAACTGAAGCAGCCTGAATGATTTTAAACCACACTTTAAATTGCTTCAGGTAACACAGTTTTAGTCCTACTGTACACAAGGCCTCAAGTGAATTATAGCAGCTGACCTCTGTGCAAGCTGTGTGAAGTTAATCCAGACTCACACACACACAAACAACCCAAACTATTTTACTGCCAGAACTCCAGCAGCTTACTTCACATTCTGTAACAGCATATACTCTACTGACTGATCTCACAGGCATGGGATTTGCAGGTTACAGCTGTATGGTGGCCTAAAAGGGACACTGTAAACAGCTGCAATGTTATAGGTCAAAGGATATATGGTAAAGAAAGCGCACCAAAGGAAAAACAGGAAGGTTTGTCTAGGACCTGAACTTTCCCACACCCTCTGTAGCAATATTTTGCCAGGTGTAGGAGGTGTGGTTTTCTGTTCTGACACAACCAAATGAGTTAAACAAATTCCTCCAGGGTCACTAACAAAAGTTTGCAAACAAATTGCCATTATCTCATTTTGGCTCAGGATGATTATGAAAAGTCAGTGCTACCAGAATGTTTCTATATTTCAGTCAGTTGCTTCAGGTGTCTGAGAGCAGTATCAGTCAGAGAACTAGAAAAACCTAGTGATCCTGGAACATAAATATCACACTTATGCAGCGCTCCACTGCTTCATTGCTTTAATTGGCCCTTTTTCCAGTGACTTTATGTATTGGGTGAGCTTGGTGCAAGAATTCTTTAAATGATTTTAAAGAAACTGTTTGCCTACAGGCAGGAGGGAGAGGTAGTCCAAGCGCTCACAGCTTCAATTAAACATTCTTCTTTAGTGGCCCAGGGTGTGGCCTGAACACCATAAACACGGCTTTATTTAATACTACTCGACTAATTACATTTTCTTTTTTACATCAGGGTGACATTTTGAGTTGGCTGCTTGGTAGTCTTTAACTAGATTTTTATATTTTTAAAAATGAGCTAGCTGGCCCATAAAATACGTGCCTCTCAGCTGTGATGTCAGTCAGATGAATTACAAGGATTTCCTTGTTCACTCTTGGAGTTATGGCATTTTTTTAATATTCTATTAATCAGTTACTTAAATATCACGCTCTTACTTTTTTTGGAAAGTAAGTTTCTTTAAAATATATTAACAGAATAAAAAATAACTATGGCTGCATTTTTTTTCAATGGCAAATGTGCGTACTTCTTACATCATAGTCCTTCTAATGGTGCCAATAAAATTTCACAACCATAACCACTCAGATTATCAAATTGCAATTCACACTGTGTTACAGTTTCCCTTTAATATGTTTTTATCCATCCTCTCCTCCATTTTTTCACTGATCCAGGGACAGTGTTAACACACATCAAAAGGGATATATTACATTCTGTATTGAACAGATGGCAGATAGAGGTGTGTGAGAGTAAAACAGACTATAGCTTGGGGGGGGGGGGGAGTGCTCACTGATATTAGCTGTGCTAACAGTTCTTGAGTTCCATTATGTGTTTGTGTTCCTGTGAATGCTGCTTTATGAGGATTCTATAGTTCAGCAGCTCATTGAGTTGTAAAGTGCCTAAAATGAATTCCTCCTTTTCACCTGGATGCTAAAATTAAAAGGTGATTGTTGTAGTTCAAATGTAATTTTGCTTTCATCAGCTTCACCTGCTCTCACCTTGATGATTCTTGCAATACATGCACAGACTAAAATATTTCAAAGGGAAATCTTTCTTGCTGCTTTGAGTAGAACTTCATTTCTCAATCAATAACTGTTCTCCCGTGCCCCAAGCACTTTGTGGTTTTCCTTGTGCTAACGTGGCCCACAATTCACACAGAAACTTGAAGGATTATGAAATCAGTTTTGAGGCAATCTCTATGATCTATGATAGTATTTGCCGCCATTCTGTCTTTGTTAAATTGCATGAGCAAAAGAAGCAACTACTATAATCATAACAAATAAATAGACGCAACTTGAAATGTGAAAAGTAAGGGAGGGATTGAGAAACTCACAATACTTTTAAATATATCCATATTATACTGTACATCTTATTTTACATCTTAGCCTTAAATACTGCAACCCTATTAATTTATATGCAGTGTTGTTGTAGCCACGTTGGTCCCAGGATATTAGAGAGACAAAGTTGGTGAAATAATATCTTTTTTTGGACCCACTTCTGTTGATAAGTGAGAGAAGCTTTTGAGCTTACACAGAGCTCCTGAAGAAGAGATCTCTGTAAGCTAGAAAGCTTGTCTCTCGCACCAACAAAGTTGGTCCAAGACGATATTACCTCACCCACCTTGTCACCATATTACTTGGCATACAAAAGTTGCAAAAGGTTTTCTGTTATTCTTAGTTAGTGATGAGAGGAAATCATAGCTCCTTTTTAAACTAATAGCTAATTGTGATACAACTCATGAAGACAGAAGAGAATTGTATTAGTAGTTGTCTATTGTCTGCAGGAATATAATAACGCCACAATTATCTGGTAATTACATGGTAATATTAGCATGAGTTTTCATGTAATTACCAGTGTAGTTACCCTGCTGTTAACATGAAATTATGTGCATTATTTTACTTTGCCCCATGGCACCATTGTACTGCTGTATCATTTTCATGGGGAAAATGTCATAAGTAAATTTGTGGCTCTGAGAAGAATTCAAACTAAGATAAAGATCTTTAGATCTTAGAACTAAGATAAAGATCCTTTCATTTTCTAGGAGTAAGCACAACAGAATTTAATTTCCTTTAGATCTTATTCTGACCACACCCATCACAAACATCTACAGTTGGCAGATGCAAAGGTAATCTGGAAAAAAAGGAATATAGGTGTTGCAATGTTAGGTCCCGATCCTCCAATTAGATCAGTGTGACCAGACCTTTGCGTGTGTGTGCAATCCCATTGACTTCAGGGGAATTCTGCATGGACAAAAGAATCTGCATGCATGGATCTGAATGCAGAATCAGGTCCTTATATCAGACTGTCACAGACCCAGTTGAGTTCCCCTTTCTGGGCACTCTCAGGCTATGTACTTTAAGCTTACTGACCCTGCACACAGTCCAGGCACTGCCTCTGGCTCTGGGTTTCTTCTGGGCACACTCTTGGAGTGTACCTCCTCTGTCTAGCAACCCTTCTGAGTGCTAAGACCTATGGTCCAACTGCCTAGGCCTTGAAACTAGTGTCAGTTCCCCCCAGAATCCTCAGTAGTTTAAGCACACTCTTTCCCAGAGCTCCAACCTTGTGGGTACTCTGGTTTACAGTTTACCACTCCAGGGATATGTGAAAGTTGAAGCACATAAAAAACACTTTGCAAAAGTTTCCAAAACCAAATCACTTTTTACTTTAGACAGCAAGAGAAAGATACATATCTAGGCAAAACAATTGTCATAACTATAAAGGGAAGGGTACAATACTATAAAATCCCTCCTGGCCAGAGACTCCAAAATCCTTTTACCTGTAAAGGGTTAAGAAGCTCAGGTAACCTGGCTGACACCTGACCCAAAGGACCAATAAGGGGACAAGATACTTTCAAATCTTGGTGGCGGGGGGAGGCTTTTGTTTGTGCTCTTTGTTTTGGTGGGAGTTCGCTCTTGGGACCGAGAGGGACCAGACATCAATCCATGCTCTCCAAGTCTTTCTGAACAAGTCTCTCATATTTCAAACTTGTAAGTAAACAGCCAGGCAAGGCGTGTTAGTTTTATCTTTGTTTTCTCAACTTGTAAATGTACCTTTTACTAGGGTGTTTACCTCTGTTTGCTGTAACTTTGAACCTAAGGCTAGAGGGGGGTCCTCTGGGCTCTTTAAGTTTGATTACCCTGTAAGGTTATTTTCCATCCTGATTTTACAGAGATGATTTTTACCTTTTTCTTTAATTAAAAGCCTTGTTTTTAAGAACCTGATTGCTTTTCCTTGTTTTTAGATCCAAGGGGGTTGGATCTTGATCCACCAGGAGTTGGTGGGAGAAAGGAGGGGGGATGGTTAATTTCGCCTTGTTTTAAGATCCAAGGGGTTTGGATCTGTATTCAGCAGGGAATTGGTGAAGAGTCTCTCAAGGCTACCCAGGGAAGGGAATTAACACATTGGGAGTGGTGGGAGCGGACCAAATCTAAGCTGGTAGTTAAGCTTAGAAGTTTTCATGCAGGCCCCCACATCTGTACCCTAAAGTTCAGAGTGGGGAAGGAGCCTTGACAACAATAAAAAAATTTCCCTGACTCCATTTCCTCGCCACTCTGGAGTGTTCTTCAGGATTTGGGTCAATGTCTTTTCAGGATTCCAAATTCCATCTCCTGGAACTCTCTCCTTGTGGCTTTTCCTCTGGAACACGGAGTGTGCTCTTTCTCCCTTCCACTCAGCTTCCTTTGACATTGATTGGTCCCCCTCCTTCCAAAACCCTGTGTCTTTGTCTTTTTAACCTCGCCTCTTATTCTCCTGTTTGGGAATTTTCCACTCACTGTAGATAAACAATGCAACACCATTTACCTTCCGGCAGAGGCCTTCTGCATCTCATACCCATTGTCCAGTCAGGGCATAGTCATTAAGGTTAACAACTTTTTTGTTTGTTCTGTAGCTTCTTCCATACAGGATGGGTGATATGTGACCAGGATGCACTACACATTGAGGCATTCAGTGATACAGCAATATCATGAAATTGTCCAGCATTTGTAAGTTGTACACAGACAGATTCCCCCAATTGTCACATAGACCATCAGTCCATCTTGTCCAGTATCCTGTCTCTGGCAGTTGCTACTACTTATACCTCAGAGGAAAGACAAAATCCCTCATAATGCACCTCCTTATTGTGCAATGCTGTACATAACAAAAGATAAACATACCCACTAATGAATTTGTTTTCATAGCTTATGATCTACCCACTTGTGGTAAACCACACGGAAGACTAATACTTTAGGTTAAACAATTTTCCTTCTAATATGCTGCACAGCAATAAAACCTCCCTTGATTTCCAACTAGTATTTTCAACATATTCACTCTGTTAGTTTAGTGATCATTCCCTGTGTGCAATGACCTAGAAATGGCATTTAGTACCTTTGCACTGACTTTCATCTTCTCCCTTTCCACTTAATTTTGTTCCTCTTTATTTTGAGTTTCCTTGACATTTACATGTCAAAATCTCAAACTGTACAGAATATTTTATCTTAAAAGGTAAGTAGTGTTAACTTGTAAGTCAATAAGCCAGTTTCTTATGGATGGGATAGGAGCCTATGACACATTCAGCTAGAATCTAATGTGCTTTAGAATATAAACCTATAGTGTGAATATAACATTCAAGATAATGAAATCTGCCTGCTACTCTAGCTGAGATTAGAGAAGATAGATTTAAATGCTAGCTTCTGTCATTCTTTCTTTTTTAAAAAGGCTCTGTCTATACCCTATAATAAAGATAATCTTATAATCCCACTTGGAAAATGTAATATACTTCATGGGATAAATAATGTATTAATTGTTATTACTATTATTAAGATTTTATTTATCATTGATATTGTGGTGGATCTAGTTGCCTCAATCAAGTTGAGGCCCAATTGTGTTCTACAAATATAATACATGACAGTCCCTGTCCTAAAAATTGCTTTAGCAAGCAACCCTTGAGATCAAAGAGGCATCTGGACAATAAGTTTAGGGATATCTTTGTATTTTTGGTTTGGTTGAGGCAGAAATCACTCATCTTCACCTCACTGTTGTTTTGGCCTCATCTGCCAGCACATCTCACTCACTGACATTTTGTAATGGAAAGAGATATTGGGGGATGCTTGTGATAATAGATATTGTGAAAGAGAATAATAATATATGAATACTAAAAGGATTTCAGCAGAATGATGCAGCCTCGAAAATTCAATGCCTAAAATGAGATACCTGTGAAAACTATACTGAATGGTTGAGTGTTGAGTGTATCTTTGGCAGTTGTATATATCACTAGCCATGCAAAGCATTTTATAATGATTCTATTCAAATTTGTATAACCATAGATGTCAACAGACCTTAACTAGTTTGGATAATTTAATCCTTTTTGCTCCATTGTCAAGAACTCTGTTCATACCTGTGTGCTATTTGTTTAGAAAATTAATCTAATGAGGGTCTTCGAATATCTGTTCAAGTACGCTCAACTTTTGCTTATTTCTGCCTATGTGAAATGTTTCATTGTACATTTATATAAACCTTAACATTTAACTTTCCTACTTCTCAAAAACAAATGAATGTTGAAACAAAAATAACGGGTCAAATTATGCTCTCAAAGGTTACTGGGGTTACTCCAGATTTACATTGGTGGCAGGGCAACAGTTGGTCCAAAATCTTTTCTTCAGATTCCACCCACTTGTTCAATTATTGTTGGCAACAAAAGTACAGTAATGTAAACTTCAAAACTTCATAATAAGACTTCCCACTAGCATGGAGAAGGAAATCAAACTAGCATTATTTGGTCTTAAAATACAGTCAGATCTTACATATACAGATGCTACATTTTCTGTAGGCTTGATCATTTAATCTTTAATTTCTGCGCCCACACAGCTATATCTGGTTGATTTTGCTACACATAAAACAGCAACTCATGTGTTAGGCAATGATACAAATACCTCTTATAAGGTTAAGACTTACTGTATGGATTTTTTTTTTTTTATGGCTGAAAAAATCTCATTTTTAATGTTTCTATTTGTAAAAATATTGCTAAACTTGGCCTGAAACCACTTTAGGGTGACATCTTGTTTTTTTATTTGAATTGCTATTATCATACATAGTTTTCTTTTTTAAAATGACAAAAGGTTTTAAACTTTTATCCTGAAAACTTCACTTTACTACGTCCCCCATCAATGTAGTATCTAAACTCTCTACAGCCATGAATGAATGTATCCTCGCAATTCCCTGGAGATCTATAAAGTATTAATATCCCTACAGCGGGGGAAGTGAGGCAGATTAAGTGAGTCACCCAATGACACACAGGAAATCTGTGTCAAGATGAGACCAAATCACAGATGTCTTGAGACCCCTTTCAGTGCCTTACCCACAGGCCCATTCTTTCACTCCACTTATGCTTTTGTACTAAATACAAAACATATTCTTCCATGTGTTCCCTGCAGGTAAAGCATTCTTCCTCCCTTTTCCAGAGAATCCAGACACCATTGTCTCATTTTGCTGGAAGACAGCTTTCACTTGTATTTGGAGCACCTCTGCTTTCCTTCCCTCCATCTCCCTCCAGGGGTGGGGAATGAGTCATGGGGGCAAAGGGATTAGTGAAATATTGCAGGGGCTGAGCTTTGTTTCTGCCCCCACTTTGGCTGCACTTCCCTCTGCCCCCACCCAGCTCCAGTTACTGCCTCCCCATAGGCTGACTGTTTGGGAGCTGAGAGCCAATCAGGTTCTGGCCAGGGCCTCCCCAGCAGTTGGGTGGGGGCAGGGCACACCTCCGCCAATGGGGAGACAATAACTGCAAGGATATGGGATGGGGCGGGGGGAGCAAAGGTGAGAGTGGCATGCAGAGGGACTGGAGGGGCCAGGGAGCAGGTAGGATCCAGGGTGATCACTCTCCTGCCTATCCCTCTGCCCCCAACAATTATTCAAAGTGCATTCCTATCAGCTCTGTCTCCTTCCCACACTTAACAGCTACAATGTAAAGCATTTATGGATGCTCATGTAGGCCTCAACTCAGGAAAGTATTTAAGCACCTGCTTAAGTCAATCTATATTCAATAAAGCAATTAAGCACATGCTTAACTTTAGTCAATGGGATTAAGCAAATGTCTAAAGCACACAATTTAGTGTTTTGCTGAATAAGGACTGACTGCTGAATCAGGGTGCCAAGCAAGTTTCTCAATTCACTGAGCATTCTGAACCTTGCAGTGTTGCATAGGGAACTTCATGATGTGACAGCTACTGTTCAGAGACAGTTAACTTTTACCCATTTGACTGTTCCATTTTAAGATTACACTGCGGGAGAAATAATTTCTTGATTGTCTCGCTCACTGGCAGTGGTAACTAATGCATTCAAAGACACCCTATGGCTACCTTTTTTATAACAGATTTAAAACATTTTTATTAAAGCTAATGTTAAAATTATAGAATATTAAAATTATAGGTTGCTGGCATCCCACTTGCACACCACCTCGAAAGCCCTTCCCTCGTCCAGTTTCCATCTCAGGTTTTCCACATACTGGCAGCAGATGGCATCCTTCAGGGTCATCGCCAGCATAGTTCTAGCTCTGAGTGATGACTGTGTGCTCCGTATTCTTCACCTCTGGCACCAGGACTCTCAGCTCCTGACGTTCCTTGCATCATGTACAGTGGCAGCCGATACGCTTCTCCAGTCGTCGTGTAGCGCTGAGGGCATGAGTCCAGAGGAAGCAAAGTTCCCCCCATATCTTCAAAATTCACCTTCCACGGAGCCACTCATGTAGATGGTGACATTTTGGTTGGAGGGTCCTGGCGATTCACTTTCTAATGATATCCTGCATAGCAGTTTCCGTGATGTTTCTCACCATGGTGTACGGGCACGTCAGAAGGCAGAAGTCGTGAGTGTGATCACCACAACATCACACAGATCACCCATTCGAGGGACATGGGCACTGCCCTGCCTGTGCGAGATGTATACCAATTCATTTCTAGCCCTCTGGGGAAGAAACATCCACTTCTTTACTAGCTGCCGGATGTTGTCCGCCCTGTTAAGAGGTACCTTTGCCACGGCAGATCCCCTCAGGACGAATGAGATATGGGGGATCAGGAAGGTGTTCAAGGTGTTGATCTTCTGCCATGGTGCTAGTAGGGAGGAGTCGATCCTGGCCACATCTCGAAGGATCCCCGCGATGGTATCGTCAGATGTGGATGTGGAATCAGCATTTTCCACCATAACTCTGTTTCATCTGAAAATTTTCAACCAGCTCTAATCTCACTAAAAAAAAAAAAAAAAAACAGCTTTATTTCAGTGAAGAAGAAGTATAAAATCCACTTTGGGAAGATATTGAAGTTTTCCGTGTGTTTTTTTAAAAGTTGCAAGATTTATGTGTTGGGGGGGGGGGTGTCATCTATGTCTTGATGTGTTGCTGTTACTTAGCAATAAGGGAGAAACTCCACTTTGCTACCTACTGGGAGATTATATATTTTCTGAGAGTTGTAGCAATTCTTAAGTCACTCATTTATGATGGTCACATCCTTTCCTTGTTGCTGTTACTGCTAACAATGAGAAAGAGAAATGAAATCACAGAATCTACACAGAACCCTTTAAACTCGTCTCAGGCTGCAGCAGTAGTTTTTTTTCCAAGCATCTTAATTATACTTTTCAAAGACTGGATTCTTTCTGAAATTTATTATATAATGTTACTTTAAAAGACCCTTTGAAAAACTTATTTGTTGGCCAAAAGGCTTCTCTTTTCTGGTTCTAGTGGAATGGTCTGACTTCATCAGGAACTTCTCTAAGAACTACAGCTAGTAAACAGAACCCTAATTAAATTTTAACAGCGAATAAAATTGTTCTGACTAGTATAATAGTGATTGTTATATGTTGTTGCAGCCTTGTTTGTGCTGTAGTTTTGTAGTTGCTCTCTACATATCTGCTGCTGGGGTCCCTGGCTACATTTGCAAGTAACTAGTTATTTGCAAAGGTGTTAGTTACCTTTGTTCAGTTATCTCTGCTGATATTAATTGCAATCCCCATTTACACTCCTCTCCACCTCATTGTCATCATCAAACTATTGTCAAAAAGTGATGTTATATGAAAGGCAGAGAATCCTTTCTGTTTCTCTCCTGAATCTTTTTCTTATAGATACTGAGAACTGTGCATTGGTTTAGTGATCAGCAATGTGCAAACATCAGTTTTGAATTTGTTTTGGCTCAGCTAAGCACCAAGGCCTAGATTCGCAAATGGCACTTAGGTTTCATTGTAAAGCCTAACTTCAGGTGCCCTGCCTCCCAATGGAGTCCACAGCTCTGAGTTAGACTCTCTATAGCCTAGGGAGAGCTGGGCACCTCAGACTGAGATTCACAGACATCAGCATGCTAGGCAGGAAGCTACCTAAGCTAGCCAGTAGGAAATGTCAAGGCAAGGTATTTGTATGAAATACTAAAATATTCATTGGGACAGAAAGAGCGAGAGAATGACACTATAGTCCATGATTAGGGCACTCATCTGGGAGACCCAGGTTCCAATCTCTGCACCAATTGATATTTAAGTATTTTATACAGCAGGTGAGACACCCACCCCAGAATACCCAATAGCCCGGTGGTTAAGTCACTCAGTTGAGAGACTTAGGTTCAACTCAGGCAAAGTAGGGACAGGGTATCTCTAATCCTGATCGAGTGCTCTAATCTCGGGTTTATGATGGGGACACTGTCACTTGTTATATGCAAGACCTTATCCAGCAGGTGTCCTCTTAGGTGCCACTGAAAACACCTGTTGGACTGGGCCTCACAAATGAGATAGGCCTGGGAACACCTAGTTAGAGGATCTCCAGGTTTAGATGCTGAGCTGCTTGGCTATGTCAGAATTTAGAAGCTTTGCACACACCCACCAGCAGAAATCTAGGTGCCTAGGTAACTTTATCCATGGAAATAGGCTCCTAGGGAATTTAGGTACCTACAGGTTTAGCCAGCAACTGAGCAGGGGTTTTAAGGATCTACATTTTTTACTTAGGTGCCTAAAGCAGCAGTTAAGTAGCTAAATCCGTTTATGGATCTAGCCCCAAATAAATGTTTATCTAGGATTGATTTAAAAACCATCCAAATCTCTTGATTCTGGAAAATTGGACTGGAAATCTCACAGGAATAGGCTCTCTTGTGAGATTTCTATCTATGATATTCCTAGGGTGCCCATCATTGTAATATCTTTGGTAGGAGATAGGGCATTCTTGGGCACTGGTTCAAAAATGTGGAACTTAATACCTTTAAAAATCTGGCCCTGAGATACCTGAAGATTCAGATAGATGCCTTATGAGATTTTCAAATGCATCCAAGTACCTAACTTCCATCTAACTCCCAGCATGGGCCCCCTTTAACCTGTCTTGCTGAGCCAGGCTCTTAAGCCTCCTCTAACACACACACAGGCAGGGCCACACACTGCTGCAGAAAGACACAGACACTGAGATCAGCTCTGGGAAGACTCATCTTAAGGGACTTGCCCCAGAACTCAGATATTCACCTCCCTTGGAGTGCAGAACAAAAGGTATATTGTTTTGCGCTGTAGAGAAATCTATACAATGTTAGCTCATAGATTCGCCCCCTCCCTCAATGTAGAGGAAGATATGCACACGTTTCCCGCACACACACACACACACTGCCAGTTAGAAATTACAGAAACTAGGTTTAATAATAAACAAAACAAATTTTATTAACTATAAAAGGAAGATTTTAATTGATTAACGGGGTAGCAAACAGAACAACGCAGATTACTGAGCAAATAAAACAAACTTCGCAAACTAAGCTTGATTCACTAAAGAAACAGGTTACAAAATGTAATTTCTCACCCTAAATGTTGAATTAGGCAGGATGTAGCATTTCTGTAGCTCAGAGTTCTTATTTCTTCTTAAAGATTAGACCCCCGTCAAAGTCTGGACTCACCCCTGCCTTTCCCTTCAGGTTAGTCTCTTTTGTCCCTTCCAGCCATGCCAAACCCATGAATAAAAACACAGAAATTGGGCTTGTTTTTGGCTGAATTGGCTTGTGAGTTGCTTGTTGGCTAGTTTTTGGCTGTAGCTTGTTTGGCTTGTAGCTTCTTTTATTTTATTATCAGCTCCCAGCAAGCAGGGGCAAGGAGGGGAGAGAGTCAGGGGTGCACAGTGGGACCACCACAGTCCCAGACTGCACGCTGGGGGGATCTAGTCACTTAGAGTGTTGGAGTTCTTAGGTATTGGCTTGTTTTGGCCTTGTTTTGAAATGGGATTAGCTTGATTTTTGGCTTACTGTGAAAGTCAGGGTGCTTATTTACTGTGTAAAAGTTGGCAACTGTGGTTCCTTCAGGTTCTTTCAGCAGTCCTTCTTTTTGGGTAGTCCATGGAGGAGAGACCTGTTTGCCTTCCTCCCCACCCTTAAATAAGATTTACATAAGGCGGGAATCCTTTGTTTCCCAAACTTGAGACACCCCCCCCCGCCCTTTCCTTTTAGTGGAAAGTTACAAGAAGTCCAAGATAATGTTTAGTATCAGGTGACAAGACCACCTGACCTATTAGTGTCACAGTTACCTCCCAGGATGCCTCCCAGGAGGGAGAGAGATTAGCATCTTCACAGTCTTGTTGTTTCTTCCTAATGGCCCATCAAATGTGATGGCCTGTCGTCTGATGGTGTCTTCCCAATATACACCCAGTTGTAATTGTTACATAGTCCATATTCCTAACTTTAGATACAGAAATGCTACATGCATACTAATTGGATAATCAAATTCAGTAAATCATAACCTTTCCAATGATATCTTACATGAGCCATCTTGCATAAAGTATATCTCAGTTATGTCATATCCATATCATAAGCATATTTTCATAAAGAATATGGAGTGTAAGTCAGAGTTGGTACAAGAGATCTCAGAGTGACTGATAAGACTGTGTGCCATGCCTGTGTTTCTCCAGCAGTGAGGCTGGAAGTGAGATTCAACATTAGAGACAGAAATTGCATTTCTATCGTTGCTGTTCTTTTCTCTTCCTTCTAGTGTGTGTTTGTCTTGTTTTGTCTTTTAGAAAATGGAATTGGAGTGTAACAGCAGCAGCAGCTCATCTCAACTAACCTCAGTCTTCTCCAAAGAGGACATCTTTAATATCATCTAAAAGAATGTCAAATGTGTGTTGGGGTGGGGGATGAGGGGTCTTTCCTTCTAAAAACTCCTCAGCTAAAGGGAAAGGCAAAAGGAATGTTGTTAAAATGAAAGCCAAACTTAAAACTTTATATTTCAAAAGATTTAACTGTTTTTCCTTCTTTTCTGTATCTTTAATAAAAGATTACAAGATTTTTAATTAGTTATTTGCAAAGGTACTAAGCAGGCTAAGTTCGGTACACCAAACCCTGAATTTGGTTTAAAACTGTTTAGTGTTGGACAGTTTCAGGCCCCTGTTAACACCTTTGACTCTTTGAGCCTATATATTCCATCTAAATTAATACAACACACATCATTAAAAATTCCTATCAAAATAAAACCATCATTTGCAAAAGGATGGAGAAGGAACCTCAATTAATAATTATTAAGTGTATCACAGTATGCAACACTGAATGACACTTATGGCACGTCTTCACTTGCAACATGGCAGCACTTTAATGTGGCTTGTGTAGTCCTGATAGACCTGCTAGAGGAAAAGATTAGAGGGCTCCAGATGCAGGTAGATACTATGGTAGAGTTTAGAAGGGGATTCGAGCAGCTAATGGAGCAGAAGCTGGGTGTGGCAGAAGGGGAATGCTCAGGGGTACAGGTGGAAGCACAGGCTATGGTCTGTGAGGGGGGAAGGTCAGGGGCAGAGCAAGATCAGTGGAAGCATGTGACTGTGAGGAGCAGGCCAAGGAAAAGGAGGGCTAGTGAGGGGGGAATAGAACTCAGGAACAGGTTTGAGTGTTTGGATAACGAGGAAGAGAGGCAACAGGTGGTAACTGATGGTGGGAGGCAGAGGAAGAAGAGAAGAGCGGCTAGTCCGATAGAGAGAGGGCAGGAGTTGATGGAGACAGCACCTATACCGGGCCCCAGTAGGATAGAGGATGGCACTAGGGGGACTATAAGGGAAAATAGAGAGACACAAGAGGTACGACTACAGGGGACAGGGGATAGATTTGTACAGAGTACTGTCACCAGGCAAAGGCAGGTTTATGTGATTGGAGACTCCTTGCTGAGGAGGTTGGACAGGCCTGTGACCAGAGCGGACCCTGAAAACAGAAGGGTGTGCTGTCTGCCGGGCGCTAAGATAAGGGATGTGGACCTGCGGTTGAAAAGGATCCTAAAAGGAGCGGGTAAGAACCCTTTAATCATCCTTCACGTAGGAACGAATGACACGGCTAGGTTCTCGCTAGAGAGAATAAAGGGAGATTATGCCAGGCTGGGGAAGACGCTTAAGGAAGTGGAGGCTCAGATTATCTTTAGTGGGATTCTGCCTGTTCCAAGAGAAGGACAGCAAAGGGCCGACAGAACTATGAGGATAAATAGCTGGCTAAGGGAGTGGTGTTATAAGGAGGGCTTTGGGATGTATGGCCACTGGGAGGCTTTCGGGGACAGACAGCTGTTCTCACGGGATGGACTTCACCTGAGTAGGGAAGGGAATAGACTTCTGGGAGGGAGGCTGGCTCATCTCATCAAAAGGGCTTTAAACTAGGAACTTGGGGGAGACGGTTGGGAGATGTTCAGGTAATCTCCACGCCAGATTCCAACACAGAAAAGGAGTGTGAGGAGTTAAGCACAGACATAGATAGGGGTAGGGAATTGGACATAAGAAAGAGGGGGCAGATGGACAGCATGGGGTCCGTTCCAAATTGCATAACTAATGGGAGAAAGGATAGACAGCATACGGTAAGATGTTTATACACCAACGCGAGAAGCCTAGGTAACAAAATGGAGGAATTGGAGCTCCTGGTCCAAGAAATGAAACCTGATATCGTGGGAATAACCGAAACGTGGTGGAACAGTAATCATGACTGGAGTACAGGTATGGAAGGGTATGTGCTGTTTAGGAATGACCGGAGAAAAGGTAAAGGTGGGGGAGTGGCATTATATGTCAATAATGAAATAAAATGTAAAGAAATAATAAGTGATGGGATGGATAAGACAGAGTCTGTATGGGCAATAATTACACTGGGTAAAAGAACTACTAGAGCCTCCCCTGAGATAGTGCTTGGGGTGTGCTATAGACCGCCGGGATCTAGCCTGGAGGCAGACACAGAACTACTTAATGTTTTTAGGGAAGTAAAAACTGATAAGAACTGTGTCATCATGGGGGATTTTAACTTCCCAGATATAGATTGGGTAACAAATGCTAGTAACAATAATAGGGCTCAGATGTTCTTAGACGTACTAGCAGATGAATTCCTTCATCAAGTAGTAACTGAACCGACGAGGGGGGATGCCATTTTAGATTTAGTGCTGGTGAGTAGTGAGGACCTCGTTGAAGAAATGGTTGTAGGGGACAACCTTGGCTCGAGTGACCATGAGCTAATTCGGTTTAAACTTAATGGAAGGATTAACAGAAATGATACTGTAACTAAGGTTTACAATTTCAAAAAGGCCAACTTTATTAAATTAAGGCAACTACTTAGGGAAGTGGATTGGGCTAACATACTTAGGGATCTAAAGGCAGATGACGCCTGGGATTATTTCAAGCAGAAGTTGCATGAGATGTCTGAGGCCTGTATCCCGAGAAAGGGAAAACGATTAGTGGGCAGGACATTTAGACCTAGCTGGATGAGCGGGAGTCTCAAAGGGGCGATTAAGAAAAAACAGAAAGCGTACAGAGAATGGAAGAAGGGAGGGATCAGCAAGGAAACCTACCTTAGTGAGTTTAGAGCATGTAGGGATGCGGTGAGAAAGGCCAAAAGCCGTGTAGAGTTGGACCTTGCGAGGGGAATTAAATCCAATAGTAAGAGGTTTTATAGCCATATAAATAGGAAGAAAACAAAGAAAGAGGAAGTGGGACCACTGAAGAATGTGGATGGAGTGGAAATTAACAGTAATCTAGGCATGGCACAATATCTAAATGAATATTTTGCTTCGGTCTTTAATAAGGCTAATGAAGGATTTAGGAATAGAGGGAGTAGGACAGAGGGGAATAGAGGAGGGGGGATAGACATTACAGTATCAGAGGTGGAAGCCAAACTTGACCAGCTAAACGGGACTAAATCGGGCGGACCGGATGATCTTCATCCTAGAATACTGAAGGAACTGGCGCGAGAAATTGCGAGCCCCTTGGCGACAATTTTTAATGAATCTGTAAACTCGGGGGTGGTACCGTTGGACTGGAGAATAGCTAATGTGGTTCCTATTTTCAAGAAGGGGAAAAAAAGTGACCCGGGTAACTACAGGCCTGTTAGTTTAACTTCTGTAGTATGTAAGGTCTTGGAAAAAATTTTGAAGGAGAAAGTAGTTAAGGGTCTTGAGGTGAATGGCAATTGGGACAAATTACAACATGGGTTTACGAAGGGCAGGTCGTGCCAAACCAACCTGATCTCCTTCTTTGAGAAAGTAACAGACCTTCTAGATAAAGGAAATGCGGTGGATCTAATATACCTCGATTTTAGTAAAGCGTTTGATACGGTTCCACATGAGGAATTATTGGTTAAATTAAATAAGATGGGGATCAGTGGGAAAATCCAGAGGTGGATAAGGAACTGGTTAAAGGGGAGACTGCAGAGGGTAGTACTGAAAGGTGAACTGTCAGATTGGAGGGAGGTCACCAGTGGGGTTCCTCAAGGTTCGGTTCTGGGTCCGATTTTATTTAATCTATTCGTTACTGACCTCGGAACCGAATGTAGGAGTGGGCTGATAAAGTTTGCGGATGACACAAAGTTGGGAGGCATTGCCAACTCGGAGAAGGATCGGGATATTCTGCAGGGAGACTTGGATGACCTTGTAAATTGGAGTATTAGTAATAGGATGAGATTTAATAGTGAGAAGTGTAAGGTGATGCATTTAGGGATGACTAATAAGAATTTCAGTTATAAGCTAGGGACGCATAGGTTAGAAGTGACTGAGGAGGAGAAGGACCTCGGAGTCCTGGTTGATCGCAGGATGACTATGAGTCGGCAATGCGACGTGGCTGCGAAAAAAGCTAATGCGATCTTGGGATGCATAAGGCGAGGTATTTCTAGTAGGGACAGGGAGGTGCTGCTTCCGTTATACAAGGCGCTGGTGAGACCTCACTGGGAGTACTGTGTGCAGTTCTGGTCTCCTATGTTTAAAAGGGATGAACTGAAACTGGAACGGGTACAGAGAAGGGCAACTAGGATGATCCGAGGAATGGAAAACCTTTCCTATGAAAGGAGACTCGAGGAGCTTGGTTTGTTTAGCCTAACCAAAAGAAGGCTGAGGGGGGATATGATTGCTCTCTTCAAATATATCAAAGGGATAAATACCAGGGAGGGGGAGGAATTGTTTCAGCTCAGTGCTAATGTGGACACGAGAACGAATGGATATAAACTGGCCGTGGGGAAATTTAGGCTTGAAATTAGACGAAGGTTTCTAACCGTCAGAGGGGTGAAATTTTGGAACAGCCTTCCGAGGGAAACGGTGGGGGCGAAAGACCTCTCTGGCTTCAAGATTAGGCTAGATAAGTTTATGAAGGGAATGGTTTGATGGGATTACATGATTCTAATCAATTAGGCAATAACGGCCATCACTGGTAAAATGAGGGTCTGGCTAGAGATTCTTGCCTGTATGCTCGGGGTTCTGCTGATCGCCATATTTGGGGTCGGGAAGGAATTTTCCTCCAGGGTGGATTGGCAGTGGCCCTGGAGGTTTTTCGCCTTCCTCCGCAGCATAGGGCAGGGGTCGCAAGCTGGAAGATTCTCTGCGACTTGAAGTCTTTAGATCACGATCTGGAGACTTCAACAGCAGAGCTAAGGGAAAGTGGGGGGGTCAGCTTTTGTGGCCTGCATCATGCGGGGGGTCAGACTAGATGACCATATTGGTCCCTTCTGACCTTAAAGTCTATGAGTCTATGAGTCTATGAGTCTAGTCACGGCATAGCTATAAAAAAAGCGCTATAAAAAAAAACCCACCTCCACAAGGGGAGTAGCTGGGAGCGGTGCTGGTGCACTGTCTACCCTGGCACCTTACAGTGCTGAAACTTGCAGTGCTCAGGGGGGTGGTTTTTCCCCACCTGGAGCGAGAAAGTTGCAGCACTATAAAGTGCCAGTGTAAACAAGCCCTTAGATAGGCAGAAGAACTGTAGGAAGATAGAATTTGATGTTTTAAGTGAAAGGCACTTATCTGGCCTCCCAAATATTGATAGCAGCTCCAGATATTCTAGGTCCTTTCACCATACAGCTACAGAAGTAGTGTTTTATAAAACTACAACTTTTGCTGAAACAGTTACTAGCCGTTCGGCTTCCTCGGCCTGTCTCCTTTCATTTTCTGACTGGACCTTCTTAGAATTCTGAAAGTGCCATAAACTAAGATGAAATTGTAATATTAATGATCTTCTGAACTGTGATATAGAGTACCCACTTCTTATTCAGCAGAATAATCTGGAACAAGAAATAATTTTAAGTAAAACTGATGATCTAAGTAAGAGAAGAGCACCATATTTGAGTATTATTGATTTTTCTTCCTTAGTCATGTCAGTGAGGCAATCTTGATCACAGTGACCACTGACAGTAAATAATTTCCAGCAAGGCACTCAATTTTTAGTTCCTGCTTCTCGCAAAAATTCAACAAATCAGGTGGAAATAAGTGGCACATCAAGTTAGCAGCAGTAGCAGTGGTGTGTGATTGGAGAACTACATTTTGGGGCAATTTTTTTATCATTATTACTGTAATGTAACCAATAACTGGAATCACAAAAGAAAATGATACAGTAGTGTGAAAAGGTCACTGCTGCCTTTTTAGACCATTCAGGATTTGAGAACAGAATTAAAGTAAAGCTACAATTAACTATTTACCCCATTGGGAAACACATGCAAACAAACTTTTAACCAGCTGCTAGGTTGGTTCACTATACTTCAGAAGCCTAGCCATAACCAACTAAGTGATCAAGGGAACCAGTGGAGCTACTGAAACGCAAGACCCTATTTAGAAAATAATTTCAGTGTACTAATCTCATTCTGAACAAGATTTCAGGGGGGTAGAAAATGATCTTGCAGCTGGACACGGAAAATACATTAGGGAGAGTGAAAAATGCAGAAAGAGGAGGAAGCAGGGAATCAGCATGACAGCAGTAACCCATATTTGATCTCTGGGGACACGGGAATCCTGAAAATTTTTCATGGCTCCTGAGGCTCACTGCTATTTGCCCCACTTTTGGCTCTGGATTACCCATCCTATGTCCCAAAACGGACCAAATGCAGGAATTAGTTCACGAGGTCTGGGCTAGAAGAGAGAGGGAAAAATTGGAGAAATCCTCAAGTTTCTCCAAACCCATACAGGAAAATTATGGGCCATAATAAGAGTAAGGGGGTGAACACATGATCCCTTTTTGTACTTCACTGCAATTCTTTTAGGGTATTCCTGACTTGATACAGGTCACTTTCCATCCCCAATATAAATAATTACTGGCATCATTATCATTACTTTAGCTAAGTTCACATCACATCACTATTTTGATATAATTTTCAGCATGGTGGGAAACAAAGTGAACATTTCTTTTAGTGGATGTTTGCCTTAAAAAACTTGCCAGTTTTGCCAAACAGTTTAAATTGCCTCTGGCTTCACTGTGATTACCTCTGTAACAGTGATAGTACAGATTAAGTCAGCAGACAACACTCACAATTTGTAAACCTTGCTGTGCCTAACACGGGAATAAAGCATATAATTTTATATTGAAGCAAGTATAAATTACAAATTCAGCCTGAGATTTAGCTGAATGGTTAACTTTTTCCTGGTATAATGGGGTGGCTGCCTCCTGAGCATTCCTTGTAGCCTGGTGTGGCTCGATGGAACCCTGCCTCAGTTTCCCTCTCTCTCAGGTTCCTGAAAGACTCCATCACAAGTTCTCTTGAATCTAATATTGCCCCTACCCAGGGCCAGTTTATTGTCTCACAGTGCAAAAAGTCCTTGAAAGCCCCAGATACAGTCCATCTATCCCAAACACTGTGCACGTAGTCCATCATCCTGAAACAAATTCCAACAATACGCCTCAATACCAACAATACCCCAGCTCCAGCATCTTCTGTAAACACCTGGGCTTTCCTTCAGTCTCCATCTTTTCTTTTATCGCAATAGCCACCTCTCACCCTTCCAGCTGGCAACCTACCTGGGTTCTTCCTGGCTTCCAATCCTCTGCCAAGGAAAGGTCAGCAAGCTAGCCCCTTCACTGGTCTCCTAACCTTCAGTCCTCTTCAGCCTCCTAGCCCTGGCTCTCCAGCTCAGGAAGGTATGCAGGCTAGCCCCTCCACTGGTCTCCCAGCCTTTCTGGTTTCTTTCCCAGCTCCTGCCTCTTGAACAAGACAATGGCCAAAGAGGGAGGGGTTGGGGGGAGCGTTCCCTTGGGCCTTCCTCTGGCTCTGGAGTCTACACCTTCCTGCTTTATATCTCTCTAGGGTGACCAGATGTCCCGATTTTATAGGGACAGTCCCGATTTTTGGGTCTTTTTCTTATATCAGCTCCTATTACCTCCCCCCCACCCCCGTCCTGATTTTTCACATTTGCTGTCGGGTCACCCTATAACTCTCTCTCTCAATCTCTCTCCTTTCCTCAGCCTTCCACAGGGAACTCCTGCAGGTCCTTCTGGGCACCTCCTTCCCAGTCACAGCTGTCTTCCTCTCATTTATCAACCCCAGATGCTCCCTCACCTTCTTAATCAGGTCAAACTGAGATGCACCTGTGCTGGCACAGAGCGGCTACACCCACTTCACCTAAAGGCGCCAGCCATCGTGTGACAAAGTATCTAGTCTGTGATATACGGCAAAGCTCTCTGTCTGCCAAGTCCTGTATGTGGGATACTGACCCCAAAATTAAGGAAATGGCAACAAAATAAATAAAAGCCAAAATCTACAACAATGACTTAATGGGCATTGAAACAAGTGACATGGCATGAACATGTCAGGGACTTTTCCTTTGTAATATAGCATTTCTGATCTCAGTGATTTACAGTAACAAATACTAGGAAGAGACAAACTCTATGCAGTGGAAATAAATTCTAGGTCTTTATACTGGATATCTCAAGAATAAAGGACAGCTGAGAATGACATTCAATGACACAATCAATAGATTGGCTCCTCTTTATATTTCTTGTAACTGTTGTCTAACTGCTTGCTTAGGCTTTCCCACTGGCCTTAACTGCATGCTGAGATTTCACCTGTGAACACTGCTCTGTTAATTTTAATAGTAAACAACAAACTGCCACCAAAATACTTCTCCTTTTCTCTCTATTCTATCAAACCTGAGCCAATGTCTCCATGATGTGCTGCCTGACTTAGGTACAACCCCCTATCAATGCTGGTACAGACACTAAGTAAAAATTCAGAGGTTTTTTAACTGGCAAGGTCTGCCAAGAAGTACCAGCACTAACTATTATAAGCAGTCACATACATTTATCTGGTACAAAATTGTGATAAATACGCCTGTGTGTGCGTGCGCACGCGCACACACACACACACACACGCCTTGTGGGATACGAGGTCTTCCTGGTTTAACAGCAAGTTTTGCAGAATTTGTTTTTAATTTTTTTTTTAATTTTTTTTAGGTTACCTGAAGGCCTTAAGAATTAATGTTGCACCACTAAGGTCCTTCAACTTGGTCTAATATGAATCAAGAACAGATCTTTCTATCCACTGGGTAACATTTACATTTATTCCTTTGTATGGCATATAGGGGCATTAATCATTCTAGCAGCCTCTCTACCTCATAAGAGATGTGGGGAAATGATAATGTTTTATGTTAGTAATTAATCCTGTGGCAGATGTGTAGTTTCCAAGACTACTGCTATTAGAATATTGACAGGCTTTGGAACAAATATTCAGGCACTGGGTTAGTAATGATTTTAATATAATATTCAGTTACTCATAAACAAGTAACATTCAGACCTTAAGTTTTACATAAGTGTGGTTATTTGTAAAGGCTTTCACAGAGAATTACGTGATGAGATTTTTGTATTTGTAATGTTGCTGTTGAATAAACTCCACATAATTAACATATCAGCTGGAAGTGTATAATTCCTTAATTCTTCTCCATTCTGTAATAGTCACTGTTTGTAAAGTGAGGAAGGTAATTCATAATGAAACTAAAGGTCATTCAGGGGAAACAAATAATATCAAGCAAGCAGTCTACACCTTTAAAGATTTATTTTTAAAATTATGCTCTCATACATTCCTGCTAAAATGGCCTCTTTAATTGTATTCGTGGCAAAGTGACAAATTCAACTATACATGATGACAAGATTAGAAAACAGTTTTCTATAACAATATGTAGCGTCTTAAGGGTTTGTAGAGTGCATACTAGCCTTGAATTGTGAATATGCAGGGCTGCTACGTTCCCACGTGTCTGGATTCCACTGTCAACTTGTTCTTTAGTTGTTGCCGCATTAGTCCTTGCTCTGTCGATAGGTGCATGTGATGGGGAGCCCAAGGTATTCAAAGGATATGCTCCATATAGTTCCAGTTGATTAGCCTTTTTTAAAACAATTGTAATCTTTGTAAAATATACAAGTGTATTGGTACCTAGGCTTCTTCATAATTCTGTATGATATAGGACTGTACTACTGACATGGTCAGGCATTCTTTGGAATTGGAAAAACATATTCTACCTTAAGCATGGGCCAAGTCTTGATCTTCTTTTCTGTGGGAGCAATAAACATATTCATGCATTACTCCTGTGTCTAGTGGCACCACACCAGCCTGGCAAGTGCTGAGGATGGTCAAGCTAATTCAGAAGGGACACAGACTTTAAGTGCAGCAGTGCCATAATGTGGACTGTCACAACTGCTGGTCAGAGCAACCCTATCCATATCCTGACCCCGCTTCATCTGACAGAGCATCCCATAAAGGCTACTATAGTGGAGGGGTGAGAAGCAAACTTTGGAGGACCTATGGGCCAGATGTGTGGAAAGAGGATGGGCGTCAACGCTGTTCCATCTGAGGGGCAGGGCCGTCCTTAGGCAAACACAGCATATGTGGCTGCGTAGGGCACCCGAAAATTTGGGGCACCACTCTCGCTGGCTGCGGCGTGGACTCCGCTCTGGCCCCTCCCCCATGCTGGGCTGGCAGGCTTCTCCCCGACCCGACCCTGTGGCCCTGCCCCTCCACCCACTCACTCCTCAGACAGCCGGCTGAGGGCTCGGGCAGGGCCTCACGGGGCCAGGAGTGAAAGTTTGCATGTGAGTAAGCAGGGGGAGCAGGGCCAGGTAGGGGGGGATGCGCAAGGCTGGGAACAGAGTGGGGGGGATACCCGGAGGCTGGGAAGAAAGGGGGGGAGCTGAGCTCAGGGGTAGAGCCAGGCACAGGACTTTGAGGAGTGGTGGGGAGCCGAGGAGGAACCGGCTGGGGATGGCTGGGGGAAGCTGGGCTGGGAAGGGAAAAGAGCGGAGGGGTGTCTTTGTCTGGCTCAGTGAGCAAGCAGCAAACGCGCTAGGGCCTCTTGGGGAGCAGGCTGGTGGCCCCGGGGGAGAGCAGCCGTTCCGAGCAGCCCCACACTGTACCTGCACCTCTCCCCTCTTCTGCCCACGTACCCTGCCTTGCGGGCAATTCCCTGCAATCTTTCTCCTACTCTCCTTTTCACTCCACCTCCCTCTCCCTTTTGGACGGTCACTTTTTCTTCCCCTCCCCTCCCTAGCAGGGATCAGCAGCAGCGGGCTGGTAGGAGGGAGAGGCACACCCACAACCTGGCTGGGGATGAGGGAAAGTTAAAGGAAAATAAAAGAAGGTGGCGTTTGCTTTTCCTGTCTAGTCACAATATTCCAGTGTCAACAGGAGGAAACTGACACTAAAACAAAAGGAGAACTGGGATGTATCTGGAGCAGAAAAGCAGCAATCGGCTGCGGAATGCAAGGGAAGGAGCGACCTTTAGCTGAGGAGGAAGATGGACTCGCACTTGACAAGGCTGGAGTAGCTGAAAACTTTTATTTAGGGAAAAGGGACATGATTGTTTTTCTTGTGGATCCAAGTATCTCCAGGGCTGTCTCTCAAGCTGGCAGCATTTTGAATGAGGGAGAGTTCTAAACAGTGCAGAGTCGAGTGGGATTTTAAAGGTCCCTTCAAGAATGCAGCACCTTCTTCCTCACCCATGGGAAAGACCTTTAAAAACTGCCTTAAATAATCCAAAACAAGAGCCACTGTTCAAATGAGACTTGGCTGGTTATGGCTTCAGCCCCACTATTGAAGCATTGTTGAAACTGCGTGCTGAGTTATACGCAGTACAATCCCACTGAGCCAGGTGTGGCAACCAGGGCAGAATTGGTGCCTGAATGTAATTCCTTTTCTTATTAAACTGCACATCCCAAGCACCTCTTTACTTTTCAGGATTAGAGGGAAATGCTCTATTTTAAGTTTCAGAGTAGCAGCCGTGTTAGTCTGTATCCGCAAAAAGAACAGGAGTACTTGTGGCACCTTAGAGACTAACAAATTTATTAGAGCATAAACTTTCGTGGGCTACAGCCCAAAGGCCATTTGGGAGTTGATGGCCCAGAGCAGTGGCAGGCAAGGGCCTGGATGAGGGTTCGACTCAGCCATTGGTATCAGCTATTTCTTTTTTGTCGTTCAAATAGATTTTGGGGCATAGCTGACATCCCAGCCATCATGTAAATGCTTCCCTGGGGCCTTTTGACATGCACACAGAAGTACCTCACTGCCAAGTCCCTATCCGGAGAGGGGAGGGGAGGGGAGGGAAAGGGGAAGGCTGCAGGGTGATCTCCCACCTCTATGTAGCCAGTGGCCTATGCTTGCCATGCTGCCATGCTGGAGCCTTCGCATTTATTTATTGACAAAATTTGCAGAATTTTAAAATATTGTGCACAGAATTTAATTTTTTGGTGCTGAATTCCCTCAGGAATATGGGGTGCTGGGCAATGGGGGGGGGTCTGTGGGTGGGGGATCGCTGAGCATAGGGATCTGTGGTGGAGATCTCTGGGTGAGGGGCTACTGGGCATGGGGGTTGCTGGGCATAAGGGGGTCGGAGGTACTGGGCAGGGGGGGTGGTGTGGCGGCGCACGCTGGCAGCACAGGGTTGGGGGCGCAGGTGGGAGGGAAGTGCAGAGGTTAGGGGTAAAGGCAGCACAATTAAACTGTTTTTAATAAAGTGCATGTGGCAAGTTTTCCAATACTGTAAGCTTATGTTTGTGTTGCTAAGAGCAAGTCGGGCATGGGGGCACCAGTTTAATAATACTGCGTAGGGCCCCATAAATCCTAAGGATGGCCCTGGTGAGCGCTTTACACCAATATTCCACATGAGGATAGACTACAAGCTGTCAGGAACAATATCCCTGATGAGGCCACAGCACGCCTGGTGGCTGAGCTTTGTGACTTTGTCCTCACGCACAACCATTTCAGATTTGGGGACAACTTATATCTTCAAGTCAGTGGCACTACTATGGGTACCCGCATGGCCCCACAGTATGCCAACATTTTTATGGCTGACTTAGAACAATGCTTCCTCAGCTCTCGTCCCCTAGCACCGCTCCTCTACTTGCACTACATTAATGACATCTTCATCATATGGACCCACGGAAAGGAGGCCCTTGAAGATTTCCACCTGGATTTCAACAATTTCCACCCCACCATCAACCTCAGCCTGAACCAGTCCACACAAGAGATCCACTTCCTGGACACTACAGTGCAAATAAGTGATGGTCACATAAACACCACCCTATACCGGAAACCTACTGCCCGCTATACTTACCTACATGCCTCCAGCTTCCATCCAGGACACATCACACGATCCATTGTCTACAGCCAAGCCCTAAGATACAACCGAATTTGCTCCAATCCCTCAGACAGAGACAAACACCTACAAGATCTTTATCAAGCATTCTTAAAACTACAATACCCACCTGGGGAAGTGAGGAAACAGACTGACAGAGCGAGACAGGTACCCAGAAATCACCTACTACAGGACAGGCCCAACAAGGAAAATAACACAACACCACTGGCCATCACATACCGCCCCCAGCTAAAACCTCTCCAGCACATCATCAACGCTCTACAACCTATCCTGGAAAACGATCCCTCACTCTCACAGACCTTGGGAGGCAGGCCAGTCCTCACTTAAAGACAACCCCCGCAACCTGAAGCAAATACTCACCACACCACAGAAACACCGAACCAGGAACCAATCCCTGTAGCAAACTTCGTTGCCAACTCTGTCCCCATATCAACTCTAGCGACACCGTCAGAGGACCCAACCACATCAGCCACACCATCAAGGGCTCATTCACCTGCACGTCTACTAATGTGATATATGCCATCATGTGCCAGCAATGCCCCTCTGTCATGTACATTGGCCAAACCAGACAGTCTCTAAGTAAAAGAATAAATGGATACAAATCAGACATCAGGAATGGTAACATACAAAAGCCAGTAGGTGAACACTTCAACCTCCCTGGACATTCTATAACAGATTCTAAAGTAACTATTCTTGAACAAAAAAACTTCAGAAACAGACTTCAAAGAGAAACAGTGGAACTGAAATTCATTTGCAAATTTAACACCATTAATTTGGGCTTGAATAGGGACTGGGAGTGGCTGGCTCATTACAAAAGCAGCTTTGCCTCTCCTGGAATTGACACCTCCTCATCTATTATTGGGAGTGGACTACATCCACCCTGATCGAATTGGCCCTGTCAACGCTGGTTCTCCACTTGTGAGGTAACTCCCTTCTCTTCATGTGTCATTATATAATGCCTGCATCTGTAACTTTCACGCCATCCATCTGAAGAAGTTGGGAAAAGTTGGCGCCTATGGCAGCATCTGTATTGGTTCTCCCTTCAGGATTACCTCGTTCCTTGGGGACTGCAGATATGAGCTGCAAAAGAGACCAGAGTCAGCTATTGGTTCTATTTGTGCAAAGCTCTCATTAACCTCTATGGAAACTCTATGCATGGGACAAGGGAGGCCTATGTCCCTAAGTATTGTTCAGTGGGCTTAAGATTTGTTTTTTTTAAACATATCTTGATGCTAACTAAGTAATTAAGTAGATCCAATTATTCATGCATGGATATCAGTGACATCATAGCAAAATTTTCAGAAGGCTTCAAAACCCATTGCTAATTTTGAGCACTAAGCAGCTGACTTTCCAGTGATCTGCCTCATACTATCCCCCCTGCTTTTGTTGGTTGTTTTCATCGAACATGCATTTTGGTTTTTTCACATTCAGTAATAATCCGCATTCCTCACTAACTGTTTTATACAGAGTCCACTGCACTTGGACTTGGTCTGAATCAATTAGAATTATACAACTTCTGTCCAGGTGAAAGAGGAGACTCCCCCCTCACCCTGCAATGAACTTTGGAATAAAATGAAAACTATTATGTTCGATACCGCCAAAGCACACATTCTGAAAAGTCAATGTTGGATAACACCATGGTTAACTGAGAAGGTGTTTGAGCTGGCAATAAAGTAATTCAGAGTGAAAAAGAATGGCTTGGAGATGGAGAGAATATAAGGAACTGAGCAGATAGTATGGAACTTGAGAATTATAAAGAGAGTAATAATATAAAAAGTATTTTCATAGTGATGAGACTTCTCACTCACGAAAAGATTTTCCCTGCAATCAAACATAATAAAAGATCAAGATGCCAGAGTCCTCACTGAGGGGATGATATTAAATGCAGATGGAGAGATTACTGTGCCAATCTGTATGCCTCAGTAAAGCCAGTCATATTACAGGACAACAGAAAAGAAAGTACAAAGCCCAAGCCATCAATCCTGCAAGAAAAAGTGGTAAATGCTATTATGAAAATGAAACCTGGAAAAGCACCAGGGGAAGAGAATGTGTCTGCAGAACTTAAAAAAGCAATTGATGAGCATGATGCTGATCTTAGGTGGAAAATTTGTAATGATGTATGGATAACTAGAAATTGGCTGGAGGACTGTACAAAGAGAATATTTCTGTCCTTACCGAAGAAGGGAGACACAACGGAGTTTAGTATAGACTCTGCATATGAGCAAAGTTCTGCTCTACATCATCCAGGATTGCATGGAACAAAGGATAGAAGCCGAACTACCTCCCCAATAAGTTGGTTTGTTAGAAGAGCCAAGGCACGTGTGACCAAATCACAAATATCCAACCATCCATTGATCATGTGCTTCATTGACTACTCAGAATCATTTGATACCTTCCCACACGTCTGTCTTTGGTGGATAATGGCAGACATGGGGGTTCCAAAGCATCTCATTGAACTTATCGTAAGTCTTGACCACCAACAACCTTCACATTATTTAGGATAAAATGTGAGATCAAAGTGAACCTTGTTATTTATGGTTCCCATCATGGAGAAATTTGCCTCATTAACCTGATAAGATGCAAAGGAACAGGGTAGATAATAATTGCATTGTTTATAACAAAGAACTTCTCTTTTCACATTTTAATCAGAAAAAATTGGCAAACAGCTACTCACAGATTCACTGATATTAATGACAGAATTCAGCCTTTCCAAACATTTCTGACATGTTTATTAAAATTCTTTTCATCATTTTAATAGCTAAAATATTCCCTATAGTTAATTAAGTTGCAAGCAGCAGCATAAAGTAGCATATTGAACTCATCTATTGTTGCAGACTGGGGGAAAGAATGAAAATATGTAATCAAACTACAGTTTGTATAAACTAAAGATAATCATACATTAACAAAAGACATATTGTTGTATATAATGTGTACACATACTAATATAATCATTGGTTAACTTTTTTGCTCAATTAAAATTCCTCAGTTCAACATTTATTGAAACCATTCTGAACTCATCCCTTTTATTTTAGTGTATGTGGGATCCTAAAGGATCTAAATGCCAACTAATATCTGACCCTGTGCACAAAAGAGGAGAGTGGTAAGAACTTCCTTTGCTGCATTCCCCTGTGAATGAGGCAAATATCAGAGGAGAAGAAGGGAACAAGGCCTGCTGTTGTGGGCATGTATTCTGGAGTGTATCCCTGAAACATAAAGCTTCCTCAAGCTCCCTTTGGGGGTGGGGAGGCTCCACATTATCCCCAGTCTAGGCCTGTATGTAATGGGCACCATCTGGCCCGAAGTACAGGTGAAATGGAGCATTTACAAGATGCAAACCCTGCACCCGCCCCTCTCAAATTACACATGTGAGTTGTTCCATTGGTTAGTAGTTGCATGGCATGGTTTTTCTTCTCTGGGTCAGAGTGCAAGCACTTTTTGCATGAGCACTTGGGTGTGCCAATGTATATGCTGTTTTTTCCAAAATTCATGCAAGTGTCTCTGAAATTCTTTTTCTACAAATATTTGTGGACATACAACTCAATTGCATGAATGCGCATGAAAAGGAAAACAAATGGAGTGGAACATGGCCAGAGTTAAATCATTTAAACAACTTGAGTGAATACTCACAGAACATGTTTTTCAGTATTTGCTCAAGGGTGTTATTGAGTGGTACCAGGGTGCATTGCTGCTCTTCATCCGCTTTAGAGCAATCTCAGAATTACATTGAAGTATGACCCGCACACCTGATTTTCAAAGAGCACATATTATTTACTGAGAGTCAGATTCTGCTTGGCCCTTATGAAGAGGCCCAATAGGTGTAGAGAGTGTAGGAGTCCTTCCTCTCCTTGTCTGGCCTGCATAAAGGCTAGACTGGAGACCACAGGAGCTGAGCCATCCCTGCTTCCATGGTGGAGCATGGAACTCCAAAGGGGTCCTGGATGGTTAGACAGAAGGCAAGGCCATGGCTCCGCCGACTCTAATGTGATAGGTTCTGACTGATCTGGGAAGGAATAAGCTACCTCCCACAAAAGGTGTAAGGGCAGGCACCCATACAGTCTGTGTGCCCTGGGGCTCCAGTAGACACACTGTCTCCTGGTCAGTGCTTAATTTGTACTGAAAGGTACCGGGGCTCAAGAAATTGTTTTACTTTCATAATTTTTGACGCGGCAAGCCCAGAGGTGCCGAGACTATGAACTGCCAAGCCTAGAGGTGCCGGGGCTGAGCACTGCTCCTAGTGTTGTCCCTGAGGCTGTGCAGCTCTACACAGCCCCTTATTGTGGATGTGCCTAACACCGTGTTTCTCAAATGCAGCTACCACGGCCGCATGTGGCCACCAGAGTCTTTTCTTGTGGCCACAGCCCCCTGGGCAGTGATGGGGGAGGGAAGCAGTGGCCCCTCCCAGGGGCTGCCAGCAGTGGTTGGGCTCTGCCCTCCTCTGGAGCCACAAATGCCAGAGGAGCAGGCAGCTGGTGAGTTCCCCACCTTCCCAGGAATGATGGAGCTCAAGCGTCCAGCTTCAGCCCTGGGGTGGCAGGCACCATCCCCCAGCAGCAGCACTTCAGGTGCCATCTCCCAGCCGGGGGGCTTTTAGCTCCAGCCCCAGACTCCCCCACACACCCATTGCCTGTGACCCCCCACTGCCTCCCTACACACTTCTCCATCCACAGCTTAATTTGTCCCCTGGCTTGCTAGGGCTGTGTAAGTCTGCTGTGAAAAGCGATATTTGTATGTTTTGTTTTCCTTAAAGTTAATAAAGTATTTTAGGAAAAATTGTCAGAGCGGCCACCAGCAAGAATTGGTGCCCGCACTCTAAGGCCACCAAAAAATTTCTTGTGAGAATCCCTGGCCTAGCATGTATGGTCATGCCTCAGTGCTCAGTTACCGATTACTAGGATAATATGTGCAGTAGCTCCTTTTCAAAACCCAATTTCTTGTCCCGTTTTTAGGTTTGTTTGGGTTTTTAATGCCCAAACCTCACAACGTGGGATAACAGACTACAAAAAATACAGTCTACAAAAGTAACAGCAACACAAGAAATCACGTGAAACCACATAACATATTTGTATTTTGTTATACTTTCTCTGACAAAATAGCTTATAAAATGTAATAGTTTAAAAAACATCATTCATTGGCAGAAATCTAGTCTTTTATACTAAGCTTTAGCCTGGAGGGAATTTTTAAAGACAAGTTACTACCCCTTTAAAAATAGTGTTTACAAAGAAAGGCACTATAATAATGGAATAATGTAACAGGATACATATTAGCCAGTTCAGCTTTAGAAATATTTGAAATATATAAATCTTTCAAGCACATACTGATATAACATATTTCTAAATAATGTCCTAGTGTACAACAAAGGGTGGTTTAAAGCTAACTGCATGGCATAGTTTATTTGGAATTTAGTCTCAGATTGCTACAATGCACTTTTGCCTATCCCAGGAAAGTTGCATATGCTGTCCATATTACGAACTGTAAGCATATACCACACCCGAGCTTACCCTAAGAACCATACAACACAATATGTTGCTTCTTATTGGCAGGTTTTTTTAGGAGGCGATGAACTGGTGTAATTTCTGTAAATTGATTTAATGTTCTTTTAAAATGTGCATTGTGTAGTGTTTGTTTATGGTCTCTCACTAGCATACACTGCACATCCTTTAGTAGCACCTTCCAAAGAAAAATTGTTGGGTTCTAGAGCACCTCAGGATGTAAGATGGAGCCAAGGCCCCCTTATTCCAGGAGTGTTAAGACAAAGAGCTACCTAAGATATTTCATATTACATTGATTTCAGATTTGCTGTTTGTGGAGATCCCTGTTAGCCACTAAAATCTGAATTAAATAAACTGTTACTGAAAATTAGCTTTCGCTATGTTCTTGAGCTTCTGTCTGACCTCACTAAAATACGTGGGGTCAGGCACAGCATTGAATCAAAGTGACTGCCTCTTCACTAAGACTTTTAGGAAAATCTCCCAAGCAGCAATGGGAGGGGTAGTATACTCCAGCAGCCTGCTTTTTTATCATTGTGTTATCTAATATTGGTTACAACACATGCTTTTCAGTTCCTATCAAGCTAAGCTAATTTCAAACCAATGACTTTCAGGTAACCCTTGCCTGACCTATTGTATCATCCACTCCCTGTTTTCAAATGTTTTGAAGACTGTGATTACATGTGAAAGTAAAATATTAGATCTTAGTGCTTTAACAACAACAAATCTAATTAAAAACACTAACATAAAATGGCAATCCCTGGAGGATTATATCATTTATGATCAAGCCGCAGAATCTGTTTCTCACAATGAGAATTGTGCTCTAGGAGCAATACTAATATTAATGTAGAGTAGCCTTTATCCAGCAAATACACACCTGTTAATGTAAGCGGGGGAATGGTCCCTCTATTGTGGGGAACTTTCCTGGCTTCTGCACTACCCCGGTGAAGTGGGCTAGCGAAAGGATCTTAGTCCTCGCTCCCACTCCCTTTACCCAGAGGCCTCCCTGCCCTTGAGGGCTCCCCTTCCACTCTCCTGTCTGGCAGAGTCCTCGTAACCCCAACAAGGCTGGGCCCAGGATTCCTGGGGGGCTCGACCCCTAACCCTGCTGTGGTCACCTAGGACAGGGGCTAGGGTGTCCCCACTCCGGGGTACCCTCTCTGCACTGGGCACCTCCCTGACCCACTGATTATTCCATACAATTTAAAGCAAATACAAGTTGTTTAATTAACAATTAATCTAAAGAAAAGAATAAGGAAAAATGGGAAAGGTTAAAGGAAAACACATCACCCCGCTCTGTGGCAGGGAACATCACAAACAGTGTCTCTGGACATCAGGCCACTTCACAGTCTGTTCCTTGTAGGTCCCAGGTTTCCTTCTCAGGCCCTGGCTGTGCTGCAGGGATGCTGCGGGTTGGACACTTGCAATGGTGGTGGCCACACACCTCCGGGCTTTGAGTGGTGGGGCCCTTCTTCCCAGCATCAGTCCCCCGTCAGGTTAAGGTCCCCCTCGCAGTCTGACCTGCAAGGACCCTGGGCTAGGGGTGTCTTTCTGTGCTGGGCCCTTTGCCCAAGATCCCCCTTTGGCTGGCCCCACTTGCTCACCACACCTGGCTGTGTGGCTGCAGCACTGCTCCCAGCACAGGATCTGCTCTCCCTGGGCTGCGTCTCTGGCTCTGTGGCTGCAGCTCTGCTCCCGGCACAGGATCTGCTCTCCCTGGCCTGCATCTCTGGCTCTGTGGCGGCGGCTCTGGCCCCTCTGGATCTGGCACGGTTCTGCTCTCCAGCTCAGCTTGGGCCCCTGCTCTCTCCTTAGCTCGGCCCCACTCAGTCTGACCCAGGCAATTCCAACTCACACAGAGGACGGGACCTACCCTGGCCTCCTGTCATGCTGATTAGCCTGCCCACCCTGTCAATCAGGCTGACCTGGAGCATTGGCCTCTCGCCATTGTTCCTGGGGACTGTCAGTCTCAAGGTCCTGATTTCCCATCGACCCCTCCCCCTTTAGTGCTGGGAGCTAGCCAACCAAAACACCCCCACTGAATGTTAGTAAGGGGCAACAGTCCCCTTACATTAACATTAACAGAAGTTAAATATGCTCATTGATTACGGAATACATCTTTTACAGTGTAATAGTGTAATTTCCTTCATCTCCAACTTTATAGTTTCCAAATGCATCTGACTCAATTAGAAAGGAATTTCATACAGCAAATAAAAACATCAACTTTATACCTGATACAAATGCTTAAAATATGTCATTTGGGCCCTGATCCAAATCCCTTTGAAGTTAATGGAAGGACTTCCACTTACGCGAGTGGGCTTTGAATGAGGATCTTGAAGGACTAGACAAAAAAAACAATGATAGAAAAAAAGGGTTAAGGCAAAAAGGTAGATAAGAAAAGATGAAAGAAGGAAGAAGTGTTTAACTCTCTCAATTTCATACCACTTACTGTGACTCCATCAGGACCTTTAACCAATTAAACTAATTAAAAGTAAGAGTTTCTCTTGATCATGAGCCATTAAATGACAGAGAAAATCTGTGAATGCTGACCAAGAGTTTCAATAAAGTTCGGCTTCTAAATCCAGTTGTCTAATACTCAAAAGTGTTTAGCACTCCGATGCTCCCGTTGACTTTAGTCAGCAACATGTATGAGGTGCCTATTAGCTTCTAGGACTGTACCAAAGAGTGCAATGCTGAAGAACTATAAGAAGTCACAACTGCAAAGAAGAGTTAAACACTTTTTCAAATGTTATACCATTCTTTAGTTGGGTCTCTTTTTACTGATCACTTTCTCCTTCCAACTATTATCATTTAAATACATTTTAAATGGTTCTTCAATAGCAATAGTTATAGTAGCATTTCATTTTCTCATCAGCTTTCTTCCCTTCTTCACTTCATACTAAGACACCTATTACATTAAACTTCACTCATTTTTTTTAAGCCCCACAATTTGAAATGTCAAAGAATATGTGCTCCACATGGAGAATAAACTGTGTAATGAATCTGAAAATAAAACTTTTAATTACAACTGGCCTTTTTGAATATAGTACTAGTAGGAGACATCTTACTAAGACTAGGATGTCTTTTGTGATGCTGGTTGGGTAGGGGCATTACTAAATGTAAGAGGTTGTAAGTAAGTGCTAATCTATGTAAAAACTGGTAACAAAATTAGATTAATGGTTAGGCCACTATTTTCAAAGCAAAGTATATTTAGCAGCATGAATACATTTGTATGGCCCTTTCTGAAATGCCTCCATGTAGAAAGCTTGGTGATCGCCTGTCTTGGTGCCTTTCCAAATATGTGATTTGTACACATCTATCAATTTATGCTCATAACTTAGGCTTCTGCAAAACATATGTGACCAACTGTGTGCATCTAACCTTGACATTCTGACCCATTAAAATATATTCACTCCTCATTGCAGTTCCAATTTCAAAGTTTTAATTCTGTTCCTAGATACTTCTCTCTTTCCCAGTTCTCTGACTGCTATGTACCAATTCTATCTCTGGGCTGCATGTAGGAGTAGGATTTTATATTTGTATTAGAGGTTATAATGATTGACGGTTATAATAATATAGTATGTATTAAATGTATTAATGTATGATTTGATTTCATCCTGCCAGCCTCCCTTTTTGATTTCAAGGCAGGAATAGACCAGAATAGTCCTTATGGCTGATTATGGTCACCTTTTGTTTTAGGATAAGATTTCATTACAGTATTTGCTGTAAGGTCTTGCTTCTTGTATGCATTGCAAACTAAGGTGTAAGGTTCTTGTGTAAGGTTCTTTTGTAATCCCTTTAGTAACCATATAATCCTTTCCAAAATGTTATCCTATCTGAAGATCTCTGTAAAAGACTGTTTGTGTGAATGAAGAATGTATGCATCAGGAAAAGATATGGTTTGAAGGCCATTGTTATAGCAAGATGGTCAAGGAAGAAGGAGTGAAGAGACTTAACGACACCAGAGAACCATCAACGCGCATGCATAATGAAGGAAGGGCAGATTGACAACCCTGAGGTGGAGGCTGGCACCCCTAAAGACAAGACAATTGATTAAATTGAAACCAGGACAGGATGACCCTCTCGGGGGTGTTTTGGAATGTTAACATCAAAAGATAACACCAATTAAGGAGTAACCGATCACAAACCGACACAGCAAAATCTATAGACTTCAACAGAGAAAAAAGACTACAAGAACAGGGTGCTTGGCCATGGGACTTTGGGTTCATTTTGCCACAACTCCAGGAGCATCGGATCGCGACTGACAGAGCCCAGACCAATCTGGCTGGCCACTAGATTGATCCAGACTCTGGACTGGCAACTATAAACATCAATTGGCAGGACTGTGTGCATGGTGTGGGTATGTGTGTGACTGAAAAGCATATGCTAACTGCTGTATTCTCAATAAATGCGGCGTATTGCTTTTTTCCCTGAAAAAGATCCCATGTGCTTCTTATAAGCATAACATGCAGATATTTAAATTTTTGTATCTTGACTGTGATTTTTTCTTGAGCTCTTTCAAAATATGTTGAAGAATTTTCATCCTGCATTATAAATAATAAAATACACCCAACCGTGTATGTACACCCAGCTGTAATTTGATTTCAAGCTTCTTTGAGGGGTAACTCCCTCAAAACTGTACTCCCATGATTTATCATGTCTAAGCTCATGAAACTCATTAATAGACCTAGGATTATATTGTTTTATATGCTGTGTACATGCAAGACTGAATTAATTGGGCAAATCAGGATTTTGCTTAAATGGTACTTAAGCAGTTACAAAGATTTAATAATTAGATACATTGCTTTATTTAGTGTGATTTCTTAGTTGGCTAGATTAACCTATCACTCTATGTCTTTGCTTGCAGAGAAATCATTTGACAGGGTAGAATGGAAATATTATTTCAGGTTTTGAAACAGTTCAATTTTTGTCCATCCTTTATTAAGGGCTTGATTCAAAGTAATCAAAGTCAATGGAAAGACTCTTATTTGGATCAGATCCTAAATGAGCTGATTTGTTTTACTGCAGTGTATCTGCTAAAACTATCTGTAATGGTAAAATAACTCTGAGCAATAAAGTTGGCACATGGAACATAATAGAACTGTGTATTGTCTCCTTGGGTCTCTATTATGGCTATTGCAATAAAATTGAATCCAGCTATCAAAGGAGAGTAACATAAAAAGGTGTATTAAGTAGATGACATATTGTTACTAATGAATGATCCAGGGTAATCTGTCAAAGATTTGATGAAAATTGTAGAAGATTTTGGACCACTCTAAGGCTACAAAATAAACTGGACCAAAAGTAAGATGTTCTCATTCTCATAGTATTGCCTCAGTGCAATAATGAATGCATATAAATGTTGTTAGCTCCACAAGAGAATGATGTATGTATATACTGTTCAGTAAAAGACTGCAAAATATTTTATCAAATAAATATATCTACTTTTCACAAAATCTTACCTATGTGCAGGAACTATAGATATATTTATGGGAGAAAACTCAAATAATAAAAATGGTAGTAGGACTGTGAATTTATTAAGTTCTTGCTATGTTACCCTTAATATTTTCATATTCACATTCTAAAGCAATAAATAATATTGTATGAATATTCTTACTGGATTGTAAGAAACCCTAGTAGATGTTAAAAGCTGCTAGATATTCGGTGCCTGGATCCTGTGTTTATTGGTATGGTATAAGAACCTGAAAAAAACCTGCATCTTATAATTCAGCGGACCTGGGCTCCCATTTTGAAAATATATTACTTAACACTAGGTAAAGAGTACATATCATATTAACAGTGTGCAAAAGTGAAAATACAATAAGATGAGAGACAGCAGAATCACAATGAGCTTATACTTTTTCTATATTACCATTATCTGTAAGGGCTTCACAAATAGATCAAAACTTGGGCCTGGTCTACACTACAAAGTTAGGTCAACATAAGTCACCTTGCATCGACCTAGTTGTGCAAGTGTCTACATTCAAATTTGTCTTCTGCCGATGTAAGCACCCCACTATGGTGACACAGTAACACCACCTTCTCAAATGGAGTTAAGCCATGGTAAAGGTACTGTGATCAATGCAGTGCAAGTGTAGATACTGCGCAACCTATATTGACCCTAGAAAAACAAGGTGGGTGAGGTAATACCTTTTACTGGATCATCTTCTCTTGGTGGGAGACACAAGGTTTCAAGCTGAGGGCTGGTCTACACTGGGAATTTACATAGGCAGAGCTACATCTCTCAGGAGTGAAAAATACACACCCGGAGAGACATAGCTATGCCAACCTAACCCCCGGTGTAGACAGTACTAGGTTGACAGAAGAATTCTCAGGGACATGAATTATCTACTCTGATGGGAAAACCCCCAGTGTAATGTATATACTGAGGTCCTACAGCTGCGCTGCTGTAAGAGTTTAAGTGTAGACATACCCTTACACAGAGCTCTTCTTCAGGTCTGGGAAGTGTCATGGCTAAATATAAGGTGGAACAGATTGTTTTGCATAAGTAGTTAACATATCTAAAAGAACCATTTAAGGTGAAATGGCCAGTTAACACCTCTCCAGTCATATGAGTGAAAGAGGAAAAAAAGGCTAATATCCTGGGGCCATCATGGCTACCGAAACACTGCATATAACAATGGAAGATACTGAATTTTGCTGTCTGAAATGGAAATTTCACAACATGAAGAAAAAGGAAGCAAAACTTATCAGTGACATCTATTTCCCCAGCAAATGCGAGAAACAAAACATGATCCCCAGAGTTCTTACCATGTATGACCCTCTGACCACTACATGCAACTGCAAATATGCTGAGCTGACACTCTGCAGAAGGATGTCAAAAAAACCTGAGTTAATTATTGTACCTCACATACTCCAGAAGGGGCCACATGTTCCCACACATTGAAAGAAAAAAATCAGGAAACTAACCAGGAAATCATGCAAGAAACCCAGAACAACTAACAAAAAAACCTGATGAGAGCCATCCAACACAAAAACAAAAAGTGGAACCAACTACAACAACTCCACAACCCACAGAACACCACCTCTGAGAGAAATCGTGGAAGCATGACTCACCATATGAATACTACACAACACCCCGACATCATCAATTTATCAAGACTGCCCCTACCCAGAGCTGAATTATCTGTACTCTCCAAGGGACAGAATTTCTGCCCCACCACAGAACCTGACACTATATTAATATGTGGAGATCTAAAAGAATTCTTCCACTGACTTTCCCTCAAATAATTTTTTCACAACAATGATACATCACCCACATTTACCATGTCCCCACTGACAGTCACAAGAAAAAAGAATCATCTGACTGGATACCCCACAATGGACAACACTATACTTTTGATCATTGCACTGATTGCTTCAGGAAAAAAAATTGACTGTGAAATCCTTAACAAACATCACTTCCACCACAGTCTCTCTAACACCAAGAGGACATCTATACATTCCCTGAAATCCAACCACAATCCAGTAGTGATCAATCCAGCAAAGGGGGCACCATCACAGTCCTCATCCATGACTATGTTAACAAAACCAACTGACAACTCTCCAACAGCACCTACTATAAAGCTCAAAGAAGACCCCATGCCACAATTTAACCTGGAATTTAAGGATAGCATCTTCTTCCCCAAACAACTCCAAGAGAAACTCTCCATCTCATCCCACATGAACCCACCCCAGATACCTTCTACATGCTTCTCAAAATACACAAACCAAGGAACATATCTATCCATGCAACTCTTAATGAGGAAATAGTAGGACTCATAGAAACCATTCTCAAACCACTCTGTATCCACAAAAACAATGAAGAGTCCGATGGCACCTTAGAGACTAATAGATTTGTTTGGGCATAAGCTTTTGTGGGTAAAAAACCCACTTCTTCAGATGCAAGGAGTGAAAATTACAGATGCAGGCATTATTATACTGACACATGAAGAGAAGGGACTTACCTAACAAGCTGAGAACCAGTGTTGACAGGGCCAATCCAATCAGGGTGGATGTAGTCCACTCCCAATAATTGATGAGGAGATGTCAATGCCAGGAGAGGGAAAGTTGCTTTTGTAGTGAGCCAGCCACTCCCAGTCCCTATTCAAGCCCAAACTAACGGTGTTAAATTTGCAAATTAATTTTAGTTCTGCAGTTTTTCTTTGAAGCCTGTTTTTGAAGTTTTTTTGTTCAAGAATAGTTACTTTTAAATCTGTTATAGAATGTCCAGGGAAATTGAAGTGTTCTACTGGCTTTTGTATGTTACTATTCCTGATGTCCGATTTGTGTCCATTTATCCTTTTACGTAGAGACTGTCTGGTTTGGCCAATGTACATGACAGAGGGGCATTGCTGGCACATGATGGCATATATCACATTAGTAGATGTGCAGGTGAATGAGTCCCTGATGGTGTGGCTGATGTGGTTGGGTCCTCTGATGGTGTCGCTAGAATAGATATGGGAACAGAGTAGGGACTCTCAGGATTGTCTACAATATAGAGACTACACAGGCTTAGCTACTTCAGGATAGCTATGCTGGCATAACCCCACAGCATAGGCACAGTCTACACTGATAGAAGGGGTTTTTCCATCAGTGCAGGAACATCACCTCCCTGAAGCATTCTTCCATCAACATAGCTGCATCTATACCAAGGGTTAGGTCGACATAGCTATGGAGCTCAGGTGACCAATGTACACCTTCACCAATGTAACTACATCAGCCTAACTTTTAAGTCTACACCAAACATCAGTCCCAAACATTTGGCTCTGTGAGTGAACTTGTACATGACCCCAGTGGTCTGTGGCTCTTTAGATGGGTTTCTAAGGGCATGCATCCCAAACTAGGGATTTCGTCAGCTTCATGTCAAAGGAGAACACATTTTTTTTCAAAGCAGTTTTAAAATGTTTTCACCCAGTCCACACCAGCTACTAAAGTTTAAGCACAGTTTCTTTATTCAGTTTGAATCCCAGGGCAGGCAGGCTTTTCCCCTGCCCGTTCCCAGTTTCCCAACCCAGCTTCCGAAAGTCCCTCACCAGCACATACAATGGAGATATCACACCATGCTTGTTTGAGTTTCTGACAACTTTGAAAAAGTCATAGACAGACACTTTTATTTTCCTGATCAATGATACTGTACCTCAGAACAAGCCGTGCTGCACTATGAGCTGATCTGTGCCATAAAAATGCATGCATGATATATATATTTATTTATATTCTGAGCACAGAGGATGAAATAATTCTGCACCATGTCCCATTTTTGTGGTCTTAAGGCATACTGTTGTTTTGCAAGCAAAACAGTAGATCTTTCATTTGCCAGTGACATTCCACAAAGTGTTTATAATTCAGTGTTAGCTTATCAGCCGTCCAATCTCCCACTCTAGGGAATGTGTCAACCATCAAAAGGAGTGGAGGAGGTGTGCTGAATGCTAATGGCTTCCATTTCATCAGACTCACTTTCTTAAGGGCATTTAATCAATGAGGACAAGTAGTAGGCAGATTTTTAAATAAATGTGTCACTTTAGGTTAATCCACAGTATTTGTTTATGCGATTCCCCAAATATGTTCCTCTGCTGCTCAACTGAATTTATAATCTGTAAATCAAAACATGTTACAAGTAGATTTAAACTACCCCCCCGAGCAATAATTTTATTTGACCTACTAGTATCTAAAACATCCAGAAGCTTCAGGTCCAAGGGTGTTTAATGTCAATGAGGCATACGTAGAATGGTTTCAAGCAAACTCTTTCCCAAGTGAGTAACATTGTTTTCTGGCCAGCTTATTTTTAAGAGACAATTGTTAATTTAAAAAAGATATCAAAACATTAACCAGATGTTGAAATACTGTAAGCATTGCATATAAGTGTAATTTATTATATATTATTTAAGAATTAAGGTAACTGTGTGATAGCACAATGTACCAAACTAAAATGCTATGTTCTTTTGACACTACAAACACACTTGCCTACATATACATAAATGGAGAAGGGTGTATTTTTATATACATATATGGGCAATGTTTGGAGACAAGTTAATTGTCTTCAAATTAAATTATATGATTTGTTTTGCCTTCTGGCTAATAAATATATTAATTAGAGGCTATCATGGTGAGAATGTAATTTATGCAAAGCTGATTATAAAACAAAGTTTCTTTTGTCATGTATAAGTATATACAGGACTTTGTTTACTCCATGGGAAGCGGGACCTAAATTAACTGCAGGTGCTGTTACTCTGATGTAGCTGTACCGGTGTTGCACTGAGGAAAACCACTGTACCAGTGACTTACGCTTGTTTACACTAGAGATTTGCACTGGGGTGCAAATATTACACTGGGGTGCAATATTGGTGTAGCAATTTCTGCTATCCAGATCAGTGTGTGTGACACAGCAAAGAGCACTTATGAAAGGCTGCTTGTGTTACCTAATATAAACCATTTGAGCGAAGGCAACCAACCAGAATATAGCTATCCCGCTCATGTGAAAAGTTCTTATTGATTGCTGAGAGTGCTTCACACAGAGAGAACAGTAACCAAAATACCCTGCATATACTATATATAAAACCAATAAAAATAGACGATTTTAGGATATGTCTACAGGTACACTATGGAGCATTGTTAGGGTTGTAAGGTCGACTTCTGGTGCAATCCTTCAGGGCCAGAATTGCTCTGTTTCAGAGCTATTCAGCACATGAATACACAAGTCATAGGTGAACCTATAAACATACATAATGGGTGCTTTCAAATGTATATTCATGTGCTAATTTGCAGTACAATTCAGCTCTTTCCAGTTCAAGGACAAATTAAATTATTCTTGTGCAGCCTGTTGGTAATTAGCTTCCTGAAACGGCAATCTATTTTTTTCCTCCTAATATGCAGGAGTCTTTGAAAATAGTAGGTAAAACCTCCATAGTCCCTTTAAGAAGGGTCTTTAATATGGATCTCAAAAGTCACGTAAATCAAACCATTTTGTAAACTATGTCTCAACCTTTTTAAACATATCTCCATGTTAGCTTTAACATCATTATGTCCCATTGTGATGAAAATGGACTTTCTGTATCCTGTGATAATGAAAATAGCCACTTTATGCAGTTTCTGCCTGCAATTATCCAGGCTTTTCTCAGACTCTAGAGAAATCTAAGCTAATTGCTTTGGGACTTTTGCTACATTTCCATAAATTCTTTGTTAATTTTTTATGAGAAACTGTTATTTCAGTTGGCCTTAAAGTTCCCATTGTATTCAATAATGTAAAGAAGTCATTATGAAAACATAACCAATTCACCAGTGCGTCCATCAAAGCTGCACTCTTTTATCTACATGTATTCTCAGGTGAGGCTGAATGTGACTCATCCAACCCCTTCAATGTCTCTTTTTTATTGTGATGCAAGCTTTTCTTCATCTGAGCTTACTCAAAGCAAATCTAAAAGTGGTTCTATGTGGTGCTCGACCTTGTCATTATAAGACATGAAATGAGTTTGCTTTATCTGACAGTTTGCTTCGGAATTGCTTTTATACCTACTCATCAAGCCAAAGACAAAGAACTCAGTTTTAAATGACATGGTAGAAACAACAATGAGGCACATTTCCCAGGGAATGCTCTGCAACTTGTGATGTTGTATTTGATTTATTGATTGTTTCAAACTGAAAGCCAGAGTTTCCATGGACTCTGAACAACAACAAAAATGAATCTGAATCCATTTTAGAGTATTTTGTTTTATTTTTTTTGCTTTTTTCAGAAGATTTGTAATACAAACCAAGGACCCAATCCTTCAAGGTGCTGAGTACTTCTGGGAGATGCCATTTACTTTATATTGCAGGATCGGACAGGACACTTCTGTAGGTATTTCTATGTCATGTTTCTTTCAAAAGTACAACAGTAATTAATCTGTTTTTTTCTAGTCTTTTACTATTATATTATTAATATGTAAACTCCCATCAGACAATAAGAAATGCTTTATTTTGAAAGGGTTTAATAGTGATATGCCGTTTGTCATAAACCCCTGCAATATGAACAGCTCTGAATATCAATAAACTGGCTGCAATCAATCAAGCACTTCCCTTTAAAACAATTTATGAATTAGAAAATGAGAACTGTCTAGAGCTCTGATCAGGTCATTTTACTATGCAAATAGCTGTCAATATCTTCCTCTGAGAGGTGCAGTGTAGCAGGTTTTGAATGAATTCCAAGGACAAGATCTTCTATTGGCATCAATCAGCATATTTCCATTGACTTTAATGGCGCTATGGCAATTTACATGAGCCATAGATCTGGGCCTTACTAAGTCTATAAGTGATCTGTGGACTGCTCTGATATCATTGGTACTCTATTTTAAAAATCCCCAGACAACAACTGTACTTGGCCTCCCTCCCCAGCAGTCCCAAAAGACAACAAATTATAACAACAACAAAAATTTAAAAAAAACAACCCAACCATAGGCATACAATATATATTAAAAATAAGATAATTATTGTCCCATTAAAACAGAATCCCTGCATCTTTCATACAGTATCACAGATATTCATCTCCATATAGAGCTTTTTATTCTGATCACAAAATATTGTCCTTTGGTAATATATCTACCCTCTCCAACCTTTAAGCAATGTCTGCAATTAGTAAATGCAAGAGCTACTTATCCAATGATTGTTTTCCTGCAAGCTGCAATAGTAGAAAACTACACTTTTAAGATCTAAAGAGGGTTTTTAAAAAACAGGGGGGAAAGAGTGTTCTCGCCAATTAGGTAATATGATTTATGAATCCCTAAAACACATTTTCAGCTGATATTAATATTAGCTTCTCTAATTTAGCATTGAATCATTTAGTAGCTTCTCTTCCCCCAAAGCACTGTCAATTTATGAGTTGCTGAAAGGACCAAGATATTCCTATTAGCTGTGAGCAAACCTCAAAAGGCTTGAAGGTTTGACTCAGAGAAGCACTCAAAAAATCCCAATGCTTATCTTAAGCTTTTCTGAACCTCTTTGTTCTAGAAATGAGATTGGAAATCATGTGTGATCAGGCCTCTCTTATGCACATTCTAGTTCTTCCTAATTTTGATGGGCAAGAAATACCAAAAGTACAACATTTTTTGTGGTATTTTGGTGCCTCAGATTGGTTTTCTGAGCAAAGTCAGGAAGCATAAGGTCATGGAGAAATTAAAAAAAATATATGTTAACCAGAATTTTCTAGAACTTCAAAAAAAGTGTAATGCTGGGCCTGGTTTCAGTTTAATGAAAAGACTCAGGTTTCCTTTTGTTTTGTTGTTACTTGTTTTCCTATCCTGATTACTGTTCATTTACGGCCCTACTTTGACACCCTTCTCAGGATCAGTATTACCTTACTCCCCAAGGAATCCCACTGAAGTTAATGGAGCGTTTATTTGCATAGTATAGCATTACTCAGCATGTGTGAGGGCGGCAGAATCTGGTCCCTTAAATGAGATGCACTCCTTTTTGCTCTAATTGCCATCTGCATTCCAGACAGGAATAGATTCAGGATCTCTATGAGATAGTGACTGCATTAGCTTTGCTTTCCTAAAATTTCCCACCATTGCTGGTGCAGTTCCACTATTGGTAACAAGGGCAGAAGCAATATTGTAGACTGGATGCTATTGTTTTAACTACAAAATTGTTTAACTCTGGACTGGAAAAGTCTATAGTAGATATGACTGCATTATCTCAATAACTGAAAACATCATATCAGCACTTTATCCCTGGTGGGAAAATGATGACTCTACAGCTGGGCCAAGTTTCTCTACATCATGTCTTCCCTTCAAAATCTGTTTCAAATGGTAAACTCAGCTTAATTTGTGGGAAAGGTGAAGTGGAGTTCTTGGACAGGGATATGAAATTCATGGCAATAGGCCTGGACTGTCATATATGAGGCAGGACCTTTGAACTCATATCAGGGATCAGAAGTAAGTCATGTGGAGTGAGAAAATGGACTGGATAGTTATCTACAGGTTCTGGGGGCAATGAGATTTGAGGGGATGGAATTGTATTTAGGAGGTGCTGAAGGAGAGGGGTGGAAATTGAATTTGGTGGAAGAGGTGAGGGATGTGAAATGCTGGCAGCCAGGATACCCATGTAGGGAAGATTTGTGTGTGTGTAGGATTTATGGTAGGAACGAGTGTGGGGGTTGGCAGGTACTGAAAAAGGAATCAGAAGGTGCAAGGGTAAGGTGTCTGTGAAAGTCTTTATGTCTGGGTTAAGAGAATACTAAAACCCATTTTTTCTAATATGGACACTGCTTAAAGTAACATATGAAAGTTGACTTTGAACTTCTGGGAACTTACTGAATGGTTTGATTATGCTTGCGGAAGCAATCAGTTCTGTTTTGTTTGCTTTGTAAGTGATAATTGCAGAAGGCTTTATCACTATTAGCCTCCTTACCTTAATGAAAAATTCTATTCATACCCCTTCACGTCCACCAGACCAGGTTTGTTTTACCAATCCATATGCTCACAACTACACAAATGGGCTAAATAAATCCTACTCAGTTTAAAGATGCTGATGAGAGAGCTTTCTATAAGAGCTCTAAAGCAAAGTGGGATGTTCATTTGCATTTCAATGCTTTTCCAGCTTCTAGGTATTTCATAGCCAATCTTGTGATTTTGGGGAGTCTGACTCATGATTTTCCAATGGTGAGGGTGGCAACACTGAGAAGTTAAGGATCATTATTTAGCATTTACATTACAGTAGGTTTGGGGTGGGGGTGGGAATCAGAATTAGGACCCCTGTGTGCCGGGTGCAGCACGACACCTAATGCCTTATCTTGATCTTACAAACCAAGATACATGGAACGTAGGCTGGGTGGGGAGAAGTCTATGTAACTCATGCAGTTGTTGATATACCTGTGACCTCAAATATTACCAACCTCCCTCCCCCCAAAAACAAACAATCAGACAAAAAACCCACCCCCGAAGAGACCCACAGTCTGGAAAGCATTTGTTCCTCAGACTGTTGAAAAGACTCACAGCAGAAAGAAGGCTCCCAGCTTCTTAAACTACTGTCTGAGCTCTAGGAACAAAATAAAATGTTTGTGTAGGCTACTGAATGCACTCTGTTCTTTTTCCTTTTCTTTGCTACAATATCTAACTCAAGTAAGCTAGAGTTAGACAAATAATTCCCTGAACTTTTCAAAGGAATAAATGCACCTACATACACAAATAGTAATAAAAAATGCAGACTTGGATTTTCTGCTCAAGATCAGAATCACAGGTGTTTGGATGCAGTTCATTTGAACATAAATCCAGAAGCTTCTTCAGGGAATACATGTCAAAGAAGAGCATTTGGGCTATTCTTTGAATGGTTAGCGGGCCCTAAACCTGACCACCAAAATAAATGCAAAAAGACCTTTTATTTCCTGAAGGTTCATTCTTTCCTGATTGGCTAAGTGCATGGAAAAATCCCTTGCCACACACAGAGTACCTACTGTTCTATAAGTGTAGTGTTATCACATTCCAAATCTGTTAGTGCTCTGGGAAGACAACTGGGTCACTGAAAGCTATTGGGAAGATAAACGTCATGTGTCGTAAAAAAAAATAAAGAAAACAGACAGTGAAGGTTTGACTATTAAAGTTCATTACGCATTATGCAGTTCTTTACTTCGAGACAGAATCTCACGGAAAAGCTAAGTTACAATAACAATGCATAGCATTGCTTTATATGGTGCTTCTTTTGTGAATACTCTGTGGCTACTGCATTTGAGTCCCAGACTACATAGAAATGAAGTGCATGTGTATCAGCTTGTTCTTCATTGCTCACGTTCTTCTTTGTGTTGACTAGAAATTTTCACTACTACCATGCAAGAGGGTGCTTTACTCAAAGATACTCCGTTATGTTAAACAGACAGTATTGTCATTACTTAGCTGCCATGGTCGACCGTGGATGCAGCCCTGTTGATTTTATTAAAGGGGCTGTCAGGATCTATAATTCACACATCATTAACCACTTCATTAAGACTACAGCTGCCCCGTGAGCCCTAAACTTGTAGCCGTTTCAAGACAATACAAGTAAATGCTCACTAGCTGAGACATGCAGGCATATCCAGTGACTTGTTCACTCCATAGTTTAAAGGAAGTACTGTTTTCTAGGAAATGCTTTTCCAAACTATTGAGCTTAAATGTGTAAAACATGTTCACTTGAAATTGATTTGATTTAAGTTAAAAGCATTACTTTGCAATGAGGTGTGCACTCTCACATCATCAATCAAAACAAAAAGCCAATAACAAATCTAAATGTACAATTATTTAAGTATTTTCATATGTCTTAGACTTTCTTTTCTGCAATATGAAGCAGTCTGTACCACTGAAACATGATGAAGGTGAATTCTAAAGGACACAAACAATTATTCTCCTTTAAAAAGAATTTTAGATGACGTATGACTTATACAGAAATATTTTCTTTCTCCCATATCTGCTTCTTTTCCCAAAATTCCTGCTCCTATTTTCACCTATTATTTCATGTTTTTTTCCTCTTTTCCCCTCTATACATCTTTTCCTAGTGTCTTCTAAGCAAGACATGAACCCCATAACATTTGTGTTCAGATTGAGTTTTGAACTCACAATATTTGCATGAAATTGAAAGAAAGCAAAATTGCTTTTTACCCCCTTCTCCAATTATTTAAGGTCTGGTTATGAAACCTTTGCATCAGTGAGCCCTGACAGGAAAAGATCCTCTGACTTTAAGGGGGCTCTTGGTAGGAATGAGTGCCCATCATTATGAATAATGGTTCCATAATCAGGCGTAATTTTTATGAAGTAACTGTATATCTTATGATTAATGTCAAATGACATATTAAAACATAACCAGACACAGGCTTTTGGGTTAAACCTCTTTATTTCTGATTCTCGCAAATATAAACCTGAACCAAACATACTACTGGACAAAATACTGCTCCGCCACTGTTAGCATCCTATTTAGCTTCAGAGGCTCTTTGGTTTTCAAAACGGTCCTTATAAAATTATTCTAGCTTTATTGTTTTGAACACAATGTCTTACCATTGATTCACTATGGTTTTGGGAACCATTACTGTAGAATAGTGCAGTATTTCAGTGGTTCTATAAGGGTGTCCATGCCCTTACTCCCATCTATCGCTTTGTCTGCACTACAAATACAGGTATGGTTGTGTCTCCACCTTGTTATAACATGGTTTGATTTTGCTTGTGTAGATCAGACTAAATCATGTTACAATCATTATTAGTATTAATTATTATTATTTGTATTACCATAGTGCCTAGGAGCCCTAGTGATGGACCAGGACTCCACTGTGCTATAATAAAAGTAATATATTACAACACAGAGTGTAGACATGGTCTGAAACTAGTTTACTGTCTGCTCCACAGTATTCTTCATATCCAGCCTTGGCAACCTCATTGTCCCTTCTTTGTGAACTTTCACAGATGGGGGTTGCTCTGTCTTTTGTGCTGCCCCATCTGTGTGAACCTCTCTCCTTCTTTGGAGTTAGAGAGTCACTTCCCCCCATTAAATGTTACCTGGGAGTCACTTTCTCTGCAAAGTGTTTTATGATACTCTGTTTGAAGGATGCTAAATAAAATGAATAGTACTGTACTGTATTCTTTTATATTAACCTAGGAGCACCATGAAAAGTGTAATTGATTGATGTTATGCCAAAAGTCCATTTGAATTGTGCTAAGTTAATTCATTGTAGCTTTGCTGGCAATTTGAATAGTATATTTGTTATCATAAAGCAGGTCTCTGGGTAAATGTACTATCAGCAAAGATACGGTATATTCCTTTGAGCTAAGAAGTGAATCTCTCTATTGACATTTTGGTAGCAAAGTAAGTCAAAATTTTATTTTAAAAAGGTGTTTTTTTTCCTTTTCTGCATTTACCTAGAGATATGTTCAGATGTACAGATAGCTATCTGCTCAATCATGTTAGATTCTTTCAAGGTTAAATCCCAAGTCTCCATGGGAATGTATTATTCTCTCTGTTAGAAAATGTCAATCTTTAGCAGAATGCTCTAATCAGGAAAAAATCTTTTCTGACAGCACAATGCTGATAACTAGTTTTGCTGGGGGTGGCAGTTTGCATATAGGTTGCCAATTACAATATATTTTTCCTATGATTCATTGGATGGTGGTGCTAAAAATTGTGGTTGGTGCAAAGATATTATTAACCTTCATTTACTACTGCAGTTTTCCAGCCTTTGTCCTTAGTCCTGTACAATCAGGGCCGGCTCTAGGCACCAGCAAAACAAGCTGGTGCTTGGGGCGGCACATTTTTAGGGGCAGCATGGCCGGCGCCAGAATGCCGCCCCTAAAAATGTGCCCCGGCCGCCCTAGCTCACCTCCGCTGCCGCTCGCGCGCCGCTACTCGCCCTCCCTCCCAGGCTTGAGAGCCTGGGAGGGAGGGAGAGAAGCGGCGCCCGCGCCGCGGCCACTCGGAGTCTCCCCCTCCCTCCCAGGCTCTCAAACCTGGGAGGGAGGGGGAGATCCCGAGCGGCCGCGGCGCACGAAACAGTTGTTTCGCGCGCCGCTGCTCCCCCTCCCTCCCTCCCAGGCTTGAGAGCCTGGGGAGAGGAGGCAGGGCTGGGGATTTGGGGAAGGGGCAGAGTTGAGGCAGGGCCGGGGGTGGGGGTAATTAAAAAATGGGGGTGGAGGGGCGGCCAAAATTATTTTTGCTTTGGGCGGCAAAAATCCTAGAGCCAGCCCTGTGTACAATCACATGTTAAACAACACAGGACAACGCTGGCCTTTGTGAAAGGGAAATGAATGAAGAACTCCATGTTTTTTTCTATAATCACCTTTTGGTGAGTATTTGTGTTTTCGACAGTAAACGTCCTGGTCATAAAGGGAACTGGACAGTCATGTACAAACTGAGTGGATTGTCATTGTGCAACCAGTTAGAGGCCAGTGACCTGTCAGTTACCCCATCCTTGAGGAAGAGTGTTCTTGTCTAGAAGTGAAACACTAGGTGTTTCTATCCTGGACAGAATGGTGGCTTTTGCTTTCATTCCTGTTTTTTTCTGGGAAATTAGCCTGACTTGTCCATGTTCATTTCATTTACAAAACTTGTGCTTCAAACTGTGAACTCTAAAAGAAAGGACAAACCAATCTGAGCAAATGGGGTTCCTACACATCACAGCACAGTTAACACATACTGTTTAAGTTCAAAATTTACTCCCTTCCTTTATTCACAAGCTAACAAAAAATTAATATAAATTCCAGCCCAACCATTTTCCTCAGGTTTGGTTGTTATTTTGTTTCCCCCTTTAGGATGTTCAGGTCCAGAACCTAAAAGTCAAAAGGATGATATCCATGGTGAATTAATGAGCTACACCTGCCACATGAAATGAGCAGAGCTTAATTACATATATCTGCAGGGTACCAACACCAGCTACCTGGGTGGGTCAACAATAAAATATTCATTAAAAATCCATTCTGTTTTCTGACTGGCCGTACTGAAGATCCTGCAACCCTTACTTCATCTCTAACAGCCTCATATTCATATTGAAAAAAAAGGAAAGACAAAATGAATACCTCTGGAACTCAGAAGATTTATTATCTCCGTGGACATTAAAATTACTGAGTACAATTAGCCTCAGTAAGTCCAACTCCATAGCAGTGAGGAAATGCAGTAACTCATGTAGGGACTTTGTAATGCATTGGGGTTATCAGTACATAAAAGATAGTCCCCGTCTCATGTTATCCTGTGACTCATATCCACAATGAACATACTTTATTTGATCCAAGTTATGGATGGAAGACCTGCTGAACTTAATATATAATGGAAATAGCACCAACATATCTCCATTATCATACCCCACTGGTTCATGACACACAGAATATCTGTCTGGCAGCACTTGTAGTATTAGAGGTCCAGTAGTATTATACAATAAGGTTTCAGGTTTCAGAGTGGTAGCCGTATTAGTCTGTATCAGCAAAAAGAATGAGGAGTACTTGTGGCACTTTAGAGACTAAAAAATTTATTTGGGCATAAGCTTTCGTGGGCTAAAACCAACTTCATCAGATGCATGCAGTGGAATATACAGAAGGAAGATATATATAGAGAGAGAACATGAAAAAATTCCTTCACAAAAAAGGGCCCCATTCTCAGGTAAATCATAAATAGTGGATCCTTGTAGTAGCCTAACCTTCTGAGAAATAGTTACAGGCAAATGTAGGAACTGAGGGACCCAAAATCTCACAATGCTTATGCCCAGCAGGTACAATTAATCCTTCCCTGTCCTTATCTATTACACAGGAATTGAGGGATCCAAAATCTCAAAACACTTACTCACAGCAACTTAACATTTCAAAAGCACTAATGGGACCCAGGCGTCTACATCTCATTTTCAAAAGTGACCTAGGAACACATGAAAATTTTCACTGTATGAAAATTTTACTCAGCCTCTATAATACCATGCACAGCTGACCGAAGGGTGACAGCTCTGTCTTGTAGCACCTTTCAAGTTTTCCAATTTTTTCCCCTCATTGGTGGCAGATTGACTACACCTTTTCTAAACTCAATCTGGATTCCTTTTTGTGAACCTGGTGCATTATAAGTTTTGGGGTGAACTTGATGATGGTGATGCCTTGATCCATGTGTAATAATTGTTTGGGATGTGTTTCTTTCTTTCTGTGTGTATATTATAATGTATACTATATAGTATTTTATAACACTGTTCATATGTTTTAAATGTGATTTTATGGTGAATAGAGATGATTTTCATGTCTCTCCTTCTCTCTCCACCCCAGACCCAAAACCTTTTCCAATAAAACTTTCATGGAAACCAATATGTCTCACCAAAAATATTCTGACCAGCTCTAGTAGAGTCTGGGCTAGGCACATATGCTAGTCAACATCCAGACACAATGTGAGTAAAAGATAGAGGGTCAGATCCTCAATGCCTCTTGAGTCCAGTTTGTTCCACTCCAGCACTTCAAAGGGACTTAAAACTTCTAAGGCAGCAACTGAAGATTCTCCTAATGCAGGGAAAATCTTCAAATGGTGTGGGGCTGGCATATTTCCTCTGCTTCACCTTCAATCCCTAAGCAGAGGGGACACTGGTTGAGGATGTATCAGTCATGGGGCAGGAACACACTATGCACAGACGGTCTTGATTACTGGATCATTTCCTTTTGGTGGCAGATACCAGTCCTCAGGTTAGAGTATCCCTGAAGGTCAGAGTGGCGGAAACCATTCTTGGGTGCATAGATTGCAGGTCTTTTGCACTTGGATTCTAATACATTGTGGCCCAAATTTGGGTTTGTGAGTATACAGAATTTGCATGTGCACAATGTATGCATGAATACCGATCAGAGATTTACATATGCATAATGCACTGCACACACATGTATATATCTGAAAATAGTTTGGAGTACTCACTTTTTAAAATGTTGTCCTCTATCATAAGACCGACCTTACTGGGTCATACCAATGGTCCACCTGGCTTCGTATCCTGTCTTCCAACAGTGGCTAATGCCAGGTGCTTCAGAGGGAATGAACAGAACAGGCAATCACACAGTGATCCATCCCCTGTCATCCACTCCCATCTTCTAGCAAGTCAGAGGCTAGGGACCCCAGTGCAGGGAGTTACATCCCTCACCATCTTGGCTATGAACCATTGATGGACCTATCCTTCATGAACTTATCTAATTGTTTTTTAACCCAGTTATACTTTTGGCCTTCGCAACATCCCCTGGTAACGAGTTCCACTGTGCTTTGCATGAAGAAGTACTTCCTTTTGTTTGTTTTAAACCTGCTGCATATTAATTTCATTGAGTGACCCCTGGTTCTTGTGTTATGTGAAGGGGTAAATAACACTTCCTTATTTACTTTCTCCACACCAGTCATGATTTTATAGACCTCTATCATATCCCTCCTTAGTCGTCTCTTTTCCAAGCTGAAAAGTCCCAGCATTATTAAATTCTCCTCATATGGAAGCTGTTCCATACCCCTAATCATTTTTGTTGCCCTTTTCTGAACCTTTTCAAATTTCAATACACATATTTTTGAGATGGGGTGACCACATCTGCACGCAGTATTCAAGAGGTGGGCGTACCATGGATTTATATAGAGGCAATATGATATTTTCTGTCTTATTATCTATCCCTTTCTTAATGATTCCCAACGTTCTGTTAGCTTTTTTTGACTGCCGCTGCACATTGAGTGGATGTTTTCAGAGAACTATCCACAATGACTCCAAGATCTCTTTCTTGGGTGGTAACAGCTAATTTAGATCCCATCATTTTGTATATAGTTGGGATTAAGTTTTCCAATGCCCATTACTTTGCATTTATCAACCTTAACTTGTGGCTTAACCTTATTGGAGTGCAATTAAATATTAAAATTTCTAATTAATAACAAAAAATGCTGAGCAAAACTCCATATAATACTAGGTAGACTTTAGAGAAGGGAAGTTGCCATTGGCTTAAAAAGTGTTTTTTTGTCTTGGAAGTAATGTCAAGGCAACTAATCCAATATGATGATAATAAAGAAAGCTGATAATGTATTGTAGCAGAGTGCTGTATGGACTTATCAAACCAAGTATGCCTCGTAAATTGTGTAGAAAGTGATCATTTCAGAATTATGTAAGCATTTCTTTTTATCAGGAGGTGATCTACATCTCTAAGGCTGTAATATGTCTACAAAAGAACTTCAGGGCAGACTTTTAAAGGTATTTAAGCATTGCTGCACTCAGTGTTTCAATGCCTAACTGACTTAGGAGCTAGTCTTGTCTTCAAAAGTGACTTAGGTCCAGATCCTCAAACGAATTTAGGCACCTAACTTCCACTGATTTAAAATGGCTACACTTGCAGATGTACAGCGCTGTGAGTTAAACCTGACTTCGTGCAGCTGAGTAGGGAAAGCGCTGCAGTCTGTTCACACTGACAGCTGCCCAGCGCACTGTCGTGGCCACATTTGTGGCAATTGCAGCGCTATTGGGAGCGGTGCATTATGAGCAGCTATCCCACAGAGCACCTTTTCCCATTCTGGCGCCGTGGGTTGTGGGAAGGAGGCGTGGGTGCGGGGGATTCTGGGTCCTGTCCCAATGCCCCGTGATGCATCGCTTCTGTCAAGGCTGTATCCCCACTTTGAACTTTAGGGTACAAGTGTGGGGGCCTGCATGAAGACTTCTAAGCTTAACTACCAGCTTAGATCTGCTCTGCTGCCACCATTCCCACAAGCTAATTCCCTTCCCTGGGAAGCTTTGAGAAACCTTTCACCAATTCCCTGGTGAATACAGATCCAAACCCCTTGGATCTTAAGACAAGGAGAAATTAACCATCCCCTCCTTTCTCCCACCAACTCCTGGTGAATACAGATCCAAACCCCTTGGATCTTAAAACAAGGAGAAATTGACCCTTCCCCCCTCCTTCCTTTCACCAACTCCTAGTGAATACAGATCCAACTCCCTTGGATCTAAAAACAAGGAAAAATCAATCAGGTTCTTAAAAAAGAAGGCTTTTAATTAAAGAAAAAGGTAAAAATCGTCTCTGTAAAATCAGTATGGAAAATAATCAAACTTTGATTACAGGGTAATCAAACTTAAAGAGCTCAGAGGACCCCCCCTCTAGTCTCAGGTTCAAAGTACAGCAAACAAAGATAAACTCTAGTAAAAGGTACATTTACAAGTTGAGAAAACAAAGTAAAACTAAGACGCATTGCCTGGCTTTTTACTTACAAGTCTGAAATATGAGAGACTTGTTTAGAAAGATGGGGAGAACCTGGATTGATGTCTGGTCCCTCTCAGTCCCAAGAGCGAACAACCCCTTAAACAAAGAGCACAAACAAAAGCCTTTCCCCCCCCCCAAGATTTGAAAGTATCTTGTCCCCTTATTGGTCCTTTGGGTCAGGTGTCAGCCAGGTCACCCGAGCTTCTTAACCCTTTACAGGTAAAAGGATTTTGGAGTCTCTGGCCAGGAGGGATTTTATAGTACTGTACACAGGAGAGCTGATACCCTTCCCTTTATAGTTATGACAGCTTCGCATCCCAGAAATCCCTTTGTTTCCGTCCACCTTTGGCGCCATCTTTCAACGGTTTCTGTGCAGCGCGATCTGTCTGCGGGAAATGGAGTCCGAACTGCTGAGGCGTATGCTGACGAGTCTCGCCAGCACATCACGTTTGGCTGTCGAACTATTCCTTAAGATCCAAAGTGACAGTGAGAGTGAGGGTGAGGAGTCCGACGATGCTATCGAGCTGCGTAACGCGTACGACACGAAATTGCTTGTGGCATTCACGGACATGCTCAGCACCGTGGAACGCCGCTTTTGGGCTCGGGAAACAAGCACCGAGTGGTGGGATCACATCGTCATGGAAGTCTGGGATGACGAGCAGTGGCTGCAGAACTTTCGGATGAGAAAAGCCACTTTCATGGGACTGTGTGAGGAGCTTGCCCCCACCCTGCGGCGCAAGGACACGAGATTGAGAGCTGCCCTGCCAGTGGAGAAGCGGGTGGTGTGATGGGCTGGATCACAGAAACCCCCTTGGGAGCTGCCCCCTGATGTGCAAAGACTACCTCGTCTCCTGTTTTCCCTGCCAGCTCAGGACTCCAGCACCCTGTCTTGCTGAGCCAGACACTCCCGTCTGCTCCAACACAGACCCACGGTCTGAATCACTTGTCCCAGAGCTGCAAGTTTACCTGAAAACAGTTCACAGAAGTGTGCTTGTCTTTAGCACTCAGATGCCCAACTCCCAATGGGGTCTAAAACCAGATAAATCCGTTTTACCCTGCATAAAGCTTATGCAGAGTAAACTCATAAATTGTTCGCCCTCTATAACACTGATAGAGAGATATGCACAGTTGTTTGCTCCCCCAGGTATTAATACATACTCTGAGTAAATTACTAAATAAAAAGTGATTTTATTAAATACAGACAGTAGGATTTAAGTGGTTCCAAGTAGTAACAGACAGAACAAAGTAAGTCACCAAGTAAAATAAAATAAAATGCGCAAATCTATGTCTAATCAAACTAAATACAGATAAGTTCCTCACCAGTTCCAGAATGCTCCCTTTTACAGGGTAATCTCCTTTTAGCCTGGGTCCAGCAATCACTCACACCCCCTATAGTTACTGTCGTTTGTTCCAGTTCCCTTCAAGTATTCTGGGGGGGTGGAGAGGCTCCTTCCTTAGCCAGCTGAAGACAAAATGGAGGGGTCACCCACTGGTTAAAATAGATTCTCTCTTGTGGGTGGAGACCCCCCTCCTCCCTCCTATGCAAAGTCCAGCTCCAAGATGGAGTTCTGGAGTCACCTGGGCAAGTCACATGCCCCTGCATGACTCAGTCTTTACAGGCCGAAGCCATTGTCCACATGGTATCTTGCATGTCTCCAGGAAGACTTCTTATGTGGATTGGAGCATTCCAAGATGCATTGTTCCCCAAGTGTTTCCTGATCAGGTACTTAACCTGGCGAATTCCTTCCTAAAGAAGCTGACCAAATGCCTCACAAAGCTTACTTAGGCCTGGTCCACACTAAACCCCCCCTTCGAACTAAGATACGCAACTTCAGCTGAAGTCGAAGTACCTTAGTTCGAACTTACCGCGGGTCCAGACGCGGCAGGCAGGCTCCCCCGTTGACTCCGCGTACTCCTCTTGCGGAGCAGGTGTACCGGCGTCGACGGCGAGCACTTCCGGGATCGATCCGGGATCGATTTATCGCATCTAGACAAGACGCGATAAATCAATCCCAGAAGATCGATTGCTTACCACCGGACCCGGAGGTAAGTATAGACGTACCCTTATAAACCAAGCAAGCATACAGCCCATATTCTTAACCTCAAGTAGAAAATGATATATATGTACAAATAGGATGAATAGATATAGTAGACCATAACCTTTACGGAGATATCTTACATGGCACAGGCAGCACAAAACATATTCCAGTTATATCATACATACATTTATAAACACCCCCCCATAAAGCCTTATGGGATACGCTGTCACAGGTGGCTATTGCAATCTGGAAGCTGGCAACTCCAGACAGCTACCGGTCGTCGCAAACAAGTTTGGAGTGGGAAAGTCGACCGTTGGAATCGTGTTGATGCAAGTTTGCAAGGCCATTAATCGCATCCTACTCAGAAGAACCATGGCTCTGGATAACGTGCAGGAAATAGGAAACCCCATTTGTGCAAAGCCATCCACTAACTGTGGAGGGGCGATAGATGGGATGCACATTCCTATTCTGGCACCACCCCACCTAGGATCCGAGTACGTTAATCGGAAGGGATATTTCTCTATGGTTCTCCAGGCGCTTGTGGATCACCGTGGGCATTTCATTGACATTAACACAGGCTGGCCTGGAAAGGTGCATGACGCACGCATCTTTCGGAATACTTGGCTGTTCAGGAAGATGCAGGCTGGGACTTTTTTCCCAGAGCAGAAGATCACAGTAGGGGACGTTGAAATGCCCATTGTGATCCTTGGAGATCCCGCTTACCCATTAATGCCGTGGCTCATGAAACCCTACACAGGGAGCCTTGACAGCAGCAAGGAATGGTTCAACTACAGGCTGAGCCGGTGCCAAATGACTGTGGAGTGTGCCTTTGGCCGTTTAAAGGGCCGCTGGCGATCTCTGTATGGGAAGCTGGACTTGGCCGAAAACAGCATCCCCGCAGTTATATCCGCGTGCTGTGCCCTCCATAATATTTGTGAAGGGAAGGGTGAAAGCTTCACTCAGGCATGGACCTCCGAGGTTCAACATCTGGAGGCTGAATTTGCACAGCCAGAGAGCAGGGCTATTACAGGGGCCCAGCGCAGGGCTGCAAGGATTAGGGATGCCTTGAGGGAGCAATTTGAGGCTGAAAACCAGCAGTGATATCTGGTGCCCTGCACGGGAGTGAAGTGCTGTAGTTCCAATCTTTAGAAATCAGTGTCTGCTAAGCAGACAAGCAGACTTGCAGTGCCTGTTTATTTCCTGGGCTAAGGAGTCTTTTACTTTATGCAATAATAAAGAACGTTTTCAAAGCCAAAGAATCCATTTATTGAAAAGAAAAAAAGATTATTTATTGAAAAGAAACAAGGGGGTGGAGTGGGGAACAGTACAATCACAGATTCGCGTATGTCCTGTCTGGTGTGCTGTGCAGTGAGTGCTGCCCTTCAGGACAGCTATACTGCATGGTGATGGGGGTTGAGTGCAGAGGGTAAGGGTCGTGGTTTTCAGGGCTGGGTGGTGAAGATACTGCTGTTGAAGGCAGCGGGTGGCATGAAGAACACGGAAGTTGGGGAAAGTGGGTTGGAGGTGACAGTGAGGCACAACGGAAAGAGTTTTGGGACAAGGGCTGTGGGGGGGGGTGGCGTTTGCGTTTGCGGTACTGCTCCTCTTTCTGCATAGCTACCATCTCCTGGATAGCATCTGCTTGGCGCTCCAGGATGCTTATGAGCCTATCAGTGCTTTGCTGCCGGTGCGCAGTACTTTGCCGCCGGTGCGCTGTGTTTTCCTGGCGGATCCTGCTTTCTCTCTCCCTCCAGTTCTGTGCTTTCTCATTCTCTTTAATAGATTGCCGCATCACTACTTGCAGCATGTCTTCTTTGCTTTTTCGCGGTCTCTTCCTGAGTCTTTGCAGTCTCTGAGCAGGCGATAAGAGGGACGGCTGAGGTCTCAAGGTTGATGCAGCTGTATAGGCAAAATGCAACATTTAACAGAGGCAGCATTGTTTATACCAGACAGAGTAATGATTTCCCCCGCACTTAAGGAGTAGAAAACACACAGGGTCTACACAATAGCATAATTTTCCCGTCCGAAACAGAGCACACATATCTCACGGGAGCCTCAAAATGGTGAGTAAGGGGGGCTGATTGTTTCAGGGCTGCACTGTCCTCTGGGTTTCTGTGCCTTGGGGAGAGCCAACAGCTTCAGGGGGCACCTACACTGAACACTGTCCCAACATTTTCCACAGGAGTTCGTCCTGGACGATATCTCGCTGCTGAGGGTGACCTGGGAAGCAAGGGAGGGTCTTCTATTGCAATGTGGCTTCTGCCCTGGCCCATATGCAGCTTGCCTGTGTGCAGCAATGGTCCCCCCGCCCCTCGTGGCACAGTGGCGCGGACACGTTAGCCTGGCTGGGACAAGGACCACGGTGGCTCTCCCGATAAACCTGCGCAAGCGCATTGCACACGTTCTGAATGAGACATTCGAGGAGATTACCGAGGCCGATTACCGCGATGTGATAAACCACATCAATGCACTATTCCGCATCTAGGCATGCATGTCTAACCCTCCTCTCCCAAAGAGCCCACACCGAAAAAATTCCTTCCCCCCAAAAAAAACGCTTACCGGGAACCTGCTCTTCTGTTTGTCCTCCACCAAGTACAGGCCGCTGCGACTGGCTACCTTCCTCCTGGCTCGAGAAGAGCTCCTGGCTGCATGCCTCCAGGGATTCCGGGGTGTCTCCATCCGGCCCACCACCATCACTCCCGTTTTCCTCCTCCTCCTCCTCTCCCCCCCCACACCGGCTCTGAAGTGTCCATGGTGGTGCTCAGAGTGGAGGTGGGGTTAACCCCAAGTATCGCATCCAGCTCTTTGTAGAATCGGCAGGTCGCGGGGGGAGCACCTGAGCGGCCGTTTGCATCGCGGGCTTTGCGGTAGGCACTCCGCAGCTCCTTCACTTTAATCCTGCACTGCAGGGTGTCTCGGTCATGGCCCCTTTCCAACATGTCCTTTGATACCTTCCCGAAGGTATCGTAATTCCTACGGCTGGAGCGCAGCTGGGACTGGACAGCTTCCTCCCCCCAAACACTGATGAGGTCCAGCAACTCGCCATTGCTCCATGCTGCGGCTCGCTTGGCGCGTGGAGGCATGGTCACCTGGAAAGATTCGCTGATAGCACTCCAAGCCATGCCGGGCTGAGCAAACAGGAAGGGGATTTTTAAAATTCCGGGGAATGTAAAGGGTGGGTCACATGGTTGGTTACCTGAGGCCAGGGCAGTAGAGTTTGAACTGATGACCAGAGTGGCTAGAACAGGCATTGTGGGATACTACCAAATAATTCTGGAGGCCATTCACAGTGCATTGGGCGGCCACACTGGCGCCACAGCGCTGCAGCGGCAGCGCAATACTCGCTATTCCTCTCGGAGAGGTGGAGTACATGCAGCGCTGCAACCACGGAGATACAGCGCTGCAAATGCCTTGCCAGTGTGGACGGGGAGTGAGTTACAGCGCTGTAACTCGCAAGTGTAGCCAAGGCCTTAGACTCCTAAATACCTTTGAGGATTTGGGCCCAAGTGCCATGGACTTTCAATGAGACTTAGGCTCCTAATTGCCTCATTGGAAAGCCAGTGGCCAATGGGACCAGAATGTGGGTCCTTCTCCCTCCATTTCCACATGTTCCACCACTGAATGAAAGGAGAAGCACTGCTAAATAATCTCAGGATCCTCTGAAGAGCTTTGCTTAGATTTCTGCACAATACAGTCTCTCAAATATGATAAGAAATTACTTCTTAGCAAGGGCTTTAAGATACTGAAAGAAATGTATCTTGTATTCCATTAGTTTAATTATGACACAGTTAAACAGACTCTAAGGATTTCAGTCCTGTAAACATTTGCCCACAAGAGACATGTAAGCCCTGGCAGTAGCTCTTAATCACATTCCTCAGTCAGGTGTCAAACAGAGCCAAGGCACAAACACACATGCAAGTTTTGTTTAGAGTACCTCAGAAAACCAGCCAAGTGGCAAATTTGGACATCTGTGCTAGACTGTGGCCGTACTGTTTTTTCAGTCTAATCTGTCAAGATAACCATTTCCCCATTCTCTTAAACAAACACAGACTTCCTTGTTTAAACACCATAACAGGTCTAACAGAACACACAGCTTTTAATCATTTTGTGTTAAGTACACTAGTGAGAGACTGAGAAAGGAATGAAAATATCTTAAATGTAAACTGGCTGATTTTGCTCCATTGTAAATCACTGGGAATAGAGGAGACAAACCTAAAATTCTAGATGGACTGTAAATAATCTTTGTAAGAGAAAAAAGACTTTAAAAATTGGTGTCTGAAAAGACATCAGCTTTTTTATGTCTTCTAACTGGAAGAGCAACTGAACTCAGTTCAACTCCCAAAGAATAATTAAAGTAATGAGTGTGGTTTTCTCATTTTTCATTCAATAAAGAGTATCTTTTCCTATAGTTTTAATAGAAGATTCCTTACAAGCATAAGAAAAAAAGAATGGTGATACTGGGTCAGACCAGTGATTCCTCTAGTGCTGACAGTGGTCAGTGCTAGATGCTTCAGAGGGAATGAACAGAACAGGGCAATTTCAAGTAATCCATAGCAGTAGGAGGTTTAGGGACTCCCAGTGCATGGGGTTGCATCCCTGACCATCTTGGCCTCTAGCCATTGATGGACCTATCATCCATGACCTTATCTAGTTCCTTTTTGAGCCCAGTATTACTTTTGGCCTTCACAGCATCCTATAGCAGTAAGTTCCACAGGTTGTGCATCGTGTGAAAAAAATACTTCCTTTTGTTTTAAACCTGCTGCCTATTAATTTAATCAGGTGAACTCTAATGTGATGCTGTATGATTGAAACATGACCATTTATGTAATTAATATTGCCACTGTTAGACAATTGCAACAAATCTTGTACAAAGTAGATCATGGTAGGTATCAATGGAAAAGTTAGAATCTATCAAATATGATTATCCTGTTTGTATGCATGTATCATCTTTGTATCTAAAGTTATGAATATTGACGACGTACCAGTATTTCAAATGTGTTTGCTCCTGGGATAACACCCACAAGGTAGTTTACATCCAGTCTAACCAGCACATTGTGGATTGACCATTCAAGTTGATGACACATTAAAGAACATAATGAGCTATAGAAGAAGCTTGCCCCTGCCCAGTGAGTCTTCCTGTGGATGCTTTAGCCAGAATATGGGTAATGGCTGCTCCTATGAGTCATCAAACCATGCAAGGGCATGTGACTAGTTCATGTGACCCTGGACTCCATCTTGTGTCTGTAATTTTCCACAAACTAAGATGGAGAGCATTCCCTCCACATGGGAGAAGGTATAAAAGACTCTGGAAGCATCTCTATTTTACCTCTTTCCTGCTCATAGACTCATAGACTCATAGACTTTAAGGTCAGAAGGGACCAATATGGTCATCTAGTCTGACCCCCTGCATGATGCAGGCCACAAAGCTGACCCCCCCACTTTCCCTTAACTCTGCTGTTGAAGTCTCCAGATCGTGATCTAAAGACTTCAAGTCGCAGAGAATCTTCCAGCTTGCGACCCCTGCCCTATGCTGCGGAGGAAGGCGAAAAACCTCCAGGGCCACTGCCAATCTACCCTGGAGGAAAATTCCTTCCCGACCCCAAATATGGCGATCAGCAGAACCCCGAGCATACAGGCAAGATTCTCTAGCCAGACCCTCATTTTACCAGCGATGGCCGTTATTGCCTAATTGATTAGAATCACGTAATCCCATCAAACCATTCCCTCCATAAACTTATCTAGCCTAATCTTGAAGCCAGAGAGGTCTTTTGCCCCCACCGTTTCCCTCGGAAGGCTGTTTCAAAATTTCACCCCTCTGACGGTTAGAAACCTTCGTCTAATTTCAAGCCTGAATTTCCCCACGGCCAGTTTATATCCATTCGTTCTCGTGTCCACATTAGCACTGAGCTGAAATAATTCCTCCCCCTCCCTGGTATTTATCCCTTTGATATATTTAAAGAGAGCAATCATATCCCCCCTCAGCCTTCTTTTGGTTAGGCTAAACAAACCAAGCTCCTCGAGTCTCCTTTCATAGGAAAGGTTTTCCATTCCTTGGATCATCCTAGTTGCCCTTCTCTGTACCCGTTCCAGTTTCAGTTCATCCCTTTTAAACATAGGAGACCAGAACTGCACACAGTACTCCCAGTGAGGTCTCACCAGCGCCTTGTATAACGGAAGCAGCACCTCCCTGTCCCTACTAGAAATACCTCGCCTTATGCATCCCAAGATCGCATTAGCTTTTTTCACAGCCATGTCGCATTGCCGACTCATAGTCATCTTGCGATCAACCAGGACTCCGAGGTCCTTCTCCTCCTCAGTCTCTTCTAACTTATGTGTCCCTAGCTTATAACTGAAATTCTTATTAGTCATCCCTAAATGCATCACCTTACACTTCTCACTATTAAATCTCATCCTATTACTATTACTCCAATTTACAAGGTCATCCAAGTCTCCCTGCAGAATATCCCGATCCTTCTCCGAGTTGGCAATGCCTCCCAACTTTGTGTCATCCGCAAACTTTATCAGCCCACTCCTACATTTGGTTCCGAGGTCAGTAATGAATAGATTAAATAAAATCGGACCCAGAACTGAACCTTGAGGAACCCCACTGGTGACCTTCCTCCAATCTGACAGTTCACCTTTCAGTACTACCCGCTGCAGTCTCCCCTTTAACCAGTTCCTTATCCACCTCTGGATTTTCCTATCGATCCCCATCTTATCCAATTTAACCAATAATTCCTCATGCGGAACTGTATCAAACGCTTTACTAAAATCGAGGTATATTAGATCCACCGCATTTCCTTTATCTAGAAGGTCTGTTACTTTCTCAAAGAAGGAGATCAGGTTGGTTTGGCACGACCTGCCTTTCGTAAACCCATGTTGTAATTTGTCCCAATTGCCATTCACCTCAAGGTCCTTAACTACTTTCTCCTTCAAGATTTTTTCCAAGATCTTACATACTACAGAAGTTAAACTAACAGGCCTGTAGTTACCCGGGTCACTTTTTTTCCCCTTCTTGAAAATAGGAACCACATTAGCTATTCTCCAGTCCAACGGTACCCACCCCCGAGTTTACAGATTCATTAAAAATTGTCGCCAAGGGGCTCGCAATTTCTCGTGCCAGTTCCTTCAATATTCTAGGATGAAGATCATCCGGTCCGCCCGATTTAGTCCCGTTTAGCTGGTCAAGTTTGGCTTCCACCTCTGATACTGTAATGTCTATCCCCCCTCCTCTATTCCCCTCTGTCCTACTCCCTCTATTCCTAAACCTTTCATTAGCCTTATTAAAGACCGAAGCAAAATATTCATTTAGATATTGTGCCATGCCTAGATTATTCTTAATTTCCACTCCATCCACATTCTTCAGCGGTCCCACTTCCTCTTTCTTTGTTTTCTTCCTATTTATATGGCTATAAAACCTCTTACTATTGGATTTAATTCCCCTTGCCAGGTCCAGCTCTACACGGCTTTTGGCCTTTCTCACCGCATCCCTACATGCTCTAAACTCACTAAGGTAGGTTTCCTTGCTGATCCCTCCCTTCTTCCATTCTCTGTACGCTTTCTGTTTTTTCTTAATTGCCCCTTTGAGACTCCCGCTCATCCAGCTAGGTCTAAATCTCCTGCCCACTAATTGTTTTCCCTTTCTCGGGATACAGGCCTCAGACATCTCATGCAACTTCTGCTTGAAATAATCCCAGGCGTCATCTGCCTTTAGATCCCTAAGTATGTTAGCCCAATCCACTTCCCTAAGTAGTTGCCTTAACTTATTAAAGTTGGCCTTTTTGAAATTGTAAACCTTAGTTACAGTATCATTTCTGTTAATCCTTCCATTTAGTTTAAACCGAATTAGCTCATGGTCACTCGAGCCAAGGTTGTCCCCTACAACCATTTCTTCAACGAGGTCCTCACTACTCACCAGCACTAAATCTAAAATGGCATCCCCCCTCGTCGGTTCAGTTACTACTTGATGAAGGAATTCATCTGCTAGCACGTCTAAGAACATCTGAGCCCTGTTATTGTTACTAGCATTTGTTACCCAATCTATATCTGGGAAGTTAAAGTCCCCCATGATGACACAGTTCTTATCAGTTGGACTATGAACTTACACTAAAAGGAGCATTCCAACCAATGGACTGAGGACCTTCCAATCTTTTGGATATTACCAGAGACTTTACAAGCCAGCGGACTGTATATCGCTGCTACAAACCTGATTCAAGAACTTTGCAAGGATTGTATGTATATGATTTTTTTTAACCATTTTAATGCTCTTCACATTCTCTTCTCTTATAAATAAACCTTTAGATATTAGATACTGAAGTATTGGCAACAGCATAATTATGGGTAAGATCCGAGTTATATATTCACCTGGCTATGTGGCTGATCTCTTGGGATTAGAAGGACTCTTTGTTTAAATTGGTTTTAAACAGCCACTCATCATTAAGTCTAGTGTCTGAGTGGTGAAACGAGGCCTGGGGTGCCTTAAGAGATTGTAGTTTGGACTTCTTGTTAACCAGTGTGGTAAGACAGAAGTTTACTTTTGATTCTGGCTTTGTATATCTAATAATAGAATAACCACCAGTTTGGGATAAGTATTTCTCAGCAGTTCATCCTGAATTTGGCATCTTCAGCTGTGACCCACTGAGGCACAGTGAGACCTAGTACTTGTATTATTTGGAAAGGGTAAATAACATTCCCCAATTCACCTTCTCCTTACCATTTATGATTTCATAGACCTTTATCGTATCCCCCCTTTGTCGTCTTTTGTCTAAACTGAACAGTCCCAGTATTTTTAATCTCTCATCATATCGAAGCTGTTCCATACCCCTAATAATTTGTGTTGGCCTTCTCTGGATCTTTTCTAACTGTGATATGTCTTTTTTGAGATGCGGTGACCACAGCTTTCAGCTTCCAAGACAACTGGGTCTGAGAAGCGGCCAGACACACTCTTTAGTTCTGACCTCTCAGGCCACTCCCAGAGTGAAGACACCCTGACACCCCCTTCTTGGGATGTGGAACCCTGCAGTCCAGGTGTCCTAAACCCTAAGACCTATGCTGAGCCCCCAAAATCTCCCAAGTAGTTTATGCATGTTCCCCCAGAGCTCTACTCTCAGGGACACTTCCATTTAGATTTTAACTCTTTAGAGACCATGTGACAGCTAAAGCAAAGAAACTTCTTAAACACATACACACACTTTACTCTTAGTCCTTGTCTTCATGGTGAATCAGTGCACAGCAAACCAGGGTGTGAATGTATAGTGCACCAGCTTGCTGCTCATTAATTTGCTGTATGTACCTTGTTATGTGCAATAAAAGTCCCAGAGTGCAGCTTAGCACCCACATGGCGAATTAGTGTGTGGCAAGCTGGACTGCTGTAGATCCACAACCTGGCTTGACACACACTAACTCACCATGTAGACAAGACATGCAAATCTATGCAAAACCAACAAACACCTATATACTGTCCTCCTGAATCTATGCTCACCTTCTCTGTGAGTGCTCAGGCCCAGTCTATGTGTGAAGCAGATAGGCCTCTCCTCTCCTTTTCTTCCTGCAGTCCTCCTGCTTCCTGGCAATGTTTAGCCAGTGAGAGAGAGCAGGTCTGGTTTCAAATCCCATGTCAGGTGACTAATGTCCCAGACTCCTGGAGAGAAACTGAGAGAACCAGCTTCCTTTAGCCTGGCCCTTCTTCTTTAGCACGTCCATGGTTCTCATAGGGAAGATTTGTTCAAAGTTGATGAGTCCCTGATGTTGCTAACATTTAAGATCTGATACCTAGGCACCTCTCCTCCTAATAGAGAAGTAAGATGCAGTCCAACACAACAGTTACAGTTTATGGTGAAGGACATAATTAAGGTTACACTCAAAATGGAGGCTGAACTACAATATGTCCCAGGAAATCAGTAAGGGTGCTCAGTACACACTGCCAGATGTCCAGTGTGGTGGTCTCAGGATCATCCAAAATGTCCATTTTTGTTGTACCTCACAGGTGGCAACAGCAACCCTACTTGGGTGTTGGGACTGAAAAGTGGGCTGGGAAGCAGCTCATTACTGGCAATGAGGCCAATGGTGAGTCATGGTGGGCAGGAGCAAACAGATCAGAACAAGATGGATAAAGAACTGAACTCTGGCTAGGGGATCTGCAGGCCAGTACATGATCGGAGTTTCCCTGGCACTATACTGAGGAAAGCCCACCTTTGTACTACTGGACTGGATTGCCCTTAGTAGCTGAGTGACGAACTGTTGCTTATCTTTAGCTTGTAATCAAAAGTAATCTTGCCTGAGGTATTGCAAATATTATTTCTAGCAGCCCTTGTAAAGAAAACCTATCTGTTGCTGAAGTGTGTGAGCATTCTTGGGGACCCATCAAGGGCTAAAGCTTGAAGAGCCCACTGCTGGAAGCACTGAAGGCTACACCCAGAATATTACCAAACAACACCTAGAGATTGGTGTACCACAACACCAGTAGCAACACCCTGCAGTGAGGTCAGTTACATTATAGAGAGCCTGGGTTGCCTCTTCTGCCCTCATGTTGGCTTTCTTAATTTGAGCTCCCATTGTGTTTCCTGTTTTGTGAACAGAGGCAACAGTGCCAGCCCTGAAAATGATGAGAGGATTGGCTTTGTTGGCCCTAAAGGCCAGGCTGGGTGGCTGTAGTTAGGACCAAATGAATATGCTGTTATTTTTTAAAAGAAAAAACATCATGACTCACTTTACTTTCTAGTCATCAGTTATATTTTGAAAGTTTTCTTTACAGTGAACTGGGCTTTTCCTTTAATAAAACACTTGGGCCTTGAAATTTAAAATGGCCCAATACTGGGGGGAACCTCAGCCTGGGGAAGAGCAACCTGGGAAAAAATAAAATAGGGTAACCATCAACACTAATTATATCAACTCCTTTCTATTGTTCAATATGCCAAGTAATCTCAACTACTGTCTGTCTGTCTGTGCAGAAGGTCCAATAATACAAATGTTGAGGTGCAGGGATCATTATTTCTAATCTAAAGAGTAATGAGATTTTAGAGAAAATTCACTCTTTAGGAGCTGCAGACCTCTGGATATTGGCATGTTTTTCAGGCTTTGGCTACATGTCATCAAAGCAAATTCTATAGGCTGGGAGAAAAAAATTAAATAAATATAATTCTTATACTTTTCTCTTTTAAACAGAATGAATTACAACATATATGTTCCAATGTTACCCCATGTGTACCCAGGTCCTTTCTGGCTGTGAAGTCTGTGACTCTATTAATTACATAAAGCTATATAGTTTAGCATATCTTTAAAAAATATACTGTATTTGCAATTTCCCTACCCATCTTTGGGTCTTTTATAGACCCCATCATCATAGTGTCTTCCAAAATAAATTAGATCTGTACTGAGAAGTCTCTGGGGGATTTCATTGAGTCTTCTGTTGTTCTTTCTTCCTTGGTGCTAGAAGCTCTGATTGGGGCATATATATTTATACAGCATTTCAAAATGCCTTTTAATCATTTGTAATGAATCTTAGAAAAACTTGTGGATTGCAAAAACCAGGTTCAGATTGGCCTCAATACTTGTCCCCATATATTGGGCAATGAGCGGTTTAGTTAACAATTTTATAAACTACAAATACTGAGATGGTTTATTAGCCACAGTTTGGAGGAATTACAATTTTGGGAATGGGTTAGAGATTCCAGAATCCAGAAATTAGTAAAGATTGAGGTTATAGGATTAAAGGATTTTGTCACAAAGAGAATATTGTCCAGGAGATTTAAATGTCAGCCATTTATTAGGGAGAATAGATGTGGCCATCCCCAGCATTTATAATAAAGGAAGCTTTGTTAAAGGTATGTTTAAAGGGGTTATGCTGAGGAGGAGTTCAGGGGAAGAGAAAATGGATGATATGATTCTGCAACCAAAAATGGACAGGGACAGAGGCATCAGACCAGACCAAGCAGGCATGAAGGTAGGATCATGAGGAAGTATGACTAAGAAGGAATGAGATTGCGGAGAACTTGGAAGCTAATTTTCTGGGGAATATCCAGAAAAACAGAAAGTTGTCTGAGGGCATAAAAAGGCAATGTTGACTTCAATGGGAATTGGATTGGGACCATTCTATATGGCCATTCATTAGAATTAAACAACTTCTTACTTTTTACAAGATAGGAAAAAAGAGATGAGTTAAGGGAGAGACATTATTCTTTACATAACTAAAAACAAACAAACAAAAATCATCGTTAGAATCAAATCTTCACCTTAAGCTTCTTAGTGCTGTGTATACTGGCTCAGTGCTGAACTGACCAATCATGGCTGGGTTGAAAGGAGCACAGAAGGATTCCCTGCACAGTTCGTGTTTGGAACCTATGAAAAGCTGAGGCAAATAAGTACAGTGGGGGTGGAAAGCTAGAATAGAATAGAATAGAATAGAATAGAATATCAGGGTTGGAAGGGACCTCAGGAGGTCATCTAGTCCAACCCCCTGCTCAAAGCTAAGGCAAGTAAGTTCTTCAATTCCTAGGTAGCTCACTGCAAGTCTAATCAGAGGCTACTGCATACCTAAGGCTGCAGCAGGAATCCTCATGGAGCTATCTGGAAGAGGAAGGCAAGAAACCCAAGCTGGGAATTATAAATATTTTTTTAATGTACTTACCTGCTCAAAGGCAACTGAGGGTCTGATGGTGCCACTCTGTCCTTTCCCCAGTGTTCTTTTATATTTGTTTCCATTCTAATTGAGTTTGTATATGGTGTATACCATCACATGGTATCTTAGTGCCTTCCAATGCATTAAGCAATGTGACTAGCATCTGTCATGTGTGGTTCTTGCTCTAATTTGGTTCCCCCGGGGGCAGTGTGTGTGTGTGTGTGTGTGTGTGTGTGTGTGTGTGGACCAGGATGAAGAAGTGCTTTGACCTTATACCTTAAGATCTTTGTCTTGATGGGCACTGTCCCTTACCAGAGCCCCTTTAAAACAACATATTTCCAGTGCACTAAAACACAAAATGTAGCAGAATGTTCATTTGATAAACTCCATAGATTTGATACCTGGATACATTTTCTGTGAAGCAAACTAAATGTCTCATAAAACAACTGAACCTTATCATGAATATTTGTTGAAGGAAGAGTAGATTGTGTAGAAGAAAACTATTGTGAAAGCATAAGGTTATTTCTTGACTGTATTTCTAGTGTAGTACATTTCTCCTCTTATTGAGAGGCATGACAGGGCACTGCTTACCAGTCTACAGAGTGTAAATTTATGCCAGGCCTTGCCAGGGCTGAGCCCCGCGGGGCACCTCTATGCTTGCTGTATCAGTTATGAATATAAGAAAATTGTTTAAGTCCCAGCAGCTAATTGCTTGAGCCCCAACACTTCCTTCATTACAAATTAAGCACTGTTGGTAAGACAAAAGTCAAGGAAAGGGTTGCAATGCTTTTGGGTTTTTTTGAGAAATGTCAGCTGAAGATATGTGCATATGATACTGATTCAAGTGACATGCTGGCAGGATCAATATAGTTTTCTGAATACTTAGTTTATCACAGTCGTAAATAATTAATTCAAAACAGGTCCTTTTAAAAGACAATTTGCTAAGCCATCAAGTGAAACAGCTACAACACACCAGTTAAATCTTTAGTGAGGGGCATGATAGAAAGAGATTTATTTTATTAATTGTTAAATAAAAAATACAGTAACAAAATCATTTTTCAGTTCATTTGCATAATTCTCTTTGCAAATATTTGTGACTATGGAAAACAAAGGAGGATTAAGAGTTGTTTTTTTTCCAAAAATAGTTATTTGTTTTTTAAAAAGAAAAGAGATATTTCCTATCTAAAAAAGATGGTAAATTAATGTATTACTCATTTCACAATGATTTACATATTGTTCAATAATTAATGCGCTGCTTGTGCTAACGTGGTAATATAGAGAAAAACGGATTCAAAGGCAATTAGTAGCATTAGTTGAAAGTTTTGCTTTGGGGACTTTTATTATTTAGAAGCTATCTTTTATCATTAATTTAAACTAGATAACTTAGGTTTAAGCTAATGCTGCTGCAGCTGGGCCCTGAATTTCAAACTGCAATCTATTCTTTTAACCAGTTTTACAAATCACATATAATAATTCCAAAATGGTCGTGTGCACTCAAGGTACGCTCTGGGTGTTCACACATTTTTAACCTCACCCCACCTCGCTATTGTAACAAAGATATAAAGGAAGAATGCAAAGCCTTGGCATTGTCTCACATGTCAATCCAAGGAAGAGGCAAAGGTTAAGACTGAGGAAAATGAGACAGACTACCCTGTGTGGGCAAGAGAAAGATGTGCTGTTCTGTGGGGACCAACTCCCCTCACATAAATGGAAGAAAGGCCCATGAATGAGATCATTTTTACTTCCTTTGCTCACATGCTAATGGGGGCATTCTTTCCTTTAGTTAAAGCAGGTCATCCATGCACCAGGGTTCAGTGCTGCATTGTACAGTGTTTCCGAACTCCTGGTGACTGTGCTGTGACTCAGGTCTGAAGTACGTGACACAAGCATGCTTTTCCTTGCTTTGCAGTGACTGTATAAGGGCCTGGTAGTCAGAACCCGCCTTTTGTTTCCAGTGAAATCTTAAGTTAAAACTTGGCAACCAATGTGGTAGATAGCAAACATGGTAAGTGGATTTGATTTGAAAACAGAATACTTCTTCAGGGCTTATTAAAATGGTATTTGTGTGTGCTCTGGCCTCACTGATAGCAAATCAAATTTTAATGGGGAGTAGTTCTGGCTTTCAGGAGTGCCAGCTGTTGCATACCAGCCCCAGTGATAAGATTTCACAGCGACATTCTTTCTGTTTGTCTATCTTATTAAAAGGCAAAGTCAGCTCTGCCATAAGTGGGAGCAACTCCTGTTAAGTTTTATGGGAATGGCACCAGGCCTGAATTTGATTCATTTGGCCAAATTCATCCCTCCCATAGGCCTCGTCTACACTTAAAATTTAGTCTGCTATATGTTCAGGGGTGTGAAAAAAATCTACAACCATGACAAAAATAACTATGCTGACCTAACCCCCAGTGTAGATGCAGCTATGGCAATGGAAGGATGCTTTTTTCAGCATAGGTATCATCACTTGGGGAAGTGGTTTCCCTTCAGTGATGAACCCACTATTTTCCCCCTCCCCACATCGGTGTAGGCTGCATCTACACTACAGAATTACGCTGGCATAGCTATGGTGACGTAGTGTAGACATACCCTTACACCAGTGTATTTGTATTTGCTTACCTGCCATTACTCAGGATTTGAACTGATTAAGTGAGGGCAGAGCCTCTGGCACTGTGAGTGTAAATCTGTGTAATTTACATGCTTGGAGGACAGATGGGATGGGTGGGGTTGTAATAGAAAGGGGTAAGACAGTACAAAATAAAGTAGGACAATTTACAGTTTTATCCTACATCTTCTTACAACTTCCTTCTGGTCATATCTCCTTCTACAACCCCCCTCTTCCACCTTCTCACTGTGTGTGATACATTAACATAGTCATTTTAATTTCATTAACGTAAGGGTCTGCACGGGTAGCAGGTGTGCCTGAAGGGAGATTAGAGTGGATGCAAAAAACATACAACCACCAGTCCCAAGGAGCCCTTCATTCACACCAAACTGAGCAATGCTAACTGGGGAGAGGGAGACTTGTCAGGGTAATGTGCTGGAGACTTAGACCACGACTACTTTAGGATAAAAGGTGTATTTTAACATAGATTAACTAACCCATGCTAACATCCTTATTGTAGACAAGGCAATAATAGTTTTAACATCTCGAGGTAAACCCTAAGTGGGGAGCCTAGGGCTCACCTTGAAAAGCTACAACTTCCTTTGTCTACAATAGGCTTTTAACAGGTTAGTTAACTAATGTGTGTTAAAAACACACCTTTTGGTCTAGCGAGACAAGGCCCTATTGCAAAGCTGGCCTCCCCCGATGGAATCCCCAATAGCAATTGCAAGTTACACAGTACCTGCTCTCAAATGGAGGTGATCCCTTATTCTACTGCAGCAGTCCCTGCTGGCTAAGGGGGATCATTACACCAATGGTGATGGATCCAGTCCATTGAATCAAATTCTACCCTGGCAGAAGTGTGACTCCAACTGAAGCCAGTGGAACCTGGGTTTGTTTGTACTGGGGCTTCCTTTAGTCCATTGATTTATATGAATGTTCTTCCACATCTAAAAAAATTGTATCTGGTAATGAGATTCTTTAATCCCCACCAATACAACCCTCCAAAAAAATCCATCAGCCTCCACATGAGTGAAAAAGTAAATTACTACAACATGTGCCTCTTGAAAATGTAACTTGAAATTCAGCTGTGTGAAAATATCCAAAACATGATGACAGTTTAGAATAAACTATGCAGACTTACACACAAATCTGAAAATAGTATTTTTAAAAGTACTGAAATATCCCTAACCATGAAATTAAATCTAACCTTAAGCTTTTTAATGAGACTTCATTCAAGCAAACTTGCCTCAGATATAATTTTCTCCTCATTTTCAAAAGAAGCCTTCACAGACACAGTATCATATAACAAAAACAGTGTGAGAGACTTAAATCCTGGTGAAATGAATACATTAGTCAGGCTAGGTCAGGTTTAGCAATAACACTGTCAAGGACAGCCTATGCTTGTCTTATTTTTCTCATTGTCCAGATTTGCTTGAAGTTGTCTTGTATTAATAGTACTGATATCTATACAAACGGGATAAGACATTACACAGGAGTCTTATTAGGATCTCTGAAATGTATAAATCCAAAGGTAAATATTCAGCTGCATGGCTAAATTATTACATATGACTTTTGGAATTTTTATTAGTTAATGGACCAAATTCTGGTGGGTGCCTTTAGACAGACATGATTTCTTGCCACACAGGAGGAACACATGCAACAAATGCAGCACTAATGTGAACCAGCACTAATGTGAACCAGGATGAAACCAGCTATGTGCACACATGCACAAGACTCTCCTGTGATCTATTCCTCCTAGGAATAGGGAAAATTTGCATGGGGAAAAAAATATTGCTATGCGACAGAATCTGTGTATAAAGATGCAGACCATCCTCCCAAATTTTATGCCACAGGCAGTCATGTTCTTCCACATTTCCTGTAATTAAGTGAAACTTGTTTTTTTAAGAATGTCACCATAGGATTGGCCAGCATCCACTCAGTGTTTGTCTACACTGCAATGTAAGCAGCGGCGGCACCAGGCACCAGCGCTCCAAGCATGTTCCTGGGACGGCAAGCCGCGGGGGGCGCCCTGCCGGTCCCTGTGAGGGCGGCAGTCAGGCAGCCTTCGGCGGCGTGCCTGCGGGAGGTCCGCCGGTCCTGCGGATTCGGCAGCAATTTGGCGGCAGGTATGCTGAAGCTACGGGACCGGCGGACCTCCCACAGGCATTCCGCCGAATCCGCGGGACCGGGGACCTCCTGCAGGCATGCCGCCGAAGGCAGCCTGCCTGCCGTGCTTGGGGCGGCAAAAAAGCTAGAGCCGCCCCTGAATGTAAGTGCAGGGTTAGTGGGACTTGAGTCAGCTGACCCTGGGTTAGAAAACCCAGAGCTTGAGCATTTACACTCATTGTTAACCCTATCTTAAGAATTTTCTACCCAAACCTGGGGCTCTGGTGGCTACACTACAGTAAACAGATTCGAGTCAAACCAGCCATATCCCAGACTCCCTACTGCCCTCCCGAAATGTGGCCACTCCAGTGGAAAAATTGACTGTCCACCCTGCACAACACAGGAAGTTTGAACAGCCCACCAACACATCCTGCTGAGCAGTCATTTTGGTCTGTGCACTCTCAGCTACTGGAGCCAGCAACCTAGAGGAGGTGCCTTTTGAAGAACTCTTGCTTGTGCTTTCACTCCTGTATCAAGAAATGGGCAGAGCTTCCATGAACCACTGATGGCCATTTCAGTGGCATTTTCTGACCCACCAAAGGCACCTGACAGAGTTTATGAAGGAGCAGAGGGAGGAATAAGAGTACACAGGCATGGCTGGCTTGAACTGGCTAATGCTGCTCAAGACAATCTGATGCCCCCTATGTAGGCCAATACTTCCGATGCAGGGTCACAAGCAGACTGGTGGGATCACATCATCATACGGTCCTGGAATGGGTCCAGAACTTTTGCATGAAGAAAGTTAAATTTCTGGAGCTTTGTGTGCAGCTTGCCCCGACCCTCCAGCCATAAAGATACACACATGAAGGCGCCATTGCTGGTCCAAAAATGGGTTGCTATAACAGTTTGGAAGCTCGCTACCGCAGACTGCTACAGGTCCATTGCCAAGCAGTTTGGTGTTGGAAAGTTGACTGTTGGTAAAGTGGTGGCAGAGGTTTCTGAGGCAATCAAGCATGTGATTTACCCCAAGTGGCGGGCACAAAAGAAATTCCTGAAGGCTGGCTTTGAGAGAATGAAGTTTTTGAACTGTGTTAGGTCATTGATGGGACTTGTGCCCATAGTTTGCCCTACTTAAGGAGCACATGAGAACTTAAACCACAAAGGGTATTAACTCCATTGCTATGAAGGCCCTGCTGGACCACAGAGACCGATTTATGAATATCAGTGTGAATTGCATGATGCCAGGTTTTTTCACTGATTGGAAGTCTACATTCACGGACAGGCTGGGTCACTATTCCCACCAAAAGACATTGTCATAAATGGAGTTACAGTCCCCACCATCAATCTGGGGGGCCCTGTGTACTCCCTTTTGCCTTGTTTTATGAAACTGTACCCTGATCTATGAGGCCCTGGCAATAAATTGTATAATTACACTCACAGCACGTGTGGAATGGTTGTTGAATGTGTTTTTGGCAGATTGAAATCCAGCTGGTGATATATACAGACCTATTTGGATGTCAATGTCATCAAAGCTGTGTGCATTAATGTGGCTTGCTATGCTATTCACAATCTTTGTGAAGCCAGAGGTGAGCCATTTCCCCATGAATGGACCTATGACAGTGAGGGGCTGGTGAATCGGAACATTCAGCCAGAAAGTGCACCTACCATGGCTGGAGCTGGATGCACCTGGCATCAGAAGACAGGGATGCCTTGCACATTATGGACTTGCATGACCCAATGGAAGAGGGGGGATAATACTTTGGAGAATGTGCTTGTGGGGTTGGTGATGGGGCTCATTGATTGTGGGGGTTTTCAGTGTCTGGGCAGGGTTGGGGAATAGATTGCTATGCAATGTACTTATGAATGACTTGACCACTTATGAATGGGGTGGGAGAGGGTTAGAGTGATTTAGGGTATGGACTGATGTAACTAAATGTAGAGAGGAATAGTGTTTGCTTACTAATTCCTAATTGTCTCTGGCCCATCTGTTTACCTTTATTATTTTAAATATACATTGTATGATGCGATGCAGTGATAGCAATAAACTTTCTTGATTAAAATAAAAAGCTGTATTTATAAACATGTATTACAAAAGTACAACATTCACCCATTGCTAGGCAGGCGCCCTGCCATTGCCAAAACACCAGTAACAACAGAACCTTACAGAAAAATAAATAAATACATAAATGAAAAGGTGCATGAACAAGTGCAAATAGTGAAATCATGTGCAGGACAGAAACCCCCAACTGTTGCACATCCCCTACCCCACCTCCTCCATTCTCTTCTTTCCCCATTTGATGAGCTTTTGATGCTGAGGCAGGCCGGTGCAGGCATCCACAGAGGAGGGGGGTCAGTATGGAGGTTTTCAAGGGGCAAAGTTGCCCTGCCTAGCTGCTCATGGGCCCTAATTGTATGGGCCATCCAGCCATGGAATTTTCCAGGCTATTGCTGACAACATCACAGGGTACTGTGCAGGGGACTCAGGCCATGATGTGGATGATGCAGCAGGAGCCGGTACTCTAGTGGCCATTAGTGATATAAGCCACTCAAACAGTTCTTTCTGCTGACTCCATTCTCTTCCCTTAGCAGCTGTTCCTGCTCCAGGAACTGTGAAGCAAGTGCCTCTCCTGTGCTTAAACCCTGTCCTCAAGCTATGCAGCCAGGCTGAACCTTTCCTTTTGCCTGCAAACATGCCTTTCCTCTAGCCTTAAATCCCTCTGTCTTTGATACTGGATGTGCTTGTTGGCCTTATTCAGAACCTCAACCATAAGTTCATCCTTGGAAACACTTCCTCTTGGAACAGTCCATGAAGGTACGTTGGCTCAGGCTTTTTTTTGGGGGGGGGGGGCTGTGGAGGTGCTGTGGAGGTGCTGTAGAGGCTGAGGGGCCTGGAATAGGACGAGACACAGACTGCTATTGTCTCAAATAGCTCACGGCAGGAGCACAGAAAAAATCCTTGTGGAATTTCAAGGGCATAAAATGATACTTCAGTATATTGTGAGAGGGATGCTTCAGTCCACAGAAGCTACCTGGACAAAGCCTGGTTAACTGAAGTGAAAGCAGTGCAGAGACAATGGTAAGTTAAAAATTCAGAGCTGTTTTTTGATTTCTAAAAACTGCAAAACTACGTGGTGGCGGAGTGTCATCAGGAACTGTGCTACAAAAACTTTTTTCTATCATTTCAGGACTTCCACATTTTAGAGAACATAACAAAGGATGCCCCAGTGGCAAAGGGAGATGTTATTCCAAACTGACGGTGAGAAACCAACAGTGTATGCAACCAAAGTATTCAAATGTGTAGTTACTGAACAGCGCATCTATGAGTGGAATGGACTGGTCAGCTACCGAGGTAGCCCTGGAAAATACGCCCTTCCTCAAATCAACAGAATGGTGCATTAGCTGCCTCATGGCTTAGACTGTTATGGCTGCACGCAAACACTCAGAACTCCACAGCCTTCCTCCTCCACTGTCCCTTCCAGCACATTTCTCGACAAAATTTCAAAGCCCAGTCATATTTGGGACGAATGATTTTGTCACCTTTGGACTACATGGATTACCTCTAATTGAAATGGACTATATTTGTAAATAAAACACATTTCCACCTTCCTCCCACCCCACAGTTTGCGGTTTCCAAGCATCCCAATAGACCATTGAGTGGCTACAGAGTGGCATATTTACAAGCATGGCAATATAAGGTTATTATTTTTAAGAAACAGGAATGGCCCTAGCAAAAATCTGCACCTTTCCAGTCAAAATTCACTTTCAAGGCAATTTTTACTGTTTGCATTTCCTGGTCGGCATTTTGAACTCCACATGGTGCGGGAGGAAGCCAAGTCGCTGGCATACAATCTGCCTTTTTGGATAAACGCTGCTAGTCAGGGCTTTTAATAACTTTTGCATTGGTTCATAGAGCAGGAATCCCACCCATTACTATATCAAAAACCATTAAAATGGGAGTCAGAAACTTACCAGGTTCCATGGTGGGTTGTTCCTTAGGGAGGCATCAAACAGCTCCTCAGCGTATGGCCCCAGGATGTGCTTCTTCTGAGCCTGCTCCAAAGTGTCCTCTGGGACCCCTTTAAATAACTGTCACTTCATTGTCCTCACTTGGGACCTGCTGCTGGATTATGGGGCCAGCAAGTCACCATCCTGAACTGACCAGGTTATCGTGCACCACCATCAGCTTCATGCTCAGTTCAGTGCCCAGAACTTGGTCAAACTCCTCATAAAATGGGTATGATGTCGGGAAGCTGCCTGAGGTGTGGTTCTGGTCCCTGGTTTTCCTGTACTCAGTCTTAATCCACTCCCTGCACTGATCACTGGTCTGGAAAATTTGCAACTTGATCATTCCTGATAGTAGACACAAGAAGTAATTCTTCCGCTCTACTCTGCGCTGATTAGGCCTCATCTGGAGTATTGTGTCCAGTACTGAGCGCCACATTTCAGGAAAAACGTGGACAAATTAGAGAAAGTTCAAAGAAGAGCAACAAAAATGATTAAAGGTCTAGAAAACATGACCTATGAGGGAAGACTGAAAAAATTGGTTTTGTTTAGTCTGGAAAAGAAAAGACTGAGAGGGGACATGAGAACAGTTTTCATAAAAGGTTGTTACAAGGAGAAGGGAGGTAAATTGTTCTTGTTAACCTCTGAGGATAGGACAAGAAGCAATGAGTTTAAATTGCAGCAAAGGGGGATTCAGTTGGACATTAGGAAAAACTTCCTAACTGTCAGAGTGGTTAAGCACTAGAAAAAATTGACTAGGGAGGTTGTGAAATCACTATCATTGGAGATTTTTAAGAGCAGGTTAGACAAACACCTTTTAGGAATGGTCTAGATAATACTTAGTCCTGCCATGAGTTCAGGGGACTGAACTAGATGACCTCTCAAGGTCTATTCCAATCCTATTATTCTATGATTTTATATATATATATAATCATTATGTGATCTTATATATACAGTAGAACTTCAGTGTTATGAACACCTCGGCAATGGAGGTTGTTCATAACTCTGAAATGTTCATAACTCTGAACAAAAAGTTATGGTTGTTCTTTCAAAAGTTTACAAATGAACATTTACTTCATACAGCTTTTAAACTTTAGTATGCAGAAGAAAAATGCCACTTTCCCTTTTTTTTAGTAGTTTATGTTTAAAACTACTGTACTGTATTTGCTTTTTTTTAAATTTTTATTTAATTTAATTTTTTTTGGTCTCTGACGCCGTCTGATTGTGTACATCCAGTTCCAAATGCGGTGAATGGTTGACTGGTCAGTTCATAGCGCTGGTGTTCGTAACGCTGAGGTTCTACTGTATATATAAAACAAGATATGGTTTCTATTAATATTTTTTGTTATTGGAAGTTAATTTTGCTCTTAAAAGTATATGTGCATGTACTAATTCGTGGTATATGTGTGTATTTTCAGATTTTTTCATGTCTGATCTCTTTTCTTTTGTTTTTTTCATTGCAAGGTCAGAAGCTGTAAGCACATTTTTCTGTTCCTGATTAGGAAGGGGTGGCATTTTGCCTAATTCAAGGATGTATTCCTTTACACTTTGAAAGCAGATTATTAGTTGCCAAACTCTTATCAAAGTCAGTGGGAGTTGTATGACTAAAACCTTGTGCTACTCTTTGAAAATATATTCTTCTTCTTCTTTACTGACGGGGCTAACCGGTTTGATGTCGCAGCCTGCCATAGCTTCTGACCTGCTGTGCAATGCACCAGCTTCAAAATTGCATACCCCGTATTTGGAGCAGTACCTGAAATGCTGTTTGTCACATCCACCAATTACATTGCCTTTCATTCAACATCAATCAAAATGGTTAATTTGATAGCCAAGAATCTGATCCTGCTGAGCGCTCTCTGAGCCTGCAAAATGCCTCCTCAGTTCCCATTGACTTCAGTTGGAGCTGGGAACTCCTTACCTTGCAGAAGGTGCTGGTCACATCATAGGATTGAGCATTAGAATCTAAGGCCAAGGTTATGGTTGTGAAGGAGGAGATGTCAGAGAGATTCTCATGGTCATGCTAATATCTCCAGCCTTGGCAGAAGCAGACCGTTTACAGTATCCTTGAACATCTTCCTTGTGTTAGAGTAACATCAGCTCAATATTTTGAATAACTCAAACCAAAATGAAAGTGTAAAAAAGAGATCTTCAACAACATGGAAAAGAGGATGGCAGAAATGGGTTAGACCAAAGCGCTGGGACCAGACTTTGGAAAAGTTTAGATACAAGCTTAGTTGCTGAGTGCCAGCTCTAGTTAGAAGGTTTTGTTATATCTTGCTAATTAAATTGAATTGAAGTAACTCTCTTATGCCCATGCACTTTCAAGCAAGGGTTGGATATTTCTCTCCTCTCTGTTTTAACTGAAGGATCAAACCAGAAGAACAAATAACTTGTGCCTAAAATTAGATAAATTAACAAAATGGCCCATGTCAATGGGAGCTGTGAGAGTTCAGCATCACTTATGTAGCAGGTCACTTATTTAGGTGCTTTAATATGAACGTAGGTGCATAGAATCATAGAATATTAGGGTTGGAAGAGACCTCAGGAGGTCATCTAGTGCAATCCCCTGCTCAAAGCAGGACCAACACCAACTAAATGATCCCAGCCAGGGCTTTGTCAAGCCAGGCCTTAAAAACCTCTAAGGATGGAGATTCCACCACCTCCCTAGGTAACCCATTCCAGTGCTTCACCACCCTCCTAGTGAAATAGTGTTTCCTAATATCCAACCTAGACCTCTTGCATTACAACTTGAGACCATTGCTTCTTGTTCTGTCATCTGCCACCACTGAGAACAGCCGAGCTCCATCCTCTTTGGAACCCCCCCTCAGGTAGTTGAAAGCAGCTATCAAATCCCCCCTCACTCTTCTCTTCTGCAGACTAAATAACCCCAGTTCCCTCAGCCTCTCTCGTAAGTCATGTGCCCCAGCCCCCTAGTCATTTTCGTTGCATAGCTTTAGGCCCCTACATTTGAAAATATGGGCCTAAATTTCTGGATTGATCTCTTATATGCCATGATTCAGTTTATATCAGATTTTTGCAGCACAATTTTAAAATCGTAAAAAGAGATGTTTAGTGTAAAATCCACTGGCACAGCCTCAATTACAGCTATGTAAACTCAGCAGTGTAATACAGATATGTTCTCCAGCTGATGTTTCTTAACACTGAATGGACCTGTGCATAAAAGGAAAAAAAGATCCCAGCAGCCTCACCAACCTCATCTGAACATTAGATTATTCACTTTCCCAACTAATCAATAATTGTTATAATTAAAATTGATAGCTGCAAAGAACATGATAAAAGGCTGCTGCCAGAATACTGATTGTGTATTTGGCTTGAAAAGATAGGTAGTAGTGTGAAACACTTATTTTCCAATTTGCTTGTAGCTGTGTGCAAATTGCTTTAGCTGTATACAGCTGATTTAGACCTTGCCTGGAGGTACACTAGATTAATTGGGAGCCACACATTCATTGCTTACAGAATAGACATGGTAATGGGTGAAATTTGTTAGTGCCAGTTATAAAATAACTATGTAATTCTGTTTTTTTAAGTTGTCCTTTCATTATTCTTTCAGGATGGGGGGGGGGGAAACAATTAGAACCTTTCAGACAATTGAGATTGCTTTCAAGTCTTTATGTAAAACCCAATGTGACTTTGGTCAATATTTTATGCAAGCAAACATTAGTGTGAATATGGTATTGATTTTTTTTCAAAAACGAAAAGCACTTCAGTGTACATAAGAGGGATTTTTTTGTCCTTGTTGTGACTGAACTTTAGATAATGAAACCATTATGTTGTAACTACCATTGTCTTTTGAAAATAACTCTTTGGTCTCTTTTGTTTCTTAACTACCTTATTATTAAACAGTAGACAAATTCATCATTGCTTGTGGGCAACCGAAAGTTTTTTTTAAAAAGTATAGTTGTAGATTTTCTTAAATGCAGTCTCTCCCTTATCCGTGTGTATATGTAACAAAGACACCTAAATCCCACAGCAAAATACATTTGCAATATGTACGACTGAAACCTCAGGGAATATGTGAGCCATTTTAATTGGAAGGCACTTTACATTATGGAGCCCCAGAACAAACATGTAAGGCTAAATTTGCATATATGCTTGCCTGAATGGCACCTGCAAAATTTGCGTCTGTACCAGCTGCAGCCACGTAATCCAATTTTACATGCAAAATATTAAATTGTGTCAAACTGGGCACACAGTTACCTCTCTCTATAATAGGCTGATCCAAAATTATGGATCAAAATGTCCTGAACTCTGGGGGATTTAGGAGTCAAAAACCAGATTTTCACCTAATGACCCAACTTTATTCCCCTTGTTATTCACATGTGCACACTAAAAGTATATTAATAGCACTGATTATCTTAGTTCAAAGCAACAGAGAGTCCTGTGGCACCTTTAAGACTAACAGATGTATTGGAGCGTAAGCTTTCATGGGTGAATACCCATGCTTGCATCCGACGAAGTGGGTATTCACCCACGAAAGCTTACGCTCCAATACATCTGTTAGTCTTAAAGGTGCCACAGGACTCTCTGTTGCTTTTTACAGATCCAGACTAACACGGCTACCCCTCTGATACTATCTTAGTTCAGTGAGCCAAATTCATATTTAAGGGCATGTCTACACTTACAGCTAAATTGTCACTGCTGCAATCGATGCAGCAGTGTCGATTTAGCACAGGGGTCAGCAACCTTTCAGAAGTGGTGTCCCGAGTCTTCATTTATTCACTCTAATTTAAGGTTTCGCGTGCCAGTAATACATTTTAACGTTTTTAGAAGGTCTCTCTCCATAAGTCTATAATATATAACTAAACTATTGTTGTATGTAAAGTAAATAAGGTTTATAAAATGTTTAAGAAGCTTCATTTAAAATTAAATTAAAATGCAGAGCCTCCCAGACCGGTGGCCAGGACCCGGGCAGTGTGAGTGCCACTGAAAATCAGCTCGTGTGCTGCCTTCGGCACACGTGCCATAGGTTGCCTACCCCTGATTTAGCAGGTATGGTGAAGACCCGCTAAGTCGATGGCAGAGCAATCTCCTGTTGACTTCTGTACTCCAGCTCCCCGAGAAGCGTAAGGTTAGTTGGCAGGAGAGCATCTCCGTTAACACAGCGTGGTGTAGACACTGCGACAAGTCAACCTAAGTAACTGAAGTAGCGTAACTTAGGTCGACTTACAGCTTTAGTGTAGACCAGCCCTTAGTTACATCAGTGTAATCCCACCTTTCTTAAAGGAGTTTTTCCTACTATAATAAACCGCAGAGTTTGACCTATTATTTTCAGTGACTTGCAACTGATTATGTTAACTCCTGCTGAACCTTCCTTACCCTTTGGAGCAATGAATTACTACTCCAAACATTGGATTAGGTCCTTAGCTGACATAAATGGAACTACGGCCATTTACACAAGCTGAGGATCCAACAAACAAATACCTGTCTCTGATAAAGAAAACCGTAGAACTAGGCAACTCATTTTGAAGCGGGATGATTCTGAATTAGCATAGCAGAAACTAGAGGCAAGAATAAGCATCAAATTAATATGTTACAATAAACGGAGGGGAGAGGCCTATCACGCCATTGATTGCTAAGCAATCTTTTCATTGGGGAGTTCTGTTTAAAAATCAATGGCATGATATGGCCCAGCATTACTTAAAGATTTATTCATTTAGGTTCAGCTGCAGGAGAGACAGGCAGGGCAAGGATACAAAAAGCCTCCCTCCTCCACCCCCGTACAATGAATAAGTACAGCCACAATCCCTGCTTTCACCCCGTCCCCCCGAGCCCAGGATCTGCTATATCCTACTGCACCCTGGGAAACAAAGCACCCAAAAGGGAGCAGAGAGGAGGTAGGGCCAAGCCCCCACAACCAGCTGGTTAAGAAGCAGGTTAACCAGAATGCTGTATTCTCTTAGTGAGCTGCCTCTAGAGCAGTGAGGTTTCACGATGTTCTCAGTGTGATCCAGTACCTAAAAGGCACAACTGAGCCCACAGAGCATGATCCAGCTCCCATGAAAGTCAATTACAAAACTTCTCTGATTTTCAGTGCTCCATACAAAAAGGAAATAATTTGGCCCCAAAAGTTACTTCTACCCTTAGTAAGATGATCTTTTTGTAGCTGGGCATGCTAACCATCAAATCCAAGTAAACCATAGTATCTAGACCAGTGGTTCTCAAACTTTTTTTTCGTGGACCACTTGAAAATTGCTGAGGGTCTCAGTGGACCCTTAAAGATCTTTCCAAATGTTGTTTGTACTGTTAGTTAACTATCGTAAAGCACTTTGGATAAAAGCACTATATAGAAAAAAAAACGTAATTAACTTTTTTTGTTCTACAAATAAAAGCACACAGCTCATATTTTAATATCAGTAGTCTTACCTTTCTAATGAGATGAATGTGTCCTCTCTCCTCTGCCACGGTAGCCCTCAAGCTGGGGCTGGGAAGGAGGGGGGTCTTTCCCCTGCCACAGCAGCCCCCGAGCTGGGGCTGGGAAGGAGGGCCGTCTCTCCTTGGCAGCTGCAGCCCTGAAGCTGGGGAAAGTTGCCTCTTTCTCTGGCCGCCGCAGCCCTGCACATCCCAAATTCGCCCCACCCCCTCTTCTCATCACACTGCCCCCTCCCACCTACCCCTTAATTCCCCCCAAGGCCACCACCTCCCCTTACATGTGCGTCTTCTCCAGGGTCCAGGCACCTAATTAGTGGAGCCCTGCCTACGCGACTCCACTAATTAGGTGGGTGGCCCTTCATTCTCTTGTGTGCAGCCACCCAGGCGTGCACCTTAGAGGGAACTATCTGCGGACCACCTGAATGGAGCTCGCGGACCAATGGTGGTCCACGGACCACAGTTTGAGGACCTCTGATCTAGACACTTACATACAGTATCACACTAGTGAGAGGTGGAAAATAAGCAGAAAACTCTGAATTTATACAGCAGCTCCTTAATAGTTGGGCAGATTTTTCAACCAGAGAATTCCAGGACGTTTTTATACAGCACTTCATGTTTATTATCCAAGCAGAGTTTTGTTTAAAGTACATAAAGACAAAATCACTTTTCCCCCTTTACACTTAGCTAATGCTACTCAAGGAAGTGTGTTGCTGAAGAACATAACCTGCAGTGAATTTATAGAGATTAGCAATACATACATCCTTCTATTAGAAAGGTAGCCTGAAAATAGACCCATGCTAAAAGAATCCGTACAACTCTGCTCACAAATCAAAAAAGAAAAGCAGAAATCACTTACTGTATATTTCACAAAAACAATGTTTAAAACTTTTCCCCCCCCAGGATTTAAATTGGCTTTCAAAGAGTCTTTATTTCCTTATGTTTAACTGGAATTGCTATGCCATTTACTTTCATGAACAAATAATGTAACACTACACTGGAAAAAATAAATAAGCACTATTCTAGCATCAGCAAACTCAAATAATGGAAATCATATAATTAAGGTACAATGTTATATAATTCAAAATGCTTGGAAATGGTGTTGAAAGGACTATATACATGAATCTACTGATATAGAACTGCATGTATTAGCTCGGTGTTTAAAGGTTCATTCACCTGTAATAAAAACTGCTTCTGAAAGTCCCCAATGCACATTTATATAGTATTATGGTGGAAATAAGTTTTCTGAGTGATTAACACCTTTAGTCTGTAAGTAATAATTATCTTTGCTAAATCCTAAAGTTTGCTAATGTATCAGAACATTTAAGAAGTTTCAGAGTTGCCACTGATGTTGAAAGATAACTTAGCGCATTCTGCATAAAAATTACTAACAACCATCATGAGGATTTTAATGGGGTCTAGCATCCCATCACTGCACATGTTAATGGCTTTCTGTGCGCATCAATGGTCCTTAAAGAGTCAAATAAGAAAGTGAAACATTCACTATCTTTGTAGTTTTTCCATAATGAAGCAGATTCAACTTGTAAAGATTGTATACACAAAAAGGGGTCATTTGCTGCTCTCACTGGGGCCAATGAGAGTTGCAAAGTGAATCAAGGGAATGGTCCAAAGTTGGAATGAGCAATTAGTGCACGAACAGGTAATAGGGTACCCCATTTTCCCAAAGCTTAGTGAAAATACGTATCTGCAATATTTTTCATTTCCTGTATTGAAAGAAAATGAAAAAGGATGAAGTAAAAGTACAATGAAATGCATAGGCTTTCTCGATGTTAAACTAACACAGATAGTTTACTGTACTTACCTAGAGTCGTACCTCTCTGCTGTCTGATGCAGTCATCTTAGGTTGCTGGTTAACAAGTAACAGAAACATAGAAAGGCTCCAACAAACAAAACAAAACAAACAAACAAAAACTATGTTAACTTACAATTACAGCTGTTCTAGTGTATTTCGTAGCAATGGAGACACTAAAATCAAAGAAATATAGTCAAGGCGACATTAACATCCAATCCAACCTCAGTTCATATGCTTTGCCACCTAGACATCATGCTATCCAAATACAGGCAGTCCTCAATTTTATGATATTCGAGTTACGACGAACAGCACTTATGACGTTTATAAATTGACATCCTGTTTCGACTTTCTGCCGTCGGTTTCGACTTTACGATGCTCGAGCCGACATTGTTCCTATGGGAAAATCAAGTTACGACACTTCGACTTAAGACGTGATTTTCAGGAACTAATTGTGTTGTAAGTCCGAGGACTGCCTGTATACCCAGATTCTCCTCCAATCTACATTTCCTTTCGATTCCACTATACAACAACCCTCAGCATTCAAACAATTCCTCCAGATCATGTGCAGCTGCACAACCATAAATCTTCTCTCAGCAAGATATTATGTCTTACCAACACACATCTTTACTTGAAAAGATGGATTATTAATACTTATGGAAATCCAAGGTAGGAGTTCAGGTTGTGCATTTGAATGAAATTTTGAGGAATCTAGCAAATGCTGACCTATCTAAAGAGAAATGATCAGGTATGGGGAAAATCTAGTTAAGAGTTATTGCATCAGATTGGTTAATACAGAATGCTGAGTTTACCAAGGGATGAAATTGGGGCAAATTGAGAACAGCCTTCTTTTTGTAAAAACTAAAGAAAGATGGATCACAGATCAATAAATCATGACTAAGTCTCCAATTCTCCTGGCCAAGAAAACAAAGACTAAATGATACTCCTTTAAAATTCCAGTACAGAAGTGATTTCGTCCCCAAGTTTTGAAGGGGGCAAGGCAGATTCAACAAGTCTTTTAACCTTTTTTTTTTTTTTTTTTGGAAGTATCGAGGCCTCATAAAGAAGTAGTTAGTAATTGTTCTATTCAATATATTCATAAACATATTGTGTTATCTAGTGAAAAGATAAAAGCAAGTTATTTTAAAAATCATTCGTATAGTGCTATAAATGTGCAGAGTGCTACATAAACATAAAGTGAGACATGTTCCCTGTCCCAAAGATCTGAGCCTAAAGACAAATACACACAGCACGATACAGAACTACAGTGCAGGGAAAGGAGAGTGAGGAGACCAAGGAAGATGGAATCCTGGAAGAAAGGAGTTTTAAAGGCAAGAGAGGGGATTTAGTGGCCAGTCAACAGGAAACTGGATCAGGCGTAAAGGCCATTGGAATAAAAGCTGTGCAGCCAAGATGGCAATGAAAACAAGAGATGGGTAGAGCAAGGTGATAAGACAAAGCAGAGAGAGAGAGAAAGGAGGAATTGGGGGAACATCTATGCCTGGTTGAAATACTCTAGAGTCTTGAAGATGATGATAGGAAACTTAAATTTGATGCAGTAGAAGACAGGAAATCAATGAAAAATGTGGGAGACATGCGGTCAGTGTGGCAGAAGAGGAAGTTATGGATAGTTTGGAAAGCAGGGGTAACAATAGGAGAGGCCAGAAAGGAGAAAGTTGAAGTAATCAAAGGGAGAAATAACCAAGCATACATATTCAGTTTTAGCAGTGAGGATAGTGAGAAAAGGGTGGGTTTTGGTAGATATTAAAGAGGAAGAAGCTGGAGGACTTATTGTCTGAAGATGGGAGTAGGAGAGAAGAGGGGGAAAAAAGGTGAAGATTACACTGAGATTTTGAGTCAGGCAGATGAAAAGCAGTAGACATCAATAGTGATAGAGAAAAGACAGGAAGGAGAGGAATAATGAAAGCAAGCAGTTAGATTCTCTGCTACACCCAGTTTCCATTGGGTGCACCTGAAGTAGGGAGTCATGAAAGAGGTCTGTGCTGCTCCCCAATCGTGGGTCTAGTACTATGCCATTCCCATCCCTGGCATAATTTAACACAGATTCAGGGTGGCCCTAATTTATAGTGTCTGGCTATGGTCCCCAGGGGCTGATATGCCACCTAGGAATTTCCAGAGTAGTGATTCTCCAGGCTTATCTTCAACCAAACCACTATATCAAGTACCTGGAGGGACTGGCATAGAACCAGCTATACTAGTTCTAAGGATTCCCCGACACCAGGCAGAATTTCCAATAAATTGGTTCTGCTGGCTTTACAGTCCCTTTGTACTGGTGGGACCAGCAAAAAAGGGACCAGATGAAAGAAGGGAATCTGGTCTCATATATACATTTTTTTAAGTGTTGATTTCGAGATGACAGTAGGACCTCCAACAGGAGACAGATGAGAGATGTTCTGGAGGTGTAGAAGGTAGGGAGATACATATGGTAACCTCACACAAAGATGTTGTAGTTGAAAATAGGTTAGTTAAAAAAGGTTGAAAAGGTTAAAGTAGGTTGAAACAAGAGGGAATTCTCACTTCATCAGCTAGGGAGCAGGTATTGTTTCCCCAAGCCAGGGAGAGGAGGGAGTTTCTCTAGCAGAGGAGGGAGAGCGTCCCATAATTTAATCTCTGGTTGAAACCCTGGGAATGGATGTTAGCAGAAGAGAGTCCATTTAGAAAAAAGAGGGGAACCAAGGATGGAAGTCTGTGGTCCTTCAACAGATTGACGGAAAGGCTAAGAGACAATAAAGAATTAGAGTTAGATGCTGAAATTGTCAGTACATCTGTAGTGGTACTAATAGCACCTCTTCTGGGACTTTCTGTGCTTTTGTGGACTCTCCCACAGAGCACCTGGGAGCACAAAGAAACAAATTGGGAAGCCTTGGCTTATTGCTTTACTCCCTCCACAGGTTCATGAAGAGGTTGCCAGGTCCAAGCATGTACTGGGATGCAAATCATACCGAAGAGCAAAGGCAGCACTTACTTCTGGGTACATCAGTCATCCTGGAGGAAGATGGAGATGGAATAGAGCAGGTGCTTGTTGCTGCTGGAGCGAGCAGAGCGGGATGCATTTCACTAGAGGCAACAAGGGCAGGACTATCCCTGTGTCTGTACACCACACTGCCTGAGATGCCACTCTGCAGCATCAGGGGAGTCATGTTAGACTAGCTCACAGGGCTCGGGCTGCAGGGCTGTTTCATTGCTGTGTAGACTTCTGGGTCCAGGGTGCAGCCCAGGCTCTGGGACCCTCCTACCTTGCAGGGTCCTAGAGCCCGGGCTCCAGCCTGAGCCCAGAAGTCTACACTGCAATTAAATAGCCCCTTAGCCCAAGTCAGCTGGCACAGGCCAGCCGGGCGGGGGGAGGGGTTCTTTGCTGTTCTATGTGTAGACATAGCCTGAGAGATAAAGCCCCCGGTGAGGAGATGGCTTAGCAGGGAGGGACAACTTCTCTTGCATTCAGACAGGTTCTGGGCTGGTGAGTGTTTCCCCCACATTATCTCCTCTCTTCATTAATTCTTTGGAGTCTCAGCCTGCACATAGCTGAGACAGAAGTGTATATTGTGCCTGACTGTTGATGCTTGGCAGCATGGCCACTTCCTGGCTTTAGAAGATGTCAGCCATGCTGTACTCCTTCTAGCGGTTCACAGTTGCAAAGCATGCAAGATGTTAGTCCCTTAAAGTGTTAAAGCCAAAGGAAGGCCACAGAGAAGGAAGAACAGATTAATCGTCAGTGGAGGGAAAAAAATGAATGACTTTGGCTGCTAGCCTCTCTTACAGCCTAAAGACTATAATGAAACCCTGTCATTAATCATCTTTTAAACAGCTGCTTACCCTATATCAGTCAGTGTAATTCATTCTGGTTACTTACGGACACTCATTCTTAAGTCACACTAAATCAGAATCACCAATAGTGTGAATGTACGAGATCTATTTTGCTGTAGAAGCGTTAAAGGCGAAGGCTGCAAATCAATGGCACATTTCAATACAAAACCAATTGAAATTTTAATGTAGAAGTAATACGACACTTATTCAAGTGATCAAGAATTCTGTATTTGAAGGACACCGCCCTCCCCAAGGAATACACCCTTTTTCCCCCATTTCTCGATTAAGTTAATTTGAACTATGTCAGCACTACAAGCTTTCCACATGCGTTTAGGACCAGACGATAAGAGCAGCCCAAAGATGAATAATGTGTAGTAAAATCAATAAACCTTATTACTAGCCACTAAGGGGGCTGATTTTACGTCCATAAAAGTAAAACAATTATAGCAACATTAATGGCAGATTCATCAAAGTAATATAACAAATTCAAGTATGCTTGTCTGTTGGGAATTTTTAATCCACCCTTGTGCATTTAGTATCCACTAAGCAAGAAAAATGGTACCCACTTCATATACAAGCTCTGACCTCTGGCAGTGCAAGTTGTCATCAGAATAAAGAATAAGAGTCAAACACCCCTGTATTTGCTGATGAATGTATCAGTGGTATGCAATCAAGGATAAAGTTGACACCCAAAATAACCTGGCTAACCATCTGTTTCTTTCATGCATTAATTAGTGTCCTTTTATTATCATCTTGTACGCTACTTACTGAGGTGGAACAAAACTATCGGACAATCATAGAATCATGGAATTGGAAGGGATCTCGAGAGGTCATCTAGTCCAATCCCCTGAATTCATGTATTATCTAAGTATTATCTAGACCATTCGTGACAGCTGTTTGTCTAATCTGCTCTTAAAAATCTCCAGTGATGGAGATTCCACAACCTCCCTAGGCAATTTATTCCAGTGCTTAACCTCTCTGTCAGAAAGTTTTTCCTAATGTCCAACCTAAACCTCCGTTGCTGCAATTTAAGCCCATTGCTTCTTGTTAATGCAATGACATGTACAACATGTTCTTGGGTAGTATGGGTAGGAACATTTAAAATAAAGGTGGGCTAGTTCTGTCCACAGGTACACACAATCAACTCCACACAGTGGGGCTGCACAGGTTAAATCCAAGGCAAAGTTTGACTAGTGTTTCTAGTGCATACAGGCAGTCATTTCTCAGCTGAAGGTATTAGTGGCTTAAGTATCAGAAAGATCACTCATGGGTACTAGGGATCTGATCCAAAGCCTACTGAAGTCAATGGAAAGACCTCCTTTAACTGCAGTTTTGGCTCAGGCCCTATGTGCCCAAAAGGAAGAAGGAGTAAGATGAAAATGGAACAGGCTGGGCATGGAGGGTGCGGATTCATGCTTCACCTTATTCAAGGATAGCATAGCTGCCAAACTGGTGAGTACTGCCTGGAACCAAGCCAGAAGTCCTTCTGGGGACACTGGCAGCTGTATAGTGCCTCCAGAGTCTGCCAAACATACCTATTGGTAACTAGGACACAATCTCTCTCTAAGCTGGGCAGAGGAAAGCAAGGTGAGACAGACGCCAAAAAGTACAAAAACAACTTTTTTTTTTATTCTGATTGCCAAATTATTTAAGGCAGGTATAAAAATGAAAGCATTCAATATACATTTTACATAAAATAAACTAGATTACAGCATAAAACAAGTAACCAGGCAATGGCATTAAAGTCTCTCTTCTAAAACTGGATAATTGTAAACATTAAAAAAAAGACTGCAGGACTATTCAAGTAATAGAACAATCACAGATGTCTTCTGGTATGCAGGCTATTGGGTTATTTGCCATTCAAGATTATCAAAAAAAGACATTTCATTATTCACAGATACTCATTATTTCCCCATTTAAAATCTATACATTATGTACAACACAGTTTTTGTGGTACTGGCAACCCCATGCCTTCCAAATGTATATTTTTCACAATACACAATTACAATGAAACAGTGAGTACAGTAACATTTTACACTGATGCATCTTAACAGGAGCCACCAAATAGACATCTAAATTGTACCAAAGTGTCATCATCACAGTTAGCCTCTCTGAGGGCTTGTGGGCAATATTAGAAGGGTATGCAAGGATCAGGCACACTGATACATAATATTATTTATTTACAATTAAAAAGCAAAAAGAAAAGAAAAACGGTCTTTTGTGGTTAACATTTTTCTAAACAAGACAAATACATTTTTCCTTTATTGTGTGGTTTGCAACTTAGCAGCAGACCCTGTGTGCGAGCCTGGTTACCGATACAAAAAAAGTAAAGAATATATATATATTTATATATATATATACGCGCATATATATATATATATATATATATAAAAAAAACAGAAGTCTAATTACAGCAACATTTGTTACTCTGTGATAAAATCTGCAATTTACAAAAATGAAATGACTGGTTTTTGCCTGCCATTAAGGCATTTCAAAATAACACCATGGAACTGATGTCTGTAATAAAGCGCTTCCTCATGTGATCCAGTCACATGACAATGTACATTTCCAAACTCCTCATTCTCTAAAAAAAAAAAAAAAAGGGGGGGGGGGGAAGAGGTTTTAGTATGATATCCTTTTCCATCATTTAACTCTGAACTCTTGAAATGCACAAAAACTATGAAACTAAACACATCTAATTAGTATTGCCAACCCCAGCCCCCTGCTCCAAATCATGAGATTTTAATAAATTGAGAGGGGGAGAGGAATAGTGTGTCTCTTCTAGTTTCTGAACCTTTAGGGTGCACTCGGGTCACGTGCTCAGGCATTTCTCTGCAACACTGAGTGCTAAAAACTTGCTTTTTATTCAAATGAAAGCTGAGATTCTCATGTAATCACTTGCCTCTGTGGGGCTGCGACTTTAAGAAAAACAGCATATATCACGGGACTTGTGATAAAATCATGGAAGTTGTTAATTTTACTGCATAAGATTTATCCTGGAGGTGTTGGTGGAGACTCCACTGTTAAGGCAGAGTTGAGCTTTTCACTTAAGACAGAATTTTTATTATATATAAGGTTTTCATTTCCTTTAGAGGTTGAAAAGTAAATTCTATTTAAAAGCAAGTAAATAGTTTAAAGGCAAATACATTTGATTCCTAGGTAACTTTAAAATAATATAATCTTTAATGTACCTTCTAAAAATATTTTATTTCCAATAAAAGTATCTGCAAATCAGGAAGCCAGATATACTTGTACTTATACATAAGAGCAGAAGTTTACTCAACTTTAGATGGATCTACTCCAAAATTAATCCCTTACTTGCCTTTTATGAAAACATTTTGAATCCTAATTATATACTTCATAATAGATTGTTTTACTTTAATAGTACCAAGAGGTAAAGGATAGTCTCTGAAAATCTCAGACGACAGGCAGTCTATTTCATTGATTAATTATCTACATTATGATTATAGTATGAGCGTCAAAGACAAGTGTCTTGTTAGGAAGAATAGAGCTACAATTAACTAAAAAAACCCTATAACCCCTCCCCTCTCAATAAAAGCTGCTGTCTATAGGAATGCAGACCTCTAGTCTTAGAAACCTATAATTTGCTTCCTCCCTCCCTATTAAGATGTCTATGTAAGTATAATTCAAGGTTTACAAGATATTTACCTTCTTTGTGCAGGAAACATACCAGATGCAGATGCCTGAGCAGCCACCTGCTGAGTGGCAACAAGGGCAGCAGAGGTCAACCCTGAAGGAAAGAAGAAACAAAAGACTGTGGATATACTTCTGGATTTTATGGTGTTCAGAGAGACAAGTATAGTCGTCAGTGCAAAAACCATACATAGCAGCCAATCACTTTTTGCAGGATGCATATATCAAATATTTCAGGCAAGAGAGGTAAGACGATTTGCCTGGTCTGATCAATGTGCCTTAATAGAATGTACTGAATTCTCCTTAATAGGCATTTTACAAGAAAATATGGCATTCTACCTTATTGTGTTTCTTTCCAAGCACTACACTGCATGGTGCTAAACGGTTTATATGAATTCCTGAATAGGAAGCTCAGTCGAAATAATGGGTACCAGGAAACAACAAGAATCAAAAGTCACAGTGAATTACAGAAACGAATACTAGCTGCTTGGAATACAATACTTCCATAGTAAACTTATTTTTAAATTTCTCCCACTGAATGAGCATAATGCATCCCATAAGGCGTATGGAATCACTGAATCAAATTTAGAAATATTTAAGACTTTTGCATAGGAAAATGACTCTAAGGCACTGAGAGAACACAATGAATTAATGTCATTTTAGCTACAAACTGTACTAGTGTGTACTTCACTGCAGGGAGGAAATCTTTTAATTCTGCTAGAACAGTGTCAGAAAAGGAAGAAAAACTGGTGTAAATCAAGGGGAAATTAATAATCTTTCATGCATCTCTTCTTGTGGTTCTTTTTCCTTGACTGCAACAATATGTGCTGTATTCACCTAAATAAAAACAGATCATGTGCTATTTGAGAAGCTGTAGCTGTGACAATCTCAAGGTTGACTGCAGGGTCTCTGCTGTACATAAAATTGGTTCAAAATTAAAAGCTTTCTCTTTGCCATGCTCTCTCCATTGTTTACACAAGACTAATTGTGTAAAAAGGTTTATTTTTTTACCTCTTTTGGGTCTTTCTAATCAGTTACTGTCAGTTTTTATTATGGTTGAAAATACTCATGTGAATGATATCCTAGCTGACAAGTAAAAATTTAATAATTTACTGGCAATCAGTGGTGAGTTCTAAAACAGTATTACTCAAGCATGAAGCTGTAGTTATAGTGTAATTTGGTGTTACCAGCTTAGTCCTTGCTGCGTGTTTTCAAGCTTTCTCCCTAGATGTAAACTATTTTTTCTGGTTTCCGTAAAACACGGGTTTCTATTAAAATAGCTTCACATCATACTTGTAACATCAATTAAACAACTTTAAAAGACACGTAGATCCTACAGTCAGAAGCCACAGCTCACCTTGAAATGGGTCATATTGCCCGGGTATAAGTGGGTAGCCCATTCCAACGTGTGTGTGGTGGTGTGTATGAAGGTGCCGCTGGCTAAAGGGGGAGTGACGATCTCGCTCCCTCTCTGCTTCCCGCTCACGCTCAGCTGTAGATTTTTCCACAGGCTGACAATAAAAAGGTAAAAGAAATTGTATATAATATTTTTTAAATTGAGAATATCACAACCAATACACTGACTCTGTGTATTTAGTAATGGACATTTAAACACAAACTATGAGACTGATTCTCCAGTACACTGGAGTGGATTTGCCTTGCTCCCCAGAATACAAAGCTGCCCTAAAGCTGGTGTAGCCATACTCTCAGGATAAAGAAATCCTCAGGCATCACATAGCAGCCACAAACCACCTCTTCTCCCACCAAATCTGCAGGGGGGGATGGCCTAGGCTCCCTTATGCCAGGCTGGTTCCCGGCTGCTCTAACAGCCTATTTGAGCTGGTGGCAGCTGGTGTAAATCAGTCCTTGGACTTCTTTCATTTGCACTGGGAACTGAACCAACTCTCAGGATCAGAGAGCTATTTCAAAACTATCTTTAGGGTCAGCAACTTGCTTTCATCAATTAAAACTTTTACCCTCTTATCTGAAGGCAAAGTAACACTGTTTACTCTGACATGGAAGTCTCCAAAACAGGATTTTAGTAATTTGCTATTCAGAAGATAACAGCTCTGCAGCAAATATATTGAAGGGATATTATCAAATCCCATAGTTCAACTTTTTAATCTCATTATCTGTTTTCAAACAGGAGCTTCTTGGTAAACTGTAATAAAGCATACCATGTACCAAAAGCTATCTATGAATCTGGATTTCCATATGAATCTACTACTTCTATTAGAAAGTATATTAGCAAGAAACCTGTTATACTTGTCACTTCCAGTATATGCCAGGGAAGCACCCTGATTTTAAATTACTTTTGGTTTAAATGCTGATATAAAAAACATCTTGAATTCATAGCTTGACTATGCACATTTTTGGATGATGTTCTCTGCCCTTTCTCTACCCAACCCCAAATGTATTGCTGTTCAAGAACAACAGATAAGCCTTACGGCAGGGGACTTGCTGCGGTACTGGTTGGCATGCTGCTGGAGCAAATCCAGTGCTTTAGATTCAGTGGTTGATTTTGCGTTGATGCTAGGGCTGGTATTGACTTTCTCCGCCTCTTCTCTCCCTGACATCTTCCCATAAACAGGATAATGAAATCCTGGCGAGAGATAGGCCCCTGCAGATAAACAATAAATGCCACGTCAAGTTACTGTTTTTACATTTGGTTATACCAATGTAGGGTGGAGAGATTCCTATACAGGGGATTACATCAAAAATGGATCATGTGACTATAAAATTGTATCTTTGTTCTTCCATTTTTTCAGCTAATTCACCCTGATGAATGGAGGTTATAAAGAGGGTTGAGCTTACAGACATTTCAGACATTTATGGGTCCTCTTAAGTGAAAGGAATAGTAACTATAATGGTTCTGACAGTAAGTGCTTAGAATATTTTTATAGGCAATAAACTATCTGTCAGTCTAACAGCAACAGCAGCCTGTCAGGGGTTGTGGAAACTGTAGCTGGGAATTCTGACAGTTCATAAAAGGAACATCTTGTATTAAATCAGTTTAATCTGCAGAACTTTCCCTAGCATAAGAACAAGCAAAACAAATGTCATTCGTGAAGCTGCTAACAGCCAATATTAAAATGTAGGTTTTACTGCACTGTTAGTGTGTAAATCTTTACTAGTGTACAATGCCAGTTACAGAACACGTACCAGGATAGCTGTGCATTAGAACAGGAGAGACTGCACGGTATGCAGGATGGTTGGGATCATACATCTGTGGGTAAGGATAAGCGTGCAAGTACTGTATATATGACTGATGCTGACTCATTGGTGAGGAAACGGCCACTCTAGCACCCCGAGAGTCCTTCCAATTTACAGGAGTCTTTCGATCATCGTTTTTGATCTTGCTCTCCTCCAATGACTGGGAATCAGAACGCTTGACCTCTTTCGGTTCCTCTTTAATGCTTGTTAATGAGACAGGGAGGTTGGATATGGAACCTTCCTTATTAGGTGTTTTTCGAGGGCTGTCTTCTTTTAGTTTTTTCTCCCGATCAAGTTCTTCTGATTTTTGCTGATCAAGGTATTTGGGCTGGTAGACATAATGATGCCATGTTCTTGAATCTGCGTCCTGATATGAGGGAGAAATACATTTTGTTCTAAATGCACATTATGACAAAAGATAGTTATTGATATTTGTCATACTTCTGTAGATGTCTTTTTTTATAGAAGTGTTAACAATACACCCAGATTATGTATATTATAGGACAGACATGCTTCTTATAGGTTCACTATACTTTTAAGCTCAAACTCCAGCCAACATTACAATGTAATAGCAATAAACGTCTATCATAATCTGATTGAATTATTTCATTTTATATCCTTTCCCATGCCTCTAACTTGTTTAATCACAAATTACATACATATTAGGTGTTAAAATTATGTGATCATACTATATATATATTTTGATTAATGGCCATAGAGAGATTTTCTTATCTGTGAACTACAACATTGCTAATGTTATGTCAAAGGACTACGATCACCTGGAACGATGAACCTGAAAAATGGATCTTGCTGGAAAGGTGCTTACCTTGGCCTTGATCCTGCCAACATTTGTATACTTGAGTAACTCTATGCATTACAGTCCCACTCAACTCAGTGGGACTGTTCACATGGGTAAAGTTATAAAATCACTGTTCACAGGATTGAGGTCAGGGTTTGAGAAATGTGTGTAGAATATGTCTAACTATTATAAAACAGTTTATAAACATGTTAAAGAGTGGGTATGTGGTTTCTTTGCAGGGTTACATAAAACAGCACTATCTTTACTGAATAACAAAAGATCATTATTTTTTATGAGATGTACAAGGGCTAATTACTATTATTTTACTTTAATGGTCAATGTTCACAGCATAAGAAATAGTAATAGGTAAACTGGATTAGCTTTGGTTCAGATACTCATCATTGTCCATAGAAATCTTCTCCTATCCAGACTTGAACGATCCCACTTTCCTTCTCATTCCATGACCCTCAGCCTTACTTTGAAAGATGGCTTATTAAGATGAAATCTGGGATGTGTCAAATGCCAGAGCATGAGGATATTCAGTGTGGGAGCATTGGATCACAGCAAAGAAACAATAACATGTCTTGGCAGGGGTATGGATTGGAAGGCTGTCTAAGATGTGGGAAGGCCAGGAGGAGCCAGAGTGGTAAAACCATCATTGACTTCAGTGGGGCCAGGATTTTACCCATTGTGTGGGCCCACAGAGGTCAGGAGCTTACTGAGGACAGATAGGGAAGGATGTCCCCTTAACAATTTTGAAAAGGTCACGCTGGATTAGGATAAAGAGTTGAGCATCAAAGAATCTGCTCGCCCTTCTTTAGTAAATGTCAGCTGTCATTAAAAAACAAAACAAAACCAAAAAAACCCCCAAGCCATTTTTCAAATCTACTTTGCACTTCATTCATAGTGAAAGGTGCTATTTCTTGAAATTTCACTCTGCTGCACTAAGCAGAATGACTGAAATTTACATTTAAGAGATTTAATTTTACTTGTTTCTATATGAAAACATGAATTCTGATAATTAAGATTAAAATTTTTCTAATTAATTTCTTAAACCTGGATTCTGTCACCTCTACTCATGCTCGGTTTCCCCTCTTTCAAAAGCCCCACTGAAAGCAATAGATCTACTCAAGGAATAAGGTACTACTCAACGTCAGAAAGGGTGGCAGAATTTGGCCCTTTAGGTAAGATAGAAAAATACAACAAAATCGTGTCAGTAAAACCTTAAGAATAATTCAAGATTATCCGTGTTCAAGTTCCAGTGGCCTCACCTGTTTAAATCTTGTGGTAGGATCTACTCCTGTCTGTTTCATTGAGTCCATAACAGATTTCATTTCCACAGCCTCCTTTATAAGCTGATGGTTTTCCATTTGTTTGGCTTTGAAGCTATCAGACTGAAGCTGCTGCTGGTGATTGGAAAGAATCTGTGATTTGCTTGTCTCTTCAGCTTTGCTGGGGACTGATGACCCTATTTTAGTGTTATTTTTGCTTGTCTCTGGAACTGAAGGAGCCTTTGAGATAGTAGCAGAGGGGATATTTTTCTGCTTGTTGTCATCCTTTCCTAGTTCCTTCAGTGAAGGTTCGCTCTTCCTTTCACAGTCTCTCCCAGTTTGTGCCATTTTCTGCTCTGCCAGTCTCTGGTCCTCATAGTATTTTTCATACTGCTGCCTATAGGCAGGGTTAGAGGCCATTAAGGACTTTTGGTCCATGTAAAGCCCATAGGCATACTGTCCATAATAAAGTGACTGGGCAAGTGCAGGATGTCTCTGAGTTATTACTGACTGATGCTGAGGCTGTAAATTAGTGGAATTAGTATCATTTTTCTTGGAATCTGATGCTTCTGTCTTGTCTTTCTTTTCAGCCTCTTCCTCGGCCTCCTTTTTGATCTTCAGTCCCTGTGAGGTACTGCTGTTCCCAGCTGCAGGGGTGCTGACTTGTCCAGAGTGCATGTAACTTGGAGAATAATAAGGATCGTAGCCATGGTAATAGGGAGAATGGGACTCTTTTACTTGTGATGATTGTGCTGTGATTGAAGAATGTCCTTTTACAACACTTTCCTTATTAGAAATAATATCTGAAGGAGAGCTGGCCTTTGACCTCATGTCCTCTGACCTGCTGTCAGAACCACCATCATCTGCAGCATCAGAAATATCAGAGTAAGCTGGGCTGTTGGTTTTAGCAGCTGCACTATCTGCACCATTTTGTGTCAACACATGCAGTGGCGCCAAAGAAGATTGTCCATTCACCAAAGTGCTGCATTCCATTCTGGAGGCACTCCCTATAGAAGGGCTGGGTGCATTGTCTGTGAAAGTGTAAACCTTATCCGCTTCAGCTTTAATACTTGCCATCCTGCTCTCTTGAGACTCTGACAGTCCATTAGCTAACACTTCATTCTTGTTGAGATGGTCCTTTAAAAAATGTCCAGATAAATCTTTCCCAGACCCTTTTGAATCCTCTAGCTTTCCCAGCTTAGAATCCATTTTAGGACTTCCAGTCTCTTTGCTTTCTTTGTCCTTCAGCTTTCTCTTCTCCTTTTTCTTTTTGTCTTTGAGTGATGTGAGAGCTGGGTTTACAGTGCTTGGCTCTCCCATAATTGTGGGCTTTGGTTGAATAGGTTTTAACGGAGGGCTCTTTGGTGTAGCCTGAACAACAGTGGTTGTGAGTGAGGGCAATCCTGGTATTGTCCCTGTAGTGGTGGTTGTAAAGGCTGTAGTGGGTATAGCTATTAATTGGGGAGGAGTAGGAGCTGGAGCTGGGGCAATGGGCCTGGCTGTTTTAAGTTTTGACAGATTTTTATCCACTTTGCAAGTATTGGCTTTTTTGCCCTTGTCTTTATCTCCCACATTTTTCTTGTCTACTAATCCTTCAGCTTCCAGTTTGGGCATTTCAGAGGCCAAACTGCCATCTGCTACTGAGCAATTGTCCAGCGTGGCTGCCATATTAGAAATTACAGGAAGGCTGTTCAATTCACTGTTTGGGCCCTTCTTTTTACCAGAATTCTTGCCAGTTTTAGAACTGATGATTGAAGTTGGGCCATTATTGGTCAACTCCCTTTTCCCCTTGGGTGTCCCAGGGGTATTAAGAGGGCAAGGAGATGTTGGTGCTTTTAGCTGATCAAAACTTGATATACTTGTGCTTGGCTCACTGCATTCAAGTGCCACATTACTTAATGCTTCCTCGCAGTCTGAAATTTTATCTTCACTGTCAGGCTCAAACTCCAGTTTGTTTTCTGGATCTAAATGTGCATGAGCCTGGTGGTAACGCAGTCCATTAATGTGCTTGTACTTTTTGTTGCAATTGGGGTGAGGGCAATCAATCAATACTGGAGAAGAGCAGCCTTGGTCCAAAAAAGTAGTCTCAAGTTTCCCCTGTGGGGTGGTTGGAGTGCTTCTAGAATTGGTGCGAATGCGCTTTCCAGATTTATTGTCCTCTGAACTGGAGTTCAAGTCTAGCTCCATTGGAGGCTTATTTTTCCTCTTATTCGTGGATGAGGGGCTGGCTTTGACATCGTCCACTGCACAATTTGGGGGTGTCCTGCGTCCACTTGAATTAAGGCTGCCTCGCCTCCCCTTCCCATTGGCACCACCCCTGTTCTTGTTCTGCAGTCCTCTTGACTCTGTAAAACTAACATCATTTCCAGGTGCAGCTGCAGCAGACCTTGCTCGCTTTCCTCTCCCCCGACCTCCTCGCATTTCCAGGTCACTTGTTGGCGATTCACAAAACCTAAGTTAAGAAGAGCAGATGTCAGAACAGAGACTAAAACATCACCACCAGACACCATCAGCTATTTCAACCATTAACTGATATTTCAAATATCAGAACGACACAGCTTCATGTAACAGAATCTGCAATGCTGTTAGAGGAAAGGTGCTCTTTCAAATAGGAACGTCATGAAAGAAAAAACATTTGCTTCAGGAATATTACTGACAAAGAGAAAAAAAGTATTTCTTAGTATCCAAGAAAATATTTTAAAATAAACTCAATTTCAGTTTAATTTCAGAGATATTTTTTCAGTAACATAACAATTAGGAAATACAAATTGCCAGCTCAACGTCTGCATTTTGTAGTGTGTAAGAGAATTACTCATTCCTCTTCTGAATGGTTTCAATTATATACAGTTGTTCTTTACTAATCTCTGTACAGTTTCTTGCCAAAGATTTTGGGGGCGGGGGGGGCGGAGGAGGAGGGGAAAGAGTAGAGAAAAAACAGTCCCAGAATGACTGCCTACCTGGGAGGGGCCCAATCATGCTTTGTACAATCCAGCAGGGTCCCGACGTAAGTCTTGTTCCGCCATGTAACATTTACCACTAGGACACCTGTAGGAGGAAGAGAAACAAAATATTATCACAGTTACAACAACTTAAAAAAAAAAAAAAGAAACGAACAGAGCCCCATTCTTATTTGCTTTCAAAAGCTGTGGTCTACACTCTTCCTCTTTTCTGGTTTCAGTGACCTCAAGTTAAAACCCACAGGAAAGAGTGTGTGTGCGCGTGTGTGATCAAGATACAGCTGACAGAAGGAAATGGTTTTTGCCATGTCCTGCTGTAAAACGGCAACATTCACCTCTTAATTTTGCTATTACTGCACATAATTGCTTTCATTTGGCAGGCAGCCAGCATAAACTGAGCACCAGTTACCAGTGCTTAAATCAGTAGGTGACTCAGAAGAATGTGCTTTGTTTTCAACAATACTATAGTAGTGATATTATTTATTTGAAATTACCAATATCCAAATCACCACACACACAAGCTTTGTTAGATAGGGATATCTACAAACCCTCCATATTATTTGCATTCTCTTTCTCATTGTGAGCCTTCCATTAACCTGGCCTCCAACCTAAATTGAGGCATTTAGGAAGACAAATAATAATAATAATAAAAAAAACAATGTGCTGTTTCAATGTTAATGTCTTCATCATTTAAAGCTTTGCTTTAAAAATACTTCTGTTAACATTTAAATAAATCTGCACAATAAATGCAGGCTTAAAATTTTGTTTTATCTGAAAAATCAATGTATTATTAAGTATGCACTGTAGGGGCTTCTTTTAAAAAAAATTAATGGAGGGTGTCATTCAAACCCATTCAGATTTCTCTCAAACACTTTTTCACAGAGACAATTTATAATCATGTTTGTGGACTAGTCAACATAATTACCCCTTTAATTCATTAGATACTGTAGATAAACATAAGGTAATATTCTGAATCAGTTATCATTTCTCTCTAGAATGCATGCTGAAAAGATTAATTTCACCTAGGCAGAAGAAGAGGCATGGTGCAAAATGTTAGCAGATTCACAGAAATTCATTCTAAAAACTACACACACAAATCTTATGGTTTGTATTTCTCTACACTCTCCTTGTTCTAGCTAGCTCTAGCTTTCCTACAATGGAAAGAATAATGGCACTGTGCCAAAAACGTTTCTAGCCTGTCTGCTTGCTTTGTGTTACCAGAGTGATTTCTAATTTTACACTAAAACTATCCCACTCTGCAGCACCAATGTAAAGTAAACATGTAACCTCCAGCTTATTTCCTTAGGGTCCTTTTAACAGCAGGAAAATATTTGAAGTGCTGTTAGCTAAAGTACTAGGGAAGAAGGGATTTCCTTGAAAATTCTCAATAGCAGATTTGAAAATGGTTCCCCATATGGTTTTAAGTTGCTATTATTATAAGTTGACAGTAGAATACCATATATTGTGGTAACATGGTCTAAAAGACAAAAAATAAATCACTCTTCAACCAAGGTTAAAAACAGGCTCCCAGGGTATAAAAAGATCAGGCTAAAATTCCTATTGCGACAATCAGTTAAATTAAATTTATTTTTTTATCATCTATGCTTACATATTAACAAAATGGAATAGCTGGGGACATACATTTTATCCCGACCCCCTTAAAATACAAAATAAACACCTGACAAAGCTGGGTGTGTGTGTGTGTGTGTGATGTTTTTCTCATCATTTGCTCTCTAGGGCATCGTGTGTGGTGTCAGAGACCTTTCCAGCTGCTTAAAATTCTTCAGCATGTCAGCTATATTTACAGCACTGGAATATATTTGTATTGCCAGAAGGTTACTGCATTTTAGCTTTAGATGCAATAGGCTGAATCACTGTGTTTCAAAGTCTCTGATGTAGCACAAATGTATAATTAAAATTGCTTGAAAGGAAACATGAAAGAAACAACAAACCCTCCATTCTTAGAGTAATAAAATTAAAACCAGGAAAAGTCTGCACAGACACTTAACATTTGTCTGCAGTGAAAGGCTTTTGTTATTGCATTCCCCTAAGGGTTTCACGTTTCCAGCAAAAGCAGGCTTTGGATTGGCCAACTCCTGCTGCGAACATTACTATCTGATTGGCTGGGCTGAGCACTGCAGCACAGACCACAAAAAGCAAGTGCCTCAGATAAATGAGCTTCAAAGGGGAAAAATGATGCAACACCACAGAACAGAGCAGTGAGTAAGTGAGAGGGTGACTGACTGAGTGAGAGAGACTGTATATGCAGAAACTGGTTTATCCGGCAGGAATAATCCCAACAATAAGAGAGGCTTGCCTAATGCTTCTTGACTCTGTAAATCAAACACTGGTTTGTTTGCACTAACTAGGCTTGTCAATGTGACGAAAAGGTTACTGTCTGCTAAACTGCGTTGTGTTTATACACCGAGACTCATGTCATTGAACTGTTTAAGATAGCATTCAAACCTATTCAAAACTGTAAGAACTGAATTTGCTCACAGGAAAACAGGATTAAGAAAAGGGTTATTTTAAAAAAAGAAGTAATTAATCATTAATCATCTGTGGCACTGTTTAAGGCAGGGTAAGATTTTATAAATAATGGTCTAAATAAAGCTGATACCTCCAAATAGTAAACCATTCCAATCTGTTATCATTTATAGAAGCTTTAGTTGAGTGGTCAATAAAACCAGAGCAATATTATATTGTGATTGATAAAAAACAAATAAATGAGGTAGTTTCATCTTCAAGAAGGAGGAGGGGAGAGAGCAGTTATACCCTTTGAGGAATCTCATCCATCTACAATGCTCCTCTGCATAGGAGCTTTATAGTTGCAGACTGATATTCCTCTACAAAAATATCTATTTATAACTGTGTCTGTAAAAATTGAGCAAACATATCCAGAGTTGCTTTCATATAAATCCCTGTGTGGATTGCTCATATATAGGGAAGTGTACATTCAGATCATATATGCCACTAGAGCCAAATGAGAATGGCAAGTTTTGGCTTTGGGAAAATAAATGGTATAGCATTTTATACTCAAGTGCTGAAATCATTTAATGTTTTGTGATCCCTGGACCTACCCAAGTGAATGGGCAAAAACTTAAAAGAAGGAAGAAAGTGCCAGTGAAGACATATGATGAAAATTAATGATTTTCACTGGAAAATTTGGTTTCTGCAAACTAGAAGCTCCAAACTAAATGTCAACTCTAAATTTCTGAACCATGGGGATACATTAAAATACTATTTCAGTGGTAATGTTAATGCTTTCATCTAATTTTGTTCTAACGACCATAACCCTGAGAGTGGAAATCATAGATCTTTCCCTTCTTTAAAATTCTATTATGCTATCTAGCCCATCTCTCTCTGCTACTACAGAATTGTTCCCTAAAGTACATTTTCAGTATGTTGTCCAGTCTTGTTCTAAATGTACAAAGCAACTGGGCTTCTACGTCTTCTCTTGGGAGATTATGCCAAAGCATTAGAACTCTCTCTGTATTTTCCTAATATTCAGTCTAAATTTAACCTTAGTTAAATTCATTTTGTTACTTCTTGGTAAAACCACATGTATCATCCTAAATGATTCTTCTCCCTCTTTGGTGTTTATATACTTGTATACCATTATATTTCCCCGTACTTAATAATGTTAAATATATATAGTTTTTATATTGTGTATATATAGAGTATATGTATGTTACATGTAAAAAAAAAAAAAAAAAAGCACAGAGACAGGCATCAGAAGTAGGCACAAGCACAGAATAATTGAAATCAATAAGTAATTCAATAATTCTTAGAAGACATTCAAATGACCTTCCAGTATAAGAAAGTCAATACTGTATATTTAAAATAAAAATGTGTCAAGCAAATAGGAGTAAGTTCTTTCCTTATAAATCAGTTCTACTAACATCCTACTCATTTTTGTTGGTCATTTCTAAGGCATCAATCCTTAACTTTAAGCATGTGTATAGTCCCACTTCAATGGGACTGCTCACATGCTTAAGTTAACGATGTGCTTATGTTTTTTTGCTGGAATTGGGTCTAAAGTTCCTTTTAATTTGACAATATCTTTTTGGTAACAACATGCCCAGAATGAAACAGAATGATCTAGGTCACCTCTGAGACACATCTGTAGAAAGGAAGCCTTCGCTCTCTACTCTTTTAATAAAGGTTATGGAAGAGGATAGGATGAATTCTCATTCCTTCATGTACAGAATACAGAATCTCTTTAGCCACAGGGAAGTCCTCTAAGAATGTGCAGTGAAGGAAGCACTTTTAATCAACTAAAATTATAACAGACATGGTTTGAGTGAACAGAAACATGGGATTTTAGGAATGCCTCATAAGGAGACATACAACTGGAAGGCCCACTGCAGCAGAACTCTGGAAGATGAACATGGATGTGATCAAAACACTGGATAGCTAGAAAAAAAATGACTTGTTGACTCTAGTTAAGATGTATTATAATTGGCTCCTTTAGTCCAAATCTTTATCCTGGCACACAACTCAAGTAACAGAGCTACATAACTGGGAATTCGCTGGGGATTGAGGGGGAAGGGATCTTCTTGCCAGATTTCAGAAGCATTACATGGCCAGTAACCTCTAATCTTGCTGCATCTGAATCCACATGGAGCGTACCTGCAGATCCACTGGCCCTTCCCTGATCTCACCCACAAAACTCCCCCGTATGCTGAGAGCCCATGTGCTTTAGTGTTTACAGACTCTTGTGTGGTTCTTCACATCCTGACAGATGCTGCTTCCTGTTCAGAAGAAACTCAATTAACAGAGATGAAAAAAATGTCTGTGTGCACATCTCATGAGTCATAGCACTACACAAATTATGCCACTCTGTGAATGCTTTCGCTAGGTATTATCAGAGAAATGGTTTGGCCTGTCTGGGAATTGTGGATGGAAAGCTAGTGAAGACAAACTCTTAGAGGTGTGTCACAGTATCTCACCTTAGGTGTGTGCCAAGGTATAGGAAACAGCTGTAAAAAATGGTTACCTACCTTTCCATAACTGTTGTTCTTCAAGATGTGTTGCACATGTCCATTTCATTTTAGGTATGTGCATGCCTCGTGCACAGTTGTCGGAGATTTATCCCCCAGCAGTACCTGTCGGGACAGCATGAGTGTCCTCTGGTGCCTTGCACCATTGCAAGCAGATATAAAGGGCCCTGCTGCCCCTGAACCCACTCAGTTCCTTCCTACCTACCAGAAATACGCCGATAGAGAGGGGAAGGAGGACAGGTTGTGGAATGGACACTTGCAACACTATCTTTTAAGAACCACAGTTACAGAAAGGTAGGTAACTGTTTATAGTTCTTCGAGTGATAAGCACATGTCCACTCCACTGTAGATGACTCACAAGCAGTTCGAACTGAAGATGGGCGTGAAGTCTATTTGAACAGGGATTGCAGCACCACCTGTCCAAATCTGGCATCATATCTAGATTAATGTGAGATGTCATAGTGAAAGGCAAAATGTATGGACTGATGACCAGGTTACCACCCAACAAATGTTCAGTATGGGTACACAAGCCAGAAAGGCTATGGAAGTTGCCTGTGACCTGACTGAGTGAGCCACCACTTTGGCTGATATTGCCCCTCAGGGTAATCAGTAGCTTAAATGCATACAGCTGGAAATCCAGGAAGAGATCCTCTGGGTGAATACTGCATGAGCCTTTACTCTTCTGAAACAGCGACAAAGAGCTGAGACAAAGACTTAAAAGGCCTAGTCCGATCAAAGTAAAAAAACCAAGGTTCTTCTAACATATGAAGTATGGAACTTTTCTTTATTCAAATGAAGCTTTGGAAAGAAAGTCAGTAAATAAACTGCTTGATTAATGTGAAAATCGGAAATCATTTAATTTTGGGTGAGGTCGAAGGAAAATGGTGTCCCTAAAGAAAATTGTATAGGGAGGCTCCTGTACTCTCCTAACTGAGGTTATAGCAAACAAGAAAGCCACCTTCATAGACAGGTGCAACAGAGAACAAGTCACTAGTGGCTCAAAGGGTGAACCTGTCAACCTTCGTAGAACTAAATTTAAACTCCACTGTGGAGGGTATTATCTGAGCAAACATTTTAGAAATCTGAGGGACATTGGGGTTTGAAAAAATTGATCAGTTATACACGGGAGGGTAGAAGGTTGAGTTAGTTCCATTAGAGTCCGTTTGGTGGCTAAGTGCTAACCCTTGTTTCAGAAACAAAAAATAGTCCAAGATATAGCAAACTGGAGCCTGAGCTTAAGGGATGCCTCTTAAAAAGGAACAAATGGACAATCTCTTCCATTTAGCAAGATAAGTAGACCCAGCTGAAAGCTTCCTATTATTTAGAAGAACTTTCTGCATCGCCTTAGAGAAAAACTCATTCTGAGGTTGTCAGCCATGAAACTTCCACACTGTCAGGAGGAGGTCCTGAATTTGTAATGAAGGAGACAGCTGTGGAGCTCTGATGGATAGGGCTAGTAGAGTTGAAAACTAATGCTGATGGGGCCATGCTGGGACTACTAGAATAAGGTAAGCAGAATATTTCTTGACTTTGGACATGACTTTGGGAAGGAGTGGAACTGGAGAGAAAGCATACAGCAGACCTTGTGACCAGGGTAGGAGGAAAGCATCTGTCAGTGAACTTGGGCTGTGATCCCCTTGTGAACAAAAAAGATAACATTTTTGTTTGCTATTGTTGCAAACAGGTCCACTTGGGAAGTTCCTCACCACTGGAAAATGGATGTGAACACATCTGGATGAAGAGACCACTTGTGGTGACCTGTGAATGACCTGATCAGGTGGTCTGCCAGAGTATTTTGAACTCTCAGAAGGTAAACAGCTCTCAGGTTGATGGGATTGGTGATGCATAAATTGCAGAGGAAGACCACCTCCTGGCATAACTTTATCAAAGGAATGCCCCTTGTTTGTTTACACTGATCATGACCACTATGTTGTCTACAAATTTTGCCCCTTGATATGTGGAAAGAACTCCACACAAGTTAAACAGGTGGCCCAAAGCTCCCTTGATATTCATATGTAGACACAGATCCTGAGGCGACCAAAGGCCATGAGTCTGAAGGGGACTGAAGGGAGCCCCCAACCTAGATCTGATGCATCTGTGACTAGAGTGAGTGACTGTTCTTGAGGGTAAAAGGTATCTCCCTCACAAAAATGTGCAGGTTCTAACCACCAGTCTTGGCAGGATAAGACTTGTGCAGGTACTTGAACCACCATGTCCATATGATGATGGGCCAGTGAATACACCAAGGCCAGCCAACCATGTCGTTCTCTGGGTTGTAGACTGGCATGCTACACCACACAAGTGCATGCCACTACCATGTGTCCTAGAATGTTGAGACAATTCCAAACTAAAGTGACAGGGTGCACTTTTAGATCTACAGCAGTGACCTGCACTGTTTGGAACCTCTGTTCTGGTAGCAAAGCCCCGGCCTTTGTAGATCCAGAGCTGCCCTAATGAATTCTATTCTTTGAAAGGCATAAGGATAGATTTCTTTGTATTGATTAGGAGCCCCAGAGAGTGTCAAAAGTGGACTGAATAGTGGCTAGGGTTAAATAGTACCAGAGACCTGGCGCAGCCTCTTAGTAGCCAGTCATCCAAGTAGGGGAACACATGGACACCCAACTTTTGCAGGAATGCCACTACTACAGCCATGCATTTTGTGAATAGGCTAGGGCAGGAATCGGCAACCTTTGGCACGTGGCCCGTCAGGGAAATCCGCTGGCAGGCCGGGACAGTTTGTTTACCTGCAGCGTACAGAGGTTCGGCCAATCGCAGCTCCCATTGGCCGTGGTTCGCCGTTCCAGGCCAATGGGGGCTGCGGGAAGCGGCGTGGGCCGAGGGATGTGTTGACCGCCGCTTCCCGCTGAAAGGCAATACTGCAGATTGGTTGTGGAATCTGTTGATCACGAATCTGAGAAACTTTCTGTTAATCTCCATGTGAGAAGAAGCACCCCTTTAAGTTAAGAACAACGTACCAGTCCCCAGGATCTAAGGAAGGGGTAATAGACACTAGAGCAGGGGTAGGCAACCTATGGCACTCGTGCCAAAGGTGGCACGTGAGTGGATTTTCAGTGGCACTCACACTGCCCGGGTCCTGGCCACCAGTCCGGGGGGCTCTGCATTTTAATTTAATTTTAAATGAAGCTTCTTAAACATTTTAAAAACCTTATTTACTTTACATACAACAATAGTTTAGTTATATATTATAGACTTATAGAAAAAGACCTTCTACAAACGTTAAAATGTATTACTGGCACACAAAACCTTAAATTAGAGTGAATAAATGAAGACTCAGAACACCACTTCTGAAAGGTTGCTGACCTCAGCACTAGAGTAATCATACAGCCTTTTGTTTTCCTTGTTTAGCTGCCTTAGATCTAAAATAGGCCTCAGAGTGCCCCTCCCCCCCCCCCCCACACGCTTTGCCTTCAGAATTAGGAAGTAACAGGAATAAAATCCCTTCCACTGAATGACATGGGAGCTTCTTGTACGGCCCCCATGAGGAGGCGAGACTGGACCTCCTGATGTAGGATGCTCTCATGAGAGTGATCCCTGAAAAAAGACAGGGAAGGAGGTAGAAAGGGGGGACAGAAATAAATTGAAGCGCGTATTCCAGCTCCACCGTGCTTAAGACTCACTGACCCATGGCAATGCGGGTCAGAACACTTAGGAAGTGGGATAGACAATTGGCAAAAATTGGGGTGGGAAGAGATGGTTCTCTGGTGAGTGATAGACTGCTCTCAATCAACAAGTCAAAAAATGATTGTTTATAGAGGACCCAGTTTGCCTATAAGAACTGGTAGATGCAGAAGAGGAGGAAGGAGGAGGATGCCTCTTGTAACTTCTGCTCCTTTTTTTGGACAGGTCTTGGGAATGCGGCATGAAGGACTGAAACCATTGGGACTCCTGTGGGAGCAACAGCTTTCTTTTTGTTGCTGGTGTATAGATCTCCAGAGACTTAAGGGTCTCCCTTGAATCCTTAAGACTATGAAGCCTCTCATTGGTCTTATTGGAAAAGAGCAAGGGACCGTCAAATGGGAGGGCTTGGATGGTTTGTTGCTCCTCTGGGAGAAGACCTGATGACTGCAGCCAAGATGAACATCACATAATGATGGCGAAAGCCATAGCTCGAGCCACAGAGTCCGCTGCATCCAGGCTTGCTTGCAATGATGTTTTGGAAATTAATTTCCCCATCTCCCCCATAGCACTGAACTCCTGCTTTGCCTCATCAGGGGGCTTGTCTTTGAACGTCACGATACTATCCTACAGGCTGAAATCATAGAGACCCAGCAGAGCCTCTGGGTTCAGGATCCTCAACTATAAAATTCCTCTGGAATAAAGCTTTCCGCTTTATCAAATGGGTCCCCCTTGTTTGTTTACACAGACCATTGCTGCCATTGTCTATGAATACCAACAAATGTTGCCCCTTGATATGCGGAAGGAACTCCACCCAAGCTAAACAGATGGTTCAATGCTCCCTTGATATTTATATGGAGACATAGATCCTGAGGCAACCAAGGTCTAGCTTTTTTGCTTCTTTTCTTTTCAGGGTAGAGGCCTGGTATCTCCGCCTCTCCTTCTGTTAGCAGCAGCAACTACCAGGGACCCTGGATGAGGTTGGTTATAGAAGTGCTCAAATCCCTTTTCCATCCTTTTAGCAGTGGGAGGCAGGGAAGATGGAGTTTGCCAGAAAACCTTGACAGGTTCCAGCTTAGCCTCATTAATAGGGACAGCTAACCTAAATAGTCCTGCAGAGGCTAAAATGTCCATGGGCCTGAATGACCTTTGCTGCACCTCATATGGGTGGAAATACAGAGCTACAGCCACCTCCTCAACAAGTCTTGATGAGCTACTTGCTGTCTGGTCACCCTACATGCGCCTTTCACAGATACCACTCATTGGATACCAAATAGCAGGCCTGAAATTCATTGGCTACTGAATATAAATCTAGGTAAATCTAGATAAGGTATGTAACACAATTTTGGTGGGGGAAAAGTCTATGTTATTTCAGCAGTGATTTAAAAACAAAATCAGTAAAAGTAAATATCATAGCAGTGCTATATATGCTAAGCATTACAATACATATACACTAAATTCTTTCTTAGTGTTAACTACACTGTATACAACTCAGGAGACCAGTTGTGACATTAGTAAAAGAGAGAAAGCATAAATACTGTCTACACTGTTCACCACAAGGATCTCAACTGGGCACTGGGGATCGCCAAGGTAATGGTGGCAGTAGGGAGGGAGTAATTCTTCTCCCCCAGACTGTAGATTAGGAATGGGGCCACCTCAAGCCTAATGCTCTGAGTAGCTTCAGAAACCCTTGCAGTCACCCCAACAACCCTGCAATGGAAAGGACTAGACCGGGGTAGGCAACCTATGGCACGTGTGCCGAAGGTGGCATGTGAGCTGATTTTCAGTGGCACTCACACTGCCCGGGTCCTGGCCACCGGTCCGGGGGGCTCTGCGTTTTAATTTAATTTTAAATGAAGCTTCTTAAACATTTAAAAAACCTTATTTACTTTACATACAACAATAGTTTAGTTATATACACCTCTACCCCATATAACGCTGTCCTCGGGAGCCAAATTTTTTTACCGCGTTATAGGTGAAACTGCGTTATATTGAACTTGCTTTGATCCACCGGAGTGCGCAGCCCTGCCCCCCCCCGGAGCGCTGCTTTACCACGTTATATCCGAATTCATGTTATATCGGGTCGCGTTATATCGGGGTAGAAGTGTATTATAGACTTATAGAAAGAGACCTTCTAAAAACGTTAAAATGTATTACTGGCATGCGAAACCTTAAATTAGAGTGAATAAATGAAGACTCGGCACACCACTTCTGAAAGGTTGCCGACCCCTGGACTAGACAATACACCTCTACCCCGATATAACGCGACCTGATATAACACGAATTTGGATATAACGCGGTAAAGCGGTGCTGGGGGGGGGGGCTGCGCACTCTGTCGGACCAAAGCAAGTTCGATATAATGCAGTTTCACCTATAACGCGGTAAGATTTTTTGGCTCCCGAGGACAGTGTTATATCGGGGTAGAGGTGTACATGTAAGGTTACGAGAATACATTATTTGCTTTCATAGTTCTGTTAATAAATCATAATAAACTTAAGCCAAGATTTGTTGATGCCAGTGCTCAAAACTTTGAAAATGAGGTCACTTATTTAGGTTCAGAGTTAACAATTTAGGAGCCTAACTTTAGGCCCCAATTATTGAAAATCATGACTTTATAAAATATGTCATACTTTCAAAGCACTGCACAAGTAGCCACTAAATCAATTATAATAGGAGAGCAATTAAATGCTCACCGGGGATATAGATCACAGCAACTCGGGGCGGAGGGATAGCTCAGTGGTTTGAGCATTGGCCAGTTAAACCCAGGGTTGTGAATTCAATTCTTGAGAGGGCCATTTAGGGAACTGGGGTAAAAATCTGTCTGGGGATTGGTCCTGCTTTTAGCAGGGGGTTGGACTACATGGCCTCCTGAGGTCCCTTCCAACCCTGATATTCTATGATTCTAACTACCAGAGAAATGCTAGTTTACTTATGAGATCAACTCTACCTATCTTCCTAAATAACTCAAGGGCTGGATTATAGGGCCAAATTCTCTGCTGGTGTGAATGGGTGCAGCATTGATGCCACTAGTGCTGTTTACTTCGGCAGAGAATTTGACCAGTAAAATGAAGTCAGGAGGTTTACACAAATATCTTCCAAATGATCTTCCAAAGGTGAGAACCATTTTTTTCAATCAAATGCCTAAACATGGGTTAAGTGGAGTTCTGCTTGCTTAAAATATCTATCTGAATGATAATAAAGCCTAATTGCTTTGGCATGCTGGTGTACCATGGAGACTTTTCCACTTTCAGATCGTTTTTGCTCACTCAAAGCCACAGAGAAAAACTCTCAGACAGCAAGTACTGCACTTCTTTTTTTGTCATTGTGTCCCAAACAAAGTCAAATCGGAGAGACTTTTATACCAAAGCTTTTCTGATTTAGCAGCTCTTGACTGTCGAGAGACCAATCGCAGGACTTCGAAATGGCATATCACCACATTGTCACTTGACGCACACACACACAATCATACAAAATCAATTCCGAATATCTTCACTATCGGTGAATTTGTAAATGTGTACACAAATCAAATTCAAATTGGTATTTGGCCCCTCTCTGATGAATATACATAACACAGATACACCTAAGATAGCCCAAATTATGGCAAACTGTCAGCCATGAAATAAATTGCTACCCAAGGATTAAACTAGCTTTATTCTACACTTGTGACCATCAAGTAAGTTCCGCTCATACCTATTTGACATAATTGTGTCCACAGTAACTAAAGTATTTCAAGTGTCAAAAAGTATGGGAAGGAGAGGAGAAGGAAAAGCCATAATTTAGGAGACTAAGACTCATATGGTCTGAACTTTTTATTGTCACTCATTTCGGAGGACCAGTATAACTCCTGTGCTCTATAACAGTCAACCCAGACTGGTATTAAAAATTTTATACCACAGCATCATCCATCATATAACCCTCCATCTATCCATCCATGTACAACAAAAACAAAAACCCTTAAACATTTTCATATTATACTTTCAAAGCTAATTGTACACAATTTTTTCCCTGTTCCATGACTTCCAAGTATTTTTTCAATAGCCTAAAAGCCACAGGAAATGCTTATAAATCTACACTGAAGAGTGAATTTGTGTTTTAGTGATTCAGAAACTTATATTTTTCACTAGTTTTATCATGTAATAAACGTAACACCACTTAAGAATCTCCCCAGCTACAGCAGGTACATATGTTGCAGAAATCAAGATCAACAAGTTTGGAACTGTAATGACTGTCAGGTGACAGAAAATGCAAGATGGGGGGTCCCCCCCCCCCCCCCCCCCCGAGAGCCCTACTGCTGGGTCGAATGTTTGAAGAGTCACTTTACTCACATCCTGTAATCAAACCATCTGGAACACAGATCTGTGATTAGTCACCCTGAACATTGGGCTTTATCTGAACAAATGTACAGCAATGGAGCAGAGGAGATAGGGCAGCATTAACAAAGAGAACCATAATGAAACACTTTATGCCTTAGTGCTCTGCTGCTACAGTCATAAACCTTTGAAACACATCACTCTAGTGTTAATGTACTACTTTATGAAAGCACAGTGATCTTAAAGATTAAAGGTCTGAAGAAGGACTAAACATTTCTGGTTTAGATAGTGTTGCCCTGTCGATGGCTAGGGTAGATTGGCATTACTCTATCCACATTAATTTATAGCCTCATCAACAAGGTACCAGACTCAATTCATTTTCATGTGATTTCCAGTAGGTTTTGAATAATGTCAGTTTACATTTGCCAGGTGTTTAATCCAAATACTGTGCCTTTTTTATTTCTCCCTTAACTATGAAGTCATCACCACAAGTTACTTAAAACAACAAGCATCTTGACTTGAAATGATTTGTTATTCATTTGGCTAGTTGCAACATTTACACAACAAAGATTATTTCTTGTAGCTATTGTTTCTGGCCATCAAGAAGACAACCTTTTTATCCCATGTAAAAAAAAAACTCACAAAAAACTAAAGATTTCTCCCAAAGCGCACAGAACAAGCATTGAAAACCATAACTGAAGAAAGCCCGTTTCCCCATGGGCCCGCATGCTTTAATTCACAAAAGAACACACAGCCACTTCCATCACTGTCACATCCCCTGCAGCCTTTGTTCTGAAGCCTGATGAGCTGTATTGATTTGGGAAAATCGTTGAGCTTCTTGGAAAACTAGACTCTAGCTTATTCACCACCATCTATTTCTTTCTCATGAAGACAGTTGGTCAATATTCAGTTGACTGGTCAGCCAAAAGAAGCTCTTGCTGCTTTTCTTTTTCTTGCCTCCCTAGTAACATTATCCTTTCCCAGCTCTAGAATAAAATACAACAGCATGTTAGAAAGGCTTGTTGCTAAGGGTGATATGAAATGGTAATGTCTGTGTGCACAAAGCAACCACCTAAATGCTAATGTTAGTGTAGTTTTAGAAGCTAGTACAGTGTAAAAGCCAAGCCCTAGTATACCTTATCGACTTTTCTGTATTATATTTTCACTGTAGGTTTCCGTTAAATAATTTTTAAAATATGCCTTGCTTAAAGTATAAGTGAACTCTATTATTCTATTTCCACCATCTACATGTGAGTAGATAATTAGGAACTTCTGCATTATCAGTTAATTAAGGGCAAAATCCTGCATTCTTTTCTTAGGCAGCAAAAGACTTAATGAAGAGTGAGAGTTACCCGCAACAGGCACTGCAGATTGGCCCAAAATGACTGGTAGACTTAATGCAAACTGAATAACTCCACGAAAATATGAGCCACTTGGAAGAATGGTTTCCAAAACTATGAAGCCACAGCCACCAACCTAGATAGTTCTTTCTTCTGTCAAACTGACCTGAAAATGGTTAGATCTTCCCAGAATTAGGAAAGATTTTGATCAATTGCTGCTACGCTCTTGCATTTGTTTACAAACATTAGTCCGCCCTTTGCATAGTTTACAGGGAAAAGTGCAATTAACATCACTGTAAACTAACTACTATTATCTGACCTCCAGAGTACAACCTGAGATTTATTGTTTTTAATCTCTATCTTTTCCTTGGTCAGAGCAACTGACCCACTTCACTGTTCTTCTAAAGTTTGAAAACAAAGCTGCAGACATAAGGTTTCGGTGCCAACTGAAATATAGTTAGTTGAAAAATCTTTTAATATCCGCATATTCTGAACAAGATCAAATCTGTTTCAGAAAAAAAGTTAATTATTTTTTCTCCAGCAGTACTTTTTGTTCTTTAACTACAGTAATCACAATTTGTTATTCATATTCTCTAACATTAAAAAAAAGTCATATGGTAACAATTTTGGTATAGAAAAGGAAACGCTCTCAAATGTACCACTCGTTTCTCAAGGAGAGTTATTTTGGTCAACGGCTTTCCACACTATGTTATTGCTTTGTGGAACACATGGCCAGTCTTCTGCATTATACTACAGAGGAAAGAAAGAAAAATCCACTGTCTTTGCTTATACTCCCAGCACCACATGTCACTTGAGATAAGCAACAGAATGCAAGGCCTTTCAACTCATCTGTCACACTCACTTCCTGCAGTCTATATTAATTACAGGAGCTCTTCAGCTAGTTACTCCTCCCTCAAACTCTTTCACCTTAAAAACCAAGTAAACAGAAAAGCAAAACAAGATTAGAGGAAAAATAGCAATAGTGTTTAAATCAAAATAATGTAAGACACACACTGTCAGGTACTCAGGAGTCCTTTAACAATTACACTGGTCTACAATTTTTGAGAAG
>NW_020664464.1:30264341-30286608 GCF_002925995.2 Terrapene triunguis | reverse complement strand
AGTGTGACTAATGTAAGAATGAGAAATCCTTTGTTGTAATTTGTGGTCCACATTAATCTATTAAGAATTTTTAGCCATATCTTTCCCATTCTATTTAATTCACAATAGTGTCATTCTTACATGCATGCAACCTCCCCTCCACCAATGTTGTTTTAAATGTGACTAGTTTTAGGTCTAAAAAAAATAATAATTAAGGATTACGTACTAACTTCACAGCAATTCCTTGTATGACAAAGGAAAGTGGAATAAACCAACTTCAGTTTATCACAGGGCCTTCTTAGTTCAGAAAATTCATCTAGATCTAAATGAACTTTATTTTTGTTTATTGCAGTCACATGGTAATGAATGCTTTGCAAAACAAATCTATGAAAAGCAGATTTATAACTTCACATTTTAAAATGCACTTTAAATATTGTGATAATTCTTAATACTCTTCTACCACTGTACTTTCCTTCATCTTGTTTGATTACAGAAGACAAGGGTCTAAACAGATCATGAGGCAATATGATGATTAATTAATTAAGCCCTACTAGAGGCAGGGAGATTTATTAGTCACATCTCCACTAAAGTATGTTTCCTGCAGGTGTGCATCTCTGGCTGAGCCTGAGTACAACTTCTGTCTTAACCATAATCACCCCATATTAGAACTGCAGTTAACCCTTTTTCACTGAGTTTATCAAAGAGCTTTTCCTTTAAAGGACTGAAGGGGAAAGACTGCTGGCTTTACTGCACTGCTTAACCACAAAACCCTCTTGTGAGGTCTTCAAAAATAACAATTCAGCAAAAAGTGAGAGTGTTGCAGCCACTGAGTCAGCCCCTATAAGCCTTTTTCTAAAAGGCAGCTTTCAGTGAATCCGTTTTCAATGTTTTTTCAGTTATTCTTATATAGAAACTTCCCTCCCACACCCGCTTTCTCTTTGGAAATTTGGTAACCATAGTTTCTGTATCCTGCTGAGACTTGATATGTAGAGCTGTATTCTACCTGCTATTAAGCTGCTGATAGCAGTGTTTCTGTTGCAATTTATGAGAAATGTCAGTTGAAGGCAGAGAGTATTGTACACACTATATTTTCCCAGCTGGATACCTCCGTGAATGGAAAGCAAAAACATGAGTACACATGCACTGTAGATTTGAGGGGGGAAACGAACAAAAATGCTGCAGGTTAGATCTGCTGGGTGGTCTAAACGCACCATAGGGTAAACACATGAATGGGAAGATGCAACTAAGATTATCAAGAAACAGTGGAGACATCCAACACATTCATGCAAAATCACCTCTTCTAGGATCCATAATTACCCCCCATCCTTTCACACATTCAGCTTATCTGTTTGAATTTACAACATAAATTTGTTTGTCTGGCTGACCTAATCTTCAGGGTTTTGTTTAACGTTTTAGTATGAAGACAGACATTTTAATCCTAAATGCAGGCATCTGTTTCCATATTAATCTCACTTTTTTATAAAACGAGTACTGAGTTGCTAGACCCAGGAAACATGACCACTTTTCTACTCCCCCTTCAAGATCAATTTTGCCTACTTTCATTTTGTCAATCTGTTTGCTAACGAAAATATTTTAGCCTTTCCTGGCAAACAAAGATCCCCTGTAAAAGCTCTTGGTTTCCTCATCACACAAAGGAGGCAGTTGAAGGTAATAGTCCTGACAGCACAGTGAGATGGAAGCCCAATTCAACAAAGACTGGATGAAGAAATAATGAGTCAATGTCTGCTATATCTGTCTTCTGAAAATATGGACCTATAATCTTTTCCCCCATAAGTATTGGGGATTACAGTAGAAAACACTGACAAATGATTATTATCTAAACATTGTCAATCTGAACCAGATTCAAAGTTCTGTGGTCCAGGTTTTGCCTCTCCAGAGATTATAATATTAGACTAAATGTTTTAAGGCAAATGAATTGATCAAGTTCCGTGGTTTGTGCTTACCGTACAGTCCACAATATATGAAAACATTCAGTTGTCTGAGAGAAAACTACTCCAGATGTGAAACTTTATAGTAAAGGAGAGACAGATGATTACAAAAGCAAAATCATTTACTTAAAAACACTTGTGTGCCTTACCAAAAAGCTGTCAATTCCTACCACAAGTAACTGGCTCCAAATTTGCAATTAGTCTTTGTCAGTTCCCAAATCACCCTCTCTATCAGAAACACAAAACTGAAATAATGAAAGTCCAAAAGCTGCTAAACTTAAAATGCTCATAGCCAAACTGAGGATAGAGCCAATTACCATTTAAATAACAATATGAAACCCTTTGAAGGAAGGGCCTTCTGATCTCAAAGATTCAAATGCTGAACGGTGAGAATCTGCATGCTTTAGATTTCCAGGGGAAAAACTATAGAAAGGAACTATAACCCAAGCTGTCTGTCATATGCTAAATTCCTAGCATATTTTAGTGTTGAAACGTAGGGCTCTTGGCTTGTTCTTAATGGCAATTTTATTGTCAATACCCTAGTTATCAAATGTTTATTGCTTTTTAAACAGGTTTTGGGAGGAGGGGAATTAGCAAATATTAAGGGTGAATAAAGTTAGATTCATTAACATCTTCTTGCTCACCCCAAAGTTTCATGAGGGAGTCACTCTTGCTTTTTGTGCCAATTTTACACATTTAATGTTTTGTTTTATTTCATATTCATAAAATACGGATGGTCAAATAGAATTACAAGAAACAATGATCCCAACCCTTTTGAGGAGGAGGAGAATCAAACAATAAAACTGTGATGTACTGTAGCTCTGAATGCTGTCATTTTTGTATTTCTTTTCTGAAAAAAAACATGAACAGTTGATGCCCTTGAAAACTACTCTAGCCTTGGACAGCTTATGGAGTTTGCTGATGTCACGCCTGGTAATTGACACAGTGCAAGGTCTGCATGGCACATTGCTACAACATTTGTTTTACAAGTGCACATTTCACAGGAAACCAAGGATTAATTTTCCCAAGACTTACAGACATACACTTCCAAAAAGAGAAAAATAAAACTGTTACATATCCATACAAATCAAAAGTCATAGAATGGTGGCAGGCAGCCAACCAAACTATTTCAGGTCTGCTTTCCCATCTGCTTGGCCTGTTAACTATTGTAAAATACAAGCAAATTGCTTTTTCTCCAACTAATTCTCAGAAGGACTCCTTAGAAAGCAGATTTCATGATACAACTTTAATAAAACAGGATGCCTTATGATGATCAATAAACCTTCTAGCGCTGAATAGGTTAGGAAAACCATCTCAACAATGAATAGCAAGAAAAAGTGTTCCCTTCCTCTGCCATTAAAAAGGCATTGTGCCAAGAAGCTACCGCAGACCAGGAAACAGTTTTATCTTGATCCCTCTGCTAGCAAACTGAAAGTTATTATCAATTCATAGTAAATTACGGCACCAATATACATTATTTAATTTACTACAAGTTTTTAATTTATAGATTAAAAATAAAGTCTTGCATAGCTGTAGGCAACTTAGCACTGCACCAATATACAGTAATTAATTTACTACAGGTTCTTAATTCATAGATTAAAAAGTAATTTGCCTAGAAGCATTTTCAACAGCTGCCCATAAATCAGCCCCTTCTGCTTGTAAAGTTGAACTCTAGAGTTATTGTGTCTATTGTGCATTTTAAGGTTCAAAGCAAGAATTATTATTGCATTCATTTATAGCCAAGAATGTATCCCAGCAATGAAATTTACTCTTCAAGGCTGACCCAAGCTTTACCATTGGACTGACTAAACAAATTAATTGCTCAATAATATGCTATCTCCCTTTTCTAAAGACCATTTTTGGTGAGCATATCTAGGATTACGACCAATGGTATGTAATAGCACAAATTCTAAAAATGTAAACACTTGCTATCTACAAACAATGCCAAATTGTGAATAATGGAGTATGAACAAACCTCCCAGGATACAGTTGGGTTCTAAAAAGTGTTTGAATTATAGGGTTATAAAATGAGTTTGTGGAAATGGGGGACAGAAAATGCACTGTAGACTAAAGCAAAGGTATTATTTGCAGAATGCCCCTATGTGAAATATGCAAGGTATAAATAATGTCGCCAACACAAGGTGATAGTTCTGTCGCCTCTCCATACCCAGGAACTGAATTTTCCCCTCTTTCTGTGTGAGGTTTTGTTATTAGACACAAGCTAAGTGTGTTTTCATAATATACCATCAAGTCAGAATAGTCCTTATACAACTTCTCCGTGTCCTTCAGAATGAGGACTCTGGTACAGCAAATTCAGTAAACATTTCAGTCTTGCCTAGCTACATTAATCCAATGCAACTAGACTGACGATTAAGGAGCAGGGAAACAATTACACTGTGTGCTACTGCCAAGGATGCAAAACTCTAAATCTCCTTGAAGCCGAAAACAAATTAGCAGTTTTCCTTGTATCAAGCTGTCTGTCCAAATGGAGGCTGCTTTTCACAACGACATTACTAACTGTGCTCCTCTCAGATAACGCTTTAGGGATACAAAAACATTTTCTCTAGCCTATTTCCTGTCATTTCTTGTCTAGACCAACAGAACAGTTTGTAACCCAATCATCACCTTCACCCCTGGAGCAACACCAGGCTGGGAATTCCTACCTCCTCTGAAAAAGCCCCCCACTTCGTTTCTACTAATCTAATAAGGACACTTGGTCGGGCAGAATTAAGATAAGAATGAAGAAATGGGTTAACTTAGTTTCCTGTTTCATAAAAATACACCATCAATGGAAAAATCCAGACCTCTGAGAGTAATCATTTGTCACCTTTTACTTTAATCTCTATCTCAAGAAGAGACTGTCTACCTATTCTTGTGGGAAAACCTCCAGGCTGAAATCAGGAAATAAATGACGGAAATGTTTCACTAACTCATTTCTGTTGTTAATAGGAGAAGAGTTAGCAGTAAGATAGCACAGTCATTCAAAACATGGGTTAGACGTCATGCTGGAGCCCACTGCTTCATCATGCTGGAGCTCACTGCTTCTCTAGTCAGCAGTTTGAAACATATCTCAGTTTAACAAAACAGAACCTTCGTCTGTCGGGGAAAGAAAAAGTTAAAGATACCAACTGGAACAGCTCCTCAGATGGAATAATAGGCCTCTGAGACACTACTGTCAAGTGAGATATGAGAGTTTTGCTGCAGATGTCCATAGTAAATTTGCGAATGGGCTAGTTTGTTGGAAAGTGCCCCGTGCAGTGTGGAAGGCTCATATTGGATTGGGAAAAGCAGGGTGGGGATGCTTTCGGACTTGTGGTGGTGGCGGCGTTTGTGCGGAGAACTATTTTGCTCTCTTTGGCTTTTTCCACACTGAAACGAATTAAGGACCAGTGTTTCAGCTTTGTTCCAGTTACTATGGTTTCGAACAAATCTTGGCTAGCCAGCCTGGTTACAAAGAAACTGGTGAAAAACATATTGAAAAACCATGATGTTTATCTCCCATCTTAACTTATCTCCCAGCTTCTTGCTATAAAAGAAGTGAAGCCCAGTTGCATAGTTGTCAACTTTCAGCAAGTTTAGCAAGGGACAGTTACCCAAATAAGCTACATTTCTGAGGCTGTGACTGGAAAGTTCAGCGATTGGAAGGTTACACGGCCATTTTGATGTGCTTACAAACATTAAATTCTTAATAGTCACAACACTCCTGGGAGGCTGGGTGGATCCCCTTTATACACTAAAGAAAAAACAGGCAAAGAGAGGTTTAAGCAATTACTTCCAAGCTTGGATGTACACAGTTAAGTATGCAGGTCTATATTTTAGCACCAAGTCAATGGAAGCTTCTGGTTCTCAACATCTCAGTGTTTAGATGCCTAACATCAAGGACCCAAGTTTGGAAATACTGACCTATGTGATAAGTCTTTTGTTCTCAGCATCATGTAGCACACTGCCCATGGTGTCTCTTACTCTACTGATTTGCCCCTTCTTATGCTCATATGCAGGCAGAGGAAGGTTGTAGAGGCTCCAGTGCCACCAGCAGTAGCTTGGGCACAAATGCTCCCTGCAGATGTGAACTGATCTGGAGTTTTCATTAAAAAAATGCAAGGGCCCAGATCCATGATTCTTCTAGACTCCAGAGACCAGTCCTGGAAAATAATTTGTGAACCAACTTGTGAACTTTATGAAAAAAATCAATGACAAGCTTTCAAACCTCCCAAGGAAAAGAGTTTGGAAAACACACTCATTTAATTAAATCTGAGATTCTCCTTTATATTTCTAGGTCCTCCAAATGGAGGTTGCACAGATGCACTGAAAAGGCTAGCTCTATTTGAATGGAAGCTCCCTTTACACAAAAGCATATGAACAAAAGCATATGGTAAAGTCAATCTCAGCAAGGGAAAGCAAGCAGTAAACCCTAATAAAACATTGTCCTATCTAAGGGCAGAAATTTTAAAGTAAAATTTTAAGCACCAGATTAATTGAAGATTTTTCTGGAATTGTCTTTGCTTGTAACCATTGTTTCAATGTTAAGCAGAAGATACGGAATCACTATCTATTGACAATTAGCTTCAGCTCAGTTTTATGAATGGAGATCTTCATGCTACTGATAAAGTCTCCCTTTTTTGTACAGCTTGACCTACTTCTGCTGAAATGAAAACAAACAAAATACATCCTACAGCTGCTTTTGAATTAGTCAAACCACTTAAATACAGAAAAACATAATGCAATGCGTTCTGTCATTATCTCTCTCTGACCTTCCCTGAAAAGCGACTATTTAGCAAATAAGTCACACACATTAAAAAGAATGGCAGCTACAAACTGTATGGGAAAAGAGATTTTAAAAATACTTTTTTCCCCTTTATTAAAAAATGGAAACATGAGGACAACTTCCTCATTTCTGTATTTAAATTCACTTAAAAATAAATCTATATGAGATTCAAAAGTCTGCATCAAGGTAAAAGTTAAAAGAAAATACAAACAAACCCTCTGAGTTTTGATGTAAATAAAAAAATCTTCAAAGCTGGTTAATGCTTTTTTAGAACAAAGGATTAGAAAGAATTTTAGTCATACTGGAAAGAACTGTGGATTAATCAGATTTTATGTTGTGTTTTTTTCACAAATCTAGAGGAGTTTAGGGCAACAGACTTGATGAACCTTGACTGAAGTTTCCATTGCAACGTTAATTTTATGAGTGAAATTGTAGGATGGGTTGCTTGTGATGGTAGGGGACAGGGCTCAACAGCCCTGGGGCTCACTTCCAGTGTATGTCTTTTGTTTGTAAAAGTCATGCTTCAGGGTTTCAGCCAGCCACTGGCTGGGCTCAGAAAGGGATTCCACCCTCTTATCCCTCAGGTAATCTGGGAAAGTTATTTTTATCTCCTTCTGAAGCATCACGGATGGCCAAAGCTGGAGACGAGACATGGGTGGGGTGGGGTGGGTCGGGCTTTGAGGCGGCACCCGAGTATTCTCCCTCTCTCTCAGGTGCTTGGCTGGCTGGTTTCTGCTCACATGCTCAGGATCTAATTAGGTGGGGTGAGGAAGGAATTTCCCCCCAGGTCATATTGGCAGTGACCTTGGGAGTTTTTTGCCTTCCTCTGCAGTGTATGGGTGTGGGTCACTTGCCAGGATTGTCTGGGTATATCTCACTGAGTCATTCCTCTGCTATTGTAGGGGCAACTAGGGGTTCCTTCCACTTCTCTGCCTGTGTCACTTAATGCTCTAGTCTCCTGTGGGCTGTAATACTTTGGTCTCATTTCAGTTGTTGGGTTTAGTGTGCAGGTGCAGGGTGATGTTGGTGTCCTGCGATATACAGGAGGTGAGACTGGATGATCTAATGGTCCCTTCTGGCCTTAAACTCTATGACTGACTAATAAAACTAGACCCAGTTTTTCAATCCAAATCAAAGCAAGCCGTTTGTCTTGAAATTTTCTTCAGTTGATATTCTTTCTTTCTCCACCCCATTCGCCTTTTTCACACTCCCTCTTTCAGAACAAAAACATAATCTGAAGGCCAAAGATTCATCATTATTTTAAAATTCTGAACGGAGTTGTCCCTCGTGGTCTTTGGATATTCTTTTGTCAGCAGCAGCGGTTCCTGCCAAGTAGCAGTTACTACCAGATTCATTATTAATATGCCCTAAAGCTTAAAAAAAAATTCAGTAGCTAGTTGCCACGAATTCTAAAATATTAGAGGCCAAATTCTGTTCACTTCACTGCATGCAAAGCAGTCGCTATCCTGACAGCAGGTTTTGGCTACGTGGCAACAACAACAACAAAAAAAGGGGGGGGGGGGGAAAAGAACAACAAAAGGAAAAGTTCCTATTCTCTAGTGCAGAGGTTCTCAAACTGTGGTCCACGGACCACCAATGGGCCACGAGTTCCATTCAGGTGGTCCACGGATAGTTCCCTCTAAGGTGCACACCTGGGCGGCTGCACACAAGAAAATGAAGGGCCACCCACCTAATTAGTGAAGGCGCACAAGCAGGGCTCCACTAATTAGATGCCTGGACCCTGGAGAAGACGCACATGTAAGGTAAGGTGGTGGCCTTGGGGGGAAATAGGGGGTAGGTGGGAGGGGGCAGTGGGGTGAGAAGAGGGAGTGGGGGAAATTTGGGACGTGCAGGGCTGCGGCGGCCAGAAATAAAGGCGATTTTCCACAGCTCCAGGTCTGCGGCTGCTGGGGAGAGACGGCCCTCCTTCCCAGCCTCAGCTCTGTAGCTGCTGTGGTAGGGGAGACCCCCCGCCTTCCCAGCCCCAGCTCGAGGGCTGCCGTGGCAGGAGAGAGGGCACATCCATCACATTAGAAAGGTAAGACTACTGATATTAAAATATGAGTTGTGCACTTTTATTTGTAGAACAAACAAAAAAAAATTTATGAAGGTTTTTTTTTATATGGTGCTTTTATCCAAAGTGCTTTACAATAGTAGCTAACGGTACAAACAACATTTGGAAAGATCATTAAGTGATCTACCGAGACCCTCAGCAATTTTCAAGTGGTCCGCAAAAAAAAAAAAAAAAAAAAATGTTTGAGAACCACTGTCTGTATGATCTACATACTAATTCATATTAGTGTAGACGTACACCTCCAGCAATAAGGGAAACCAAATTTGTTTCTCCCTCCCCCATTGCCTACTGTAACCCAACACCGACAGCATAACATGCATTTCAGAAGAAATTAAACATTCCTAAAGGTAGCCGAGATAGTTGAAACACTTGCAAAAAATACTGTATAGTAGTGGTGATAATAAGTAATTTTTAAAGAAGTTGTTTAATCTCTGTAACAAGTTAGGTGCATATGATACTTCAGCTATGTTTCATTCCTCTCTTTGATGATATTCATTAGTTTAAAAAACACCCATGCACGTTAAAAATATATTCTTGCTTTGCAATCACTCTGCCCTGATGGCCTGCTATAAACATGAGTAGAACATGCAGTGAGTACTTCATAATAAAATGGTGTCAGTCGTAAAAAACTGCTGCTGTGTGATTTTGCTTTAGAATACTGACTGGCTTCTTGGTCTTAAAGGAACTGCTGTGTTCATAACCTCATTGGTGGAGCAGGCTCAGTTTCATGCTCAAATAGCTCCAAGCCAATGTTTCCAATCTCAATCATCCTCCTTCCTCTTTCTAGGCACCCTCCCCACCCCCATATGTTTGTTTGAACAATGAATAATTTTCTATGTATGTATGAGCAGAGCAGGGAGTCTTGCATTGCAGCAGTCTTGCAAGAAGCAGGTTTTTATGTAACTATTGTCTGCAATTTGCTAGCTTTTCACATTCTGTGCCTTGGGTTATACCCATTTAGCTGCACTTAATCTTTTCACTGAGCTGTGAAAAGTGGCATTTGCTGGTTCCCTTTAAAGAAGCTGGCCTTTACTGCCCTTGCTAAATAAGACACCTTAGATATTCTTGGTCAGCTATTTCAAATACAGTCAGTAAAAACTGCGGCTATGCTCTGCTTAGCGTTACATCTGCATCAGTCAATATGAATCATATGAATATGAATCAGTATGGATACACAACCTGCATATTAAACAATGTCATATGGATTTCTTTCTCTAGTATAAATTGGCTGAAGGAGAATGAGAATGCTAATGAGAAGCAATATTTTGAAGTTGAATTTAATGTATTTAGCAATAATGTGGCTATGCACGTTTCTTAAATACTTTCCCCTTAAAGGTGACTAGTCAAGTTTAAAAAAAAAGCCACTGCACTTGTGTGCGGTTGGGTTTTTGGGGAGGTGTGGGAGTGTGGAGGGATTTTTTTTTTTTTAATATAGAACAAGAAGAAAGCATGAAAGGTTTTTTCCTTTTAAAAAAATTTTTTATTAGGTATTCAGGTCTTGTCTAACATGTACAATGGTATAGAAACTAGAAAAATAGCCTTGTGATGATATTACAAGACTCAACAGACTGAAACCTGGGCAACCGAGAGGAGAAAGGAATTTTAACTGGCTGCTTAAAATTTGTATTGACTTTTTTGTTTTTAACACTAATTTAATTTTAATGACTGAGTATTTTAGAAAAGGACATCTTTGTTAGAGACTCAACACCCATAATGAAATTATGAGAGGTCAAAATACACAGTTCTGGTACACACAGAAGGGCACTTCCTGCTACTTCAGGGAAAACCAACTTGACATTTCGGCCATTTCTATGGTTAAAAAAACTCAAGCAGAAAAAACAAATTTAGAAAGGGAATTTTAAAGAAAAATATACACCACCACACATAAGAAAAAAGGGCACAAACTCAGTTTTTAAAAAATGGAGGTCATCTTTAACAAAGAAAGAAAGAGAAGGGAAAAAAAAGTAATTTAAGGAAAACCATGCATTTTTATAACAACCCATCAAGTGGTTCAGCTTGAAAAACATTGTACTATGTTACTGAAACACCTTAAACTATGCTGTTAATTCAATTTATTTACACCCATGATGTGCACTAATTTTTAGTCAATAACAAATACCAGCAGTGGGGGCAATGCTAATGACCGCATTAACCAGATGTCACACAACAGAAACCAATTTTGGCTTTATAAATGGCCAGGATGGCTCTCAATTTTGGCATGCAAAGTTATATCATCACACACGGGCTCTACAGTTAGTCCTGTTTCAAATCTCTGGTGGGGAATTAAATTGCTGGCCATATGCGGTGTGGCCAAAGTGTACGGCACCACCACTATTCTCTGCTTCCTAGGCAATATTGTCTCATTCTTTCCATTTGTTTGTATCCATCCGTTGTCTGTCTTATATTTAGATTGTAAACTCTTAGGGAAAAGGACTGTCTTTTTGTTCTGTGTTTGTACAGCACCTGGCACAATGGGATCCTGGTCCAATACTGTGGCTTTTAGGCGCTACGATAATACATATAATAAATAACAAAATTATCCCTCTCTAACAGATCTTCCAGGCTTTGCCTTTACACATCAGAACACTCCACATCTATCTCCCACTGAATTAATAATTTTATACTGAAAATTGGGAATAAGCATCACAGTATTGATGAGGAAGAGCAAGGAAAGCTTGGGGTATTCAGTAACTTGGCATTGTGCATCACTGAGAAATGACTGCAGTTAAAGAGACACTGTACTGGGCTATCTTGATTATCACTTCAAAAGTTTTTTCTCTTACTTAATTGGCCTCTCAGAGTTGGTAAGACAACTCCCACCTTTTCATGCTCTCTGTATGTGTGTATATATATCTCCTCAATATATGTTCCATTCTATGCATCCGAAGAAGTGGGCTGTAGCCCACGAAAGCTTATGCTCAAATAAATTTGTTAGTCTCTAAGGTGCCACAAATACTCCTGTTCTTTTCACTGTTGACTTAATTCCCCTTCTGGTCTATTGTTCTTACATGGAACACCTAAGCAGGGCCGTCCCTACCCATACGCAAAGTATGCAGCTGCATAGGGCACCACCAAATTTAGGGCACCAAATTTCCTGGTGCCCTACGCAGTTGAGTGCTGCTCCAGCCTCTGCTCTGCCTCTTCCACATGGCCTCTGCCCCAGCCCCGCCTCTTCCCACCCCTGGTCCGGCCCAGCCCTGCCCCCACTCCACCTTTTCCCCAAAGCCCCTGCCCCTGCTCCACGTCTTCCTGCCCCTGCTCCACCCCCACTCCAGCCAGCCCTTCCCTGAGGACTGCAGGAGGCGTCGGGCTCCCTGCACTCACCAGCAGCAGGAAGTAGAGCGACCCAGCCCCAGCCTGCTCTGCTCCCCTGGCCGGCGAGGAACCAGGGGAGCAGAGCAGGCTGGGGGCGGGTCACTCCACTTGGGGACCAGCCCCTCCCCCACCCCACCCCCAGAGGCCTGGGACCAGCTCCCCCCTGCATGGAGGCCTGGGGCCCCACACAGCCCCACCGCGCGGGGGGGCGGGGCTGTGTAGGGCACCAAAATGGCTAGGGACGGCCCTGCACCTAAGATTCCTCTAACAAAGAGATCAGAGAAACAAAAACTTATTTTTCTTTATTTTTTGCATTTGATTACTTGGGCATAGGACAGTACTTTCAGTATCGTGAGTTTCACTGTTCCACTGTAGTCAAGTTTCCTCTGTATTTGTGAGTTTTTCACATGTGGGTCTTGCACACAGAAAATAAGAGAAAACAATTTTTGGAAATTGCTAAGGGAATTCAGGGGCAGGTAAACAACTTTTACATTATATATACATTTCAGCTGAAAAGATTTCAAATTGATTGTGTCCCTTTAAATACAGTTGTAAAACCAAAGCCATGGGGGAAGGAAATTCTCAGTCTCAGTTCTGTATAGTAACTATATTTTCAAAACTGTACCTACAATCAAAAGAGTTGGATGGGGAAGTTGGAAAAGCCTTCTATAATAGATTTGGGAATGCCTATATGTGAATGAAGGTGTTTTCTTTTGTGCTCTTCTGCAAAGTTATGGCAGAACTGGCTGCAGAATAAACATGGAAAAATATTTAGCCCAATTCCCTATTCGCAGACCCCATTTCATCTCTAAGAAGAACCAACATAATGAAATGAAAACAAACCTCAGATTCCTAGGGTTTAAATTTGAGAACAAATCTCAATTATAAAGAGAGCATGCCAACGCTGACAACAGAACTCTTTTCAAAAATACAATTCATTTCTCCATTATTTATTATATAATGACAAAAACAAATTGTACCCAAATTCCACAAAGAGGAAGACTGTCAATCCAGCAATGTGAGAACTTGAACACCACATGTCGACAGCTTGTTCTGTACACAAAGGCAGCAAGGTGACTGATGGTTGTTTCCTGATCCATTTTCAGGCAAACAAGTAATCATCAGTATAAGTACTTCTCACAGCAAAGGGCTGACTCCACTACTAGATGCAGGACCAAAAGCAGGACATAACCCAGGGCAACTGACTGTGAGAAACAAAATAATAAAAATAACCTCTAAGCAGTTTAGAAAGTTGGTAAGTGGTTTTCCCTTTCTCTAGATGACTTTTATTTCCTCCAAGCAGCATGAACCAAGAAGCCCACTGCCTTTTTGCACTCTTTAGAAGCATTTTAACAGAAGTCAATTAAAGCTTTCAAGGTTAACCTTATTTCTAAATTTAAAAATATGCCCTCTTAACAGTTGTTTCCAAGAGAAAATGTCCAATGTTAGATACAAACAAAACAAAACCACATTGCTGTTTATCAGTGATTCTTAATGTTCCTATAATTGTAGTTTATAGTATTATAGTATCAAATATCCACATCAGCGGCCAAGTTTCAGGTTGACTTGCCTATAAATTATTCCTCATACCACTACTAGAAAGTAGCCCCACCAATTCCTCCTCTTTTCTTTTTCCTCCACAACAATTAAAAACACATTGAAAACATTCCAAGTCCCAGCCAAACAATGAGATTATGCAGATGGGAACAGTAAATGCCTACAGTACACATGTGTGCAAACTGAACACCCTTAGACCACTTAAGAAATACCCATATGATAATCATCATTTGGTAAAAATTATATTTGGTGAAATCACAGCCACATTTAGTTACAAAGCCCCATTATAAAATGTGACAGATTTCAATTGTCTGCTTCCCACATCCTAAAATGGAAACAGTCAGAGGAAAAAATGGTCTTATGTATGAAATCTTCTTATCAGACTGACTGGATTGATTGGCCTGGGATAAATTAAAAATAGGATAATAACTCTCTCTTTGTATCAGCCACAATATTGCTTGAAATCCGATGTGGTTTTTTGCTTTGGACTGGCTACCCTAAAAACTAGACTAATAAAACCACAGCCTTCTTATGACCTAGACAAAGAACAAATGCAGTAGTACATGCAGAATGTGACATTTTGTGTAATGATCCTAAAAGGGAACCAGTTATTTCAAATATTAGCCATCTTCAAAACATTAATTCCGAAGTATACTTCCCCTTGTATAGAAAAGTATGTATTAGACTTAGCAAAGAACTCCAAATAAAATATCAACTCATCTCCTTTACCAACTGTAACTGTTCTCATTATAGCTGTAACCGCCACATCCTCTCTGTATTTGCATTCCCACAGCTAGTGTTTGAAAGCTCCTCAGCGAGCACATTTGGTTCATAGTTCCCACATGCAGAAGGATGTAGGATGTGCAGACATCCTACAAGCACATGCTGATCATTAAACAACTCATTTTACCAAATGCCTAGATCACACACAAAATTATTCAAATTTCTCATAATTTCTGACCTTTGCCAAATTCTTACATCTTAGTCTGTTACAACTCTTTCATCGTGCCCTGAAAAAGCCACATTGTAGGTTTTTATTTTTTGTAATGGGCTTTGAAGCAAAGGGGAAAGAAAGATGAAAAAACATAAGAGGCCAGGGCGACAAAAGAAACCCAAAATTCAACTGTGCATTATAAACAATGGACCAGAGTCTGATCTCAGTTATACTGGTGAAAATTCAGAATAACTTCATTGACTTCAGTGGAGTTCCTCTAGATTTAAAGCAGTAGTGCAAAAGGTCAGGCTTTGACCTAATTAAAAGTCAAAATCATAACTAGAGAAAATAGATACCTGATAATAAATCCAACGTTAAAATTAAATAAAAGGCCCATGTGCACCCTGCATTCATAAAAGGATTATGACAAATTTCAGCACACATGGATTCATGCAAACTATAATATAGACCTTCTATGAAAATGTGAAATTTGAGCAAATTTGAAAACGGCTAAATACATGCGTGCAGCTATGCTCCAAATGTCAAAACTAAAATATAAAGGAAAGTTAATCATCTGTAGGCAATTTTTCATAATACACTGTTGTGCTGGTACACTGTTTTGGGAAAGGGTAAGAGAATAACCAAACATCCAGATATAGTAATCATATATTCCATTAAGCAGGGTCGGATTTTCTTTTCTTTTTTTTTCCCTAGAGCGAACCATACAAATTATCTTACTCCTTTCACGCAATTTAGGCTCAAGCTACACTACCATTGTTGAGTTGCTAGTATTATATAGGGCATAACATTATTATTAATTATCATTATTCTAGCAGTATCCACAATCTGTTAGGCACTAACATGAAGATACAGCCTCTGCCCTGGAGAATTTACATGTAAGAGCCTGATTCTCTACTTCCTTGCACTGCATGTAGTCATTTACCCCTGCAACCCTACCACATAATATCCGTAAACCCATATTAAGATTCATAGGCATTCAAAACTATTTCACAATTTCATTGCTTCCTCAATTGTTTTAGAAGAGTGTTTTATGCAGGATGAAGAGAGGTTAATGATATTTGGGCATTAATTTTTAATAAACAACAAGTGCTTTAAACTGGTAGAGCACTGAGAGAATGCAGATGGAATGTCATCCTTGCAAGTGTGCTTGAACTTTATAAAATACCATATTTCTGGCCCTAGACCTTTAACAAGGAGGGCTTCTTAAAGTCAGTGGGGGTCAGAAGTTTAGTTTATTCAGCAAGAATAACACTATTAAGAGCTACTGCTCTTTCATGTCACCACAGTTAACACCCACACATTTCAACACTGGTTAATGCAGACCAGTAAAGGGAAGATTGGAGCTGCTAAGGACAGCCATCTCTGCTGGAATATTCTAAAACAGAATTTATACTGTGCTTTACAAACAATCTAAAAGGATCAATCTGCCTTATGAATCTGTTGTAGACATACACAGAGAGAAAGATGGATGGATGAGAGCATATAAAAGCAGGTAAATCTGACTCGCTATATTGATTTTTCAGAGGACACTGTAGAGCACTTTAGTGAGGTCTTATATATCATTGCAAAGGACCAAATGCCATTGTGCATATATCTCAAGGATGTCAGGATATATTATCAACTGATGCACTGTTGTATTCTTTCATTATGTACTTTTATAAATAATCTGGTTTTCATTGCAGAGGAAGTTAAACCACTACAAACTGAATACACCTCAAAACAAACAGAAGACAATACTCACAATAGGATCTTTTAGTAGCTTTTAGCCATAATTTGGGAAATACCTTATTATTAGTTATTATATCAAAACTTGCAATGGTTTGAAGTACACATACAGTATTTCTATACAGAAGCTTCCCGACTTATGCAAGCATTCCGTCCCAGAACGCCTTGCGCAAGTCAAATTTTGTGTAAGTCGGGAACATATCTCTGACAATTACCGCCCCTCCCCCCCCCAAAAAGCTTACAGAACTTTTTCCACAAGTCAGGTTTGCGTAACCCAGGGAGCGTCTGTAATTAACAACAGGAAGCTCAAATTTTAATAATGAGCTTTTAGAAATCAAAATGGAAAAATCTGCATATCGCAGCATAATCCTCTCTCTATTTACTTTATTCTAAATCACCAGCCAATCAACATCTCATATTCCCCAAAGCTCTACAGCACTCCTACATGACCAAGTGCCATCTAAGGATATTGGAGAAATTAGACTGGGTTAGCTAGCACTTCTGCAACCAATGGAACATTCCTTTTAAAACAAAAATATTTTCTCCTTAAAACATGTTTCAAACAAGCAAAATACAAATAATTGATAACATAACATAGGAATAATTTTAATACAGGTCTTTGGAATAGCTTTTATTATATAAACATGCAGTATTGATCAAGGTGCCTGGGTGCCAGAATTGCTCCGTTTTATAGTTTTCACTTGTATCACTCATAGGAGCACACTCATAATATACATATCCCTCAAGAAAGACACATAATAAAACTCTATTTTGCTAATGATTTCTTAATATTATGATTAACTACATCATTAATTGAATATTCAGTCTTATACAAAGTCAGTTAACACAACACTTTAACAATATGAACAGGCTCAGGGCATGGCTACACTGGAAACTTCAAAGCGCTGTCGCGGGAACGCTCCCGCGGCAGCGTTTTGAAGTGCGAGTGTGGTCGTGCACGAGCACTGGGAGAGAGTTCTCCCAGCGCCCCTGGTAATCCACCTCCACAAGGGGATTAGCTCCCAGCGCTCAGAGCCTGTTTACACTAGTGCCTTTAAAGCGCTCAGACTTGCTGTGCTCAGGAGGGTGATTTTTCACCCCCCTGAGCCAGCAAGTTAGAGCGCTATAAAATGTAAGTCTAGACAAGCCCTCAGTAACATTTATAAAACTGTGACAGACACTGCAGGTGATGGGAGTTGAATAGTCTTGAACCACCTCAGACAGGTACCACAGGGTAAGTCCCCTAATATACCTATCTAATATACAAGCCTAATGAAAAAAACAAAACAAACAAACACAATTTACCTTCTTCGGTTTCATGCCACACAATCCCTTCCAAGTTCACACTGGTCCCAGGCTCACAGGGTCCAAGGCATTCGGGTTCTGTTACTACTCCAACCTCGCAAGTATTTACACCCACTGAACGAGTCCGTACCAAAAGCTGTTCAACTGGTGCAGCAATATTGGATGAAGAGGAGGAAAAGTAGGAAGGCAGAATCTGAGGCGTGATACTGCTGGAAATCGGAGGTGGAGGTGCAGGCACTGTAAACAGGGGGTCAACCTGAAAACAACAGACAAACTTACTATAATGGTGCTGAGAGATTTTTTTTTTTTTTAACCAGTTTGCTTAGAATTGTATCAACTTTAGAGTACATAGGTATTTAGTATATCATAGGATGATTTCAGTCTTGCACTCTCCATTTTTTTTTACACGGATCCCACATGCTGCATATGAAAAAATTATAGAAAATCTGTCTTGCTAAACAAGACAAAACACTAAAGTTCTAAAAGAATATTCCCTGCAGCCTTAGACTACTAGCATGAAATAAAAAAAGAATTAAAGCCACTGTTTTTCTTGCCTCTGGCAGAAGACTGATTTGTGGATGGAAATTAGTTTTGCAAAATGGGAACAGCATTTTTCTTCCTTAAGAAAAACGTTTATGAAGACAGTACAAAGACATAGAAATGCCATGTTCTTCTGTACACCATACAGCACTGATGTACATGGAACAACTCAAATACCCTATGCCATGAAACATAATCTCTTGTCATTCAAGCTTTTAAAACACATTAGGCTCATCCAGCTGATAACACTCGGACACAATTCTATCTACTATCTACGCACTTACAATGTCAGAGATTATGACTTTTTAAACAATCACAACTATCCCGCTAATTTATAAGGCTTATCAACACATACATTTTAGAAGAATAAAATTAGTTAGACAGTTACGTTATATGCTGATTTAAAAACAGCACCACATTTTTGCAGTTAATTATACCTGTGCAACAGGAGATTTTTCTGCATGTGGGGCTTGATCCTGCAAGGTGCTGAGCATTTTGGTCTAACCTAGCAAAGTCCTTAGTCATGTGATGGGAATTTGTTTTAGTTTTCCATTCTGCATGCTCAGTCATATATTCACCCTTAAGCATTTCAGAAGCTCAGTACTTTACTATGGACATAATGTTCTCTTCGTCACATAAAAACGGAAATAAAAGAGGAGGAAATGAGCTCCCAGTTAAACAGCTGAACCAGGCATCCTGTCAGCTTTTTGTTTATGTCAATTAAACAATCCTGTATACAGTTGTACATTAAAAGGATAAACTAATGTTCATTTGGTACATCTGAGCCAAGACTCAACCAAGAAACACTTCACCCATTTGAATGTTAAAAGTTTCTGCTTTCAAACCTGTAATAAAATTTCTTTACCTCTATGTTCCTTTACTGTTCTGCATCCCTGATAATAAAGGCATTTAGAAGTTACATCCCTATATGTTTTGATTTATGTTTCATGTAAATGCAGCTTAAAGCAGATCAAAGTTAACATTGATGGTTACTCTTTTAAAGCCAAGTTGACAAATGTACAGAGAGGGAGGGAGATTACAGAGCACATGCTAATATCTATATTCTTTATATCCCAGAATTTTCATGATGAGAAAAATCTAATGAAAATATGAAATGACAAAACTTCTCAAAATTGTAATTTGTTCCACTCTAACAACAAAGACAGCCAATTTCTCGTTTAAGCACCATTCATACAATTGAAAATTGACACTCTCTAGCTATGCACACAACTCTGAATATATATGTAAGGACTGAAATGATTTCCTTAAAAATCACTTATTCTTCATCTTAATTGTTCATAAACAAATAGGAAGGAAATTATGATTGCAAGGGCACGAACAAGATAAAATGTAAAGATAACTGGCTGGATTCTCATCTCAGTTACACTGGGGTAAGTGATGTAATTGAGATCAGATTCTTGTCCAACATACTTATGACATTAGGACTAACAGCATTTCTGAGCTAAAAATAATGGACCAAACTTCCAAAAAGCAGTCTACATTTTTATCCACAATTCTGCATGTATAAATTTTTTGCATGTAATTGCATTTCTCAACATGTGTTAGTTATGTATATGTAAAATGCATTTGCAGGTACAAGCAGGATATGTAATGGTCTGACCTACATGCACAAAAGCAATTTGCACACACTTTTTTTTTTAAATATTATACACTATTTAGTTTCTTTCAGTAATGGTTTAAAAATTAATTTTGTTTCATACAAGATAACACTACACATGGAGAAAAAAAATCAAAGAATGCAAATATTACAGCAATTTGTAAAACTGAAGGCCTGATTCTCCATTTCATTACGCCATGTTTACACCAGGGTGAGTCTACTGATTTGGATGGAGTTATTGTGGCATAAAAATGATGTGATACAGTACAGAATCAGAGCCTAGCATCCTTACACTTATCTTTCTGCCATCAAAGTTGCAGAGGTAGGCAATAATAAAAGAAAGCTTTGCAGCATGGGCTGAAGCAGGCAGCTGAAATACCAGCTGACTCCCCAACAGCTGATCATTGCAAGATTTCCCTGAACTAAATATGAAATAAAAGAATACCTATGTATGAACAGCATTCAAAAGACACTGATTCTGTGCTACACAGATCCTGACAGTAGCTTGCCAGCAGAGAATTCCCTGGTGGTGGGGAACTACTAGCTGAGATAGAGCACATGGAACTGGCTCCTGTCATGGCAACCCTTGCCATCCGAGTGTAGCTCTGCATGGTAAATCTCCACTCCTAGTATAAGATGCCTTAGGGATCATATTCCATTGACATAAAGTAGAGGAGCTCCTAAGATGCTCTAACTCACGCTGGCACAGAACCAGGAAGTCATAACTGGCACAGACAAGCCTCTACTTATTTCCCTCCTAAGCTGTGTGCTGCAGAGGAGAATTTGAGCCCTGTGCCTTTATAAAATTGAAAAAATGCTAAATGAATTGCCGGACTGATGATTTGCAGCTGGGAAAATTCCTGTGTCATAGATGACATCATTCTTCTATAGGATGTACTCATCAGAAAGAGAGGAGAAACACTAAATATTTGCTTCTGCAGAGCTAGAAAAAAAAGGACATATTTTAAATGGACAAAGACAATATGGCAGACTTTGTAATACTTTGGAAATGGGAAAAACAAACAATTGAAAGGGAAAAAAGTGCATATTTGATACTGTACCCCTTTAGCTATTGTTATAAATAGTTTTATTCAGTTCTAGTTTCTCTCCACTTACTAATAAATATTTAGATTTTATTGTTACAAATACAATACAGCCATAAGGAACCAGGAGGGGGGAAAAGCTGCAATGTGAATATTACAGTAAAAGGAAAAAGATTGCTCTGTGGAATTAATATACAAAAAAATCGTTAGTAGAGAGAAAGATTTTACTGTCCTTCTGAGTTTGTGCCTGAAGTGAACATTTCCTCACTCATAATAAAAGTTGTGTGTAGCTTCAATAGTGCTCCAGTTTCCAATATTTTAAAATTATTTTAAAAGATTGCTTGATAATCATAAAGTGATAGTTCTCAGTGATTATTGTGGTGTCACAAGTGTTTTTTTATGAATGCTCAAAAGGGAACTGATGTAATCTATTAGAGTTAAAAAGAGAGAGGCAGGAAGGCCGCCATCTTCAGTGGAAAAAAGGCACATAAGTTTAACATCTGGTGGTGGCAGTCTGTCAACCTGAGGAAAGTTAATGTCAAGAACAGACGCTCTGCCATTTCTCACTGTTATTTTTGCATGATTATTCCCAGGTGCTGGTACATGCTGAGCAGTAGCCTTGCTATTTATCACACAAGAGATTCCAAGGGGCGGGGGGAGTTGAAACACAGGAAGGTTATTTACACAGATCGTAGCTCTTAATGTACATAATCAAAGGGCTTAAAAAAAAATCTACAGAAATATTAAAGCAATATTTTCTACATTCACCTTATTTCAAGGGCTTTTGAGAGCTGATTAATAATGAAGGCTACAAAACTGGAGTGTTGTTTGTGGCAGCTTTCCATTGCAGAAAGTTTGATTGTATCAAGCAGTGGTGGTTCTCAGGACTAGAAAGCTGACTGCAAATGAAGAATGTCTGCCAATGAAGGGATAGCAAGTGCTCCAGTGAGCACATCTTCATCTGAAGATGACAAAAAGATGGCTGCACTATGGATGCATTGCTGACTGTATTTGGGTGGGAGAGTTTTAAGAGAGAAGAAATGTCATCTTAAGTGGAAACATGTAAGGATCTTAATGTATGCAGATTTCCTTCAATTTCTCATTAGTTTTATTTTAGCTACTGAAATTAAGCTCTGTGCATGACAGCCAGTCTTTCTGATGCAGTCACTTAGGGTTACCATATCTATTAAATAAAAAAAGAGGACCCTCCACGGGCCCTGGCCCCACCCATTTCCCCACCCCCAGCCCCGCCCCAACTCTGCCCCTTCCCCGCCCTAACTCTGCCCCCTCCTCCCTCCCACTCCCAGCCATGGGGAAAGGGCTGCCCGAGCGCTACCGGCTTCACGGTTTGCCAGGCAGCCCCCAGACCCTGCGCCCCCGGCCGGCGCTTGCCCAGCGCAGCTGGAGCCCGGGAGGGGAAGCGCCCAGCCGGGGGCGCAGGG
>NW_020664464.1:30211688-30263941 GCF_002925995.2 Terrapene triunguis | reverse complement strand
GCAGGGTCCGGAGGTATGGGGGCTGCCCAAAGCCCGTAGCACTCGGCTCTTAAACAGAGCCGAAGAGTCGGGGAGGAGCAGAGCCGCCGCGGCCGGAGGCTCTGCTCCTCCCCTGACTCTTCGGCTCTGTTTAAGAGCCAAGCTGCCCCAGTGCTACCGGCTTCGGGCAGCCCCCGTGCCTCCGGACCCTGCGCCGCCGGAGCCCGGGAGGGGAAGTGCCCGGCCGGCGGCTGGGGTCCGGAGGCAAGGGGGCTGCCTGAAGCCCATAGCGCTCGGGCAGCTCAGCTCTTAAACAGAGCCGAAGAGTCAGGGGAGGAGCAGAGCCGTCATTTTCCCGGACATGTTCGGCTTTTTGGCAATTCCCCCCGGACGGGGGTTTGAGTGCCGAAAAGCCGGACATGTCCGGGAAAAAGAGGACGTATGGTAACCCTACAGTCACTAATCTCTAGAAGTACAGTCTTGGAACTTTAAAATCCTGGCTCTCCTACAGGTGGGTTTCCTGCCCTGCAGGGTGGATTCCATTGAACAACACTGAGTTCCTGTAAAAAAAGATAAGGCCTTCTGTCCTGTAGCAAGGAAGCATGTCTCCAAGGGCCTCACTACACCTGTGGAAAACCCATGCTGTACTGTACACAAACCTATTGATCCTGGGGTTGTGGTGACTGAAAAGTGATTTAAAATTTTGTTCTAATAAAAATGTTCTGACCTTTTCAGAGACTGTAAATAGATTACTTTAAATTATTAAATATGTCTTTGCTGTTACCTGGATATTTAGTTTATTTATTTAAATGTATTAAATTTTTTAAAAAGTATCTTGCTGAAACTCTAGATGTTCTTGACACAAATTGCAAAAGCACGATAAATTATTAGCAGCCATAAAATAGCCAACAAACCTTCAACTATCAGCCCTGGTCCAGCAAAACACATAAGCAGGTTCATACTATAAGTATTTAAATAGTCTCACTGAAGTCATGACAACCGTCTTGCTGAATTAGGATCCACAGATCATGGTCCCCCCCCACCCCTTTTGAAAAAAGCTGAGTGAATAGATGTCCCTTGGAGAATGCTCTGAAGATCAACAGAACTGAACTATTTCGGACCAAGGTAGAGAAGCAGGTTCCAAGCTGAAAGCCCTTTACGGAGAACACTCTGCCACCAAACCTCCTCTTCTAAATCATAATGAATCTAGCTTGAGCACTTCTAGTGATAACTGCGGCAGCATGGCGGGGGAAAGAGACAATTTTTTCAGGCAGGGAAGGTTCCAAGACATTTTATGGGTCATTTTATGGCATGCCTGCAATTAAAAAAAAAAAAAAAAAAAAAAAAAAAGGAAAGGAAAAAAGAAAAAAAAAAATAAAAAAAAAAAAAAAAAAAAAAAGGCCCGTAAGGAGGACTGCAATGTACAAGAAAATGCCAACTATTAATACTGGCAGCGGCATTCACCTTTTTTTACGGATTTATGAGCTCACGTTTAATGAAACCACTGCTTCTCAAGTAGGGCTGGGGGAGCTCGGAAAATCTGTCCTTCAAGCAAGCTCTCCTTTTCTCCAAGTGGCTTTCCAAGATTCCAAGGCCAAGCAGAGATTAACTTGGTTTTACTTTAAAGTATGCCTGTCCTCCCTCAACGGAGCCCTGAAACAACAATGGCCCCAGAAGGCCTGATTCTAATCCCATTTACGGCGTGTAAATCAGGAACTATTCTATTGAAATTAATGGAATTAAATTATGGGAAAACAAGTGTGAGAGGAGAAACTGACCAAGAATTTATAGATACAGATCTAAAAACCGTTGCTCTCCTTATTCTCCCACTTCTTCACAGAAGAATAATCTCAGGCTCATCTGAAAAATCTCAATTTAATTTCAGTTCACATATCTCATACTTAAATAACTATCAGCCTTGTAACTCTCAATAATCCACCCAAACTAACTGGTCTGACACAATAGCTCAACAGAATCGGGTACCAAAAAACCAAATGTAAAGTGCAGCTGCTTTTTCAATCATTTTGAAAGCTTTGGTCACTACTCAACTGCAGTGCTATCTAAAGACAATATAAAACAAACCACTATTCTTCTCAACATTGAGAAAAATGTCAGTGCAGCATGAAATATGAAATACTTAGGACGGAAGAATCCCATGCACTGCTACAGACTAGGGACCGAGCGTCTAGGCAGCAGTTCTGCAGAAAAGGACCTAGGGGTTACAGTGGACGAGAAGCTGGATATGAGTCAACAGTGTGCCCTTGTTGCCAAGAAGGCTAATGGCATTTTGGGCTGTATAAGTAGGAGCATTGCCAGCAGATCTAGGGACGTGATCATTCCCCTCTATTCGGCACTGGTGAGACCTCATCTGCAGTTTTGGGCCCCACACTATATGAAGGATGTGGAAAATTGGAAAGAGTCCAGCGGAGGGCAACAAAAATGATTAGGGGGCTGGAGTGCATGGTTTATGAGGAGAGGCTGAGGGAACTGGCATTAGTCTGCAGAAGAGAAGAATGAGGGGGGATTTGATAGCTGCTTTCAATTACCTGAAAGGGGGTTCCAAAGAGGATGGATCTAGACCAGGGGTCAGCAACCTTTCAGAAGTGGTGTGCCAAGTCTTCATTTATTCACTCTAATTTAAGGTTTTGCGTGCCAATAATACATTTTAACCTTTTAGAAGGTCTCTTTCTATAAGTCTATAATATAACTAAACTATTGTTGTATGTAAAGTAAATAAGGTTTTTAAAATGTTTAAGAAACTTCATTTAAAATTAAATTAAAATGCAGAGCTTCCCGGCCTGGTGGCCAAGGCCCAGGCAGTGTGAGTGCCACTGAAAATCAGTTTGCGTGCCGCCTTCGTGCCATAGGTTGCCTACCCCTGATCTAGACTGTTCTCAGTGGTACCAGATGACAAAACAAGGAGTAATGGTATCAAGTTGCAGTGGGGAGGTTTAGGTTGGATATTAGAAAAAACTTTTTCACTAGGAGGGTGGTGAAACACTGGAATGGCTTACCTAGGGAGGTGGTGAAATCTCCTTCCTTAGAGGTTTTTAAGGTCAGGCTTAACAAAGCCCTGGCTGGGATGATTTAGTTGGGGATTAGGTCCTGCTTTGAGCAGGGGGTTGGATTAGATGACCTCCTGAGGTCCCTTCCAACCCTGATATTCTATGATTCTATGTATGGGAAATATAAAGAAATCTTTTGTAAGCAACATATGCTGCTTAAAATCCTCAGTGCTGTACAAGTTTGATATTGTACAAAAAGGGTCAATTTCCCCTATCTTAAAGATTTACTGTAACAGTCCAACAGCTGGGTTATAGTTCCTCCCAGGTGGCAAATAGATACAATACACAAAAGTATTTTGATGATAACATATCCTCATATACATATAAGGCTCTAACTGTCTCTCAGATTTGAGATGAACACTTCAAAAGTTGTTCCATAGAAACTGGACTGAAAACATAGGAAACCAACTATGTTAATGATAATTCACAACACGAACTAAAACCTTTCAATAAATTCTAATGCAGAAATGAACTTGAATAATAGATGCTAATCTACAACACTGCAAGACCTGTAGAGAAGATCTTGGGGGGGGGGGGGGGGGGAGAAAGAAAAGAAAAATTAACAGGCAATGGTAAAAAAAATCCTCTTCTTTCTTTGATCTTCTATACAAGTCCAGATGCTTGGGCTTCCCAAAGCAGCTCACTCCTTTTTAGGATGGGACAGATTAGCATTTGACAGCTGCCTGCAATATTCTGCTGCCAAAGGCTGCATCTGCAGAAGCCTGTTTGTCAACTCCAATGTTTGGCAGAGGCATGGGATGATGGCCAGATGGCCACCTTGCCAATTTCTAATAAAGATACTTCTCCTGTCCCAACCAAAGAAAATCCCGTTGATTGGGATGAGTATCCCTTAAAAGTCTCTGTCACAACCTTTCTCCACGGTAACATAAGCTTTCCTGATCCACTTCAAAATGGTCACCTCAGGCTGCCTGACTCTTCTTTAGACCTTAGTACAAAATAAACAGTCTCTGAAACTCCCTAAATCTAAGGGTATGTCTTCACTACCAACGTTAAAGCACTGCCGCAGCAGCGCTTTAACATGGCTACGTAGTCACGGCACCAGCGCTGGGAGAGCCATAAAAAAAAAAAAATCCACCCCCACAAGGGGACTGGCTCCCAGCACCAGTGCACTGTCTACACTGCCACTTTACAGCGCTGAAACTTGCATTGCTCGGAGGGGGGGGTGTTTTTTCACACCCCTGAGCGAGAAAGTTTCAGCGCTGTGAAGTGCCAGTGTAGACAAGCCCTCTGTAGATTCACAGTACTCTAGAGACATATTTCTAATGTTTTGCTTTTTCACTGATACTGTCAAGGTGCTTATACAACCTCATCCCTATAATATCTAAGCATCCAAGTATTTCTGGAGTTTATGCTTGCAACATTCCTGTTAGGGCATTATTATCTCCACTTTACAGATTCAGAACTGAGGCACAGGAAGCCTGTGGTAGAGCCAGAAATTTAACCCAGATCTCCTAAAGCTCAATCCAGTAATTTAACCACACAAAAAATCCTTCCTCCTTTCTTGCATTACTTCATGGACTATTTTTATCAAACAGTGTGATAAAAACTAATGCAACTGTAACACCCATCTTCCATAAGAAAAGTCCTATTTTGGGTAATTAATTATATTGTAAATTTCTTGTACAATACGCCATCATCCCATGCACCTTTTATTTCCTTCTCTCCCTTTTTCTATTTAGATCACTCTGTGATCAATCCATTACAAGAACAACAACAAAAACACTTATTTACACTTGGTAGAAATTCAAATACTTTGCCCAAGTGAAATGAAAAATAAACATAATCTTAACTGTCATAAAATCATGAAATGCCTCTGGCAGTTCTATCAAAGTATGTAGACCTCCAGACCCTTTGAAGAAATGAAACTGCAGTTTATCAAGTGTGATTTATAAGCAACACTGATTTAGCTAGGAGATAACACTGCTGTCTAATCATTAGTAGTCAGACAACAGCCATGTGAACACATCAATTATGGGCCACTGCCAAAAGCCCTTGAGATCCTGGAGATTAACAGCCAATCCTCTGTTTTACAAGCTCACATCAAAAAGAATATTAATAAGAGGAGGGGCAATGTGAAAGCTTGTCAGAGTAATTCAGCCACTAAAACAAGGCTTTTTTTTTTTTTTTTCCTTTTTTGCTCTGCCTTGCACAGGTCCATGAAAGAAGCTGGCATAAGCTACAAAGTGTGGAGCTGTCAATTTCTCAGAAAATGTTTTTCATTAACATATGAGAAGTTGTAAATGGCCACAAAAGCTCTGTTTGTTGTATAATGGCGACAACTTCTAAGTCCCTATCTTTAATGCATCAGTTATACAAGAGCAATCATCATTCAAATATTTGCAAATTAACATCCATACACAGAAGCACTCACTGGCTTTTCCCTTCCCTCAAAATCAGAGATACTTGTAATCATAAACAAATTAGTCAGTCTCGAAGACATCCATCTAATAGACCTGACAAGTGAATTAAAATAACTACGAGTGCTAATAAATAGTCATCTCCATATTCATTTTTTTTCTTCAAATGAAACAAAACATGGCACTTGGCTACTTGTGGAAAAATCCCATGATTGTTCCTTTCTTATTGAATTTTCTCTTATCCAGGGGTGGCTGAGGAAGCCCGACTAGATGTCTATTCTCATTATCATGTAAGGGAGGTGCATCGAGACAAGAATACACCTCCAAAGGGAGAAGTAATACAATATTTATTCTTTCACAAAAATGTAAACATTCCCTGTGAGACAAGTTTCAACTGCACATTACTGGCACTTAAATAAAATAACAGCAACAATAATACTGTAATAGGCACACTCTTACAGCTTGATCCACTGAAGTCAGTCGGACCTTGTCTAGACTAGGATAAAAGGTGTTGTTTTAAATAAAATGTGTTAGCTAAACCCTAAGGTTCATTTCAACCAGCTAATCCATTTTAGGCTTTGTCTTCACTATGGAAAAAAGGTGTGTTCTTAACTCAAGCTAGATAGAGTTACATGAGTTAGCGGGTTTCAGAGTAGCAGCTGAGTTAGTCTGTATCCGCAAAAAGAACAGGAGTACTTGTGGCATCTTAGAGACTAACAAATTTATTTGAGCATAATCAATTGAGATGATCTATCATCAGCAGGATGAAAAGCTGATGATAGCTCATCTCAATTGATTGGCTTCTTACAGTTGGTATGGCTACTCCCACCTTTTCATGTTCTCTGTATGTATAAATACTGTATCTTCTTTCTGTGTGTTCCATTCTATGCATCCGATGAAGTGGGCTGTAGCCCACGAAAGCTTATGCTCAAATAAATTTGTTAGTCTCTAAGGTGCCATAAGTACTCCTGTTCTTTATGAGTAGCGGATCAAATTAAACTCAACCTGCTAACTCACGTGTAAAACTACAAACTGGCTTTTCACTAGAATTGTATCCTAATTTAATTAATCTGAGTTAGCAAACTCAAATAAGATTTATTTATTTTTTTGCAGTAAGGACAAGACCTTAAAATACAACTTGCCCACCTACACTCAGATTTTACAGTCTGTTAGTTAAAACGTGCTAGCCAACTTTATTTATTTATTTTAATACCTGTTATCCCGGTCTAGACAATGCCTGGGAATATTTCCATGGGAACTGGATTGGGCTCTAGTGCTAGGAGTTCTCTTACACCCCTTCCAAAAGTCATCAAGACCCCTCCAAAAAATAATACATTTTTACTTCAGAAAGTTTATTGTTGCCTTTGTTTTCTATATAAGCCACCCATTTTAATATTTAGCTGTTTATTTTAAAGACATTCTCCCAAAGATATTGTCTTTAAGTCAGTTATATTTAGAGTGGCAACTCTGCTTGTGTTACTTCTGCTCTGGTAAAAATCAGAAGTGGTTCAAGCATCATGCACCTGCTAATGACAAAAATGCCTTCTCATAGTGGTCAGAAATAATTTTTTTTTAAAATTTATGCTTGTTTCAAACTTGTAATTTAACAACAATCTGCCTCAAAGGATAAAGTCACCCGAAATCTGAAAATAATTGTTAATAAATGAAAAAAAAACACCTTAATATTGAACCAATAAAGTTTCCTATATAGCTGGTGTGGCTATGTAATTGACATCATAACATCATATTAGGGTCCATGACACTTAAATTGTACTGTATTAGAGCTTATTTTATCAATTAACAAGCAAAATTGGGTCCAGAATACAATAGCCAAACTATAGAATGACTGCTGGTTTTCTCAAAATCTCCATAAATTCAGCCTCTGTTTAGCAGATACTCTGCTAGAACCAAAACAAGTTACACGTTAAGAGCCAGATAATAGCTGGCCCTTGCATGGATTTGGGAGGGTACAAGAAGCCTTCCCTCCCTCACATGGTGAACCCAGTACAGGGGTCAACCACAGTTGCAATCCCTGCGATCTCTTCAGCCAGTATCACTTGGGGTGCAGGGCTGGTATTACTTGGGATACAAAAGGGATGGGAAGATGGTATTGCCTCATAACTCCCTCTCCTGCACCTTCAAGGAGCAGTGGGAGCTGTCCAGGGTTCTCTGCTCGGTGTCCCCGTCAGGTTCCCTTCGTTTAGTCCTGTGATCTCACTCCCATTCCTGTTATATCTTTAGTTGTCCCCCGCAATCATTTGGAATCCTGGACCTGTGGATCCTCCCCTTAGGCTGGGGGGAGGTCTTTTAGCAGTGGGCGGGCTCTGCCTGCCCACTTCCTGGATCCCAACACGACTACTTTACTATAGCCATCTGGCCTTACCCCATCACAGTATAGACATCTGAGAGGTTAAGCAGATTCCTCCACTGATTTCCCTCTTGTTGCCCCTATTACCCAATTGTAACTCCCTCTCCTGAGCAGGAGAGCTGACTGGCTGAAGAGGGGAGTGCACGCCATTTATTTCTAAGGGGTAACACAGGGCCCATGCCACTCCTGAGCAACAGGGAGGGTTCCTGACCTCAAGCTGGGCAATGCAGCTTCACCCCACCCCGAACACAGGGTAATTATGACCCTAAAACTAACTGATTGAACAATTGATAAACTGTTAATACTACCCATAACTCTGTCACCCATTGTGTCCAAGAAGATTTCTAGAACAGGATACATTCATCTGCCATCTGGTTTTTGTTTAGTTGCTTGGGACAAGAAAACCAACTTCTTTACTTTCTCTAATGATAACTGTTTTCAAGTTTGAATGAACTAATCCAAATGAAAAAAAAATACTGAATATTTAAAAATTGATCTCAATGGGTGTATTCATTTGAATTAGTTTAGCAGAATTGAGCTCTCAATGTATAGCAAATCAGAAATAGAATATTTATCCATTTTTACAATAATGTTAAAATTAGGAAGGAGATTTTCCAATAGTGACCAATAATTTTGGGTTCTTCAATTTTTGTGTGCCCAGCCTTCTGATATTTAGAAAGTGTTGAGCACTCACCCTCAGCTGTCTCAAGTTTGGGCAACCAAAAGTTGAAGTCCCTTAAATCGTTAATCACTACTGAAAAACTTGGTCTAAGAACATGAAAAATGAATTTAGGACTTAGTCCTTTGGAGTCAATGGAAAGACTCTCATTGACTTCAGTGGGCTTTGGATCAAACCCTTTTATGCTCCACCAACTCCATTCTTTAACAAATTTAGGCTCTCATACCAACCAATAAAAATGAAGTCTTTATCAAAGTAACTAGGGGTGAAAAAAGACTAAAATCAGTCATTTCAATCAATCCACTGCAATTCTTCATAGGGTGTATGTATGTATATATAACTCTTTTAGAGGTAAATGCATTTTATGTATAATGAAGAATCAAAGTTATGTAAAAATTCACTGTATTGTAAAACTGAAGTGCATTATAAATCAAATGAAAATCATAATGAGAAGCTAATGAAATTATATGGTCCCAAAACACAGACACCATGATGGTGCATAGTTTCAGAATCCTTGTCTCAGACAATCCCAGTTACTCAAATTCTCTATTAGCAAGTAGCTGATATGTAGGTTTTCAGCACCAATTGTGCTAGGCATTTAACACTTATTTGATTTAAGTCAGTGTTAATGCCTTCGCCAGTCACACTTTTTTATAGTTCTACAAAATACTGTGCTGTAAAAATTAAACTGCTGTTTATTATACCTCTGCTTCCTTATACTTGCCTGCTTATTGCATGGACTCTTCAACTAGTTAAAGCAAATACTGTACTACAATAAAGCATATACAAATGTACACTGGGTCTGACAGCACTTCTGAAGATATAAGGCAGAGAGTATATTATTTCAAAAACAGCTGTGCTATTTTTAGATAATAAAAAGAATGATACATTTATTATTCTATTTGGAGGAGAGGGGGTAATTAGGTATAAGACCTGGATACAGTCAAGCTTAAAATCAAACAGCCTTGCTTATATTATTATTAGCATCTTAGATTATTTAAACTGGAAGAATTTTTAAACAGGGTGGATAAAAATGTTTTTAAAAAAAAAATTAAAAATGGATTTTTTTTATTTAAATTGGGGTTTTTTGATAAAATGCTTTTTGACAGAAAAAAACTATCAAATATAGTTTTAATTAAGATACATTATAGCTCAAAGATATCTCATCATAGAATAAGTATTATAAACTCTAATTCTATAGTATGAGACACTATATTCATATAATGTTTAAGAAAAGTTTTGTAAATGAGTTCCAATAGTTCATGGATTAGGGACCCAATCTTATGGGGTTCCAGGGACTTCTGTATAGATGATTTAGGTTAATCTTTCTATCTATCCAATGGGACTCAGTGTTCAGTCTAGAAGATACTTAGGCCTTGGCTACACTTGCGAGTTACACGCTGTAAAGCCGCCTCCAGCACTGTAACTCACTCCCCGTCCACACTGGCAAGGCATTTGCAGCGCTGTATCTCCGTGGTTGCAGCGCTGCATGTACTCCACCTCCCCGAGAGGAATAGCGAGTATTGCGCTGCAGCGCTGCGGTGCCAGTGTGGCCGCCCAATACGCTGTGAATGGCCTCCAGAATTATTCGGCAGTATCTCACAATGCCTGTTCTAGCCACTCTGGTCATCAGTTCAAACTCTACTGCCCTGGCCTCAGGTAACCAACCATGTGACCCACCCTTTACATTCCCCGGGAATTTTAAAAATCCCCTTCCTGTTTGCTCAGCCCGGCGTGGCATGGAGTGCTATCAGCGAATCTTTCCAGGTGACCATGCCTCCACGCGCCAAGCGAGCCCCAGCATGGAGCAATGGCGAGTTGCTGGACCTCATCAGTGTTTGGGGGGAGGAAGCTGTCCAGTCCCAGCTGCGCTCCAGCCGTAGGAATTACGATACCTTTGGGAAGGTATCAAAGGACATGATGGAAAGGGGCCATGACCGGGACACCCTGCAGTGCAGGATTAAAGTGAAGGAGCTGCGGAGTGCCTACTGCAAAGCCCGCGACAAAAACAGCCGCTCGGGTGCTCCCTCCGCGACCTGCCGATTCTACAAAGAGCTGGATGCGATACTTGGGGTTAATCCCACCTCCACTCCGAGCACCACCATGGACACTTCAGAGCTGGTGTGGGGGGGGGGGAGGAGGAGGAAGAGGACGAGGAGGAAAACGGGAGTGATGGTGGTGGGCCGGATGGAGACACCCCGGAATCCCTGGAGGCATGCAGCCAGGAGCTCTTCTCGAGCCAGGAGGAAGGTAGCCAGTCGCAGCAGCCGGTACTTGGTGAAGGACAAACAGAAGAGCAGGTTCCCGGTAAGCGTTTTTTTTTGGGGGGGAAGGAATTTTTTCGGTGTGGGCTCTTTGGGAGAGGAGGGTTAGGCATGCATGCCTAGATGCGGAATAGTGCATTGATGTGGTTTATTACATCGCGGTAATCGGCCTCGGTAATCTCCTCGAATGTCTCATTCAGAACACGTGCAATGCTCTTGCGCAGGTTTATCGGGAGAGCCACCGTGGTCCTTATCCCAGCCAGGCTAACGTGTCCACGCCACTGTGCCGCGAGGGGCGGGAGGACCATTGCTGCACACAGGCAAGCTGCATATGGGCCAGGGCAGAAGCCGCATTGCAGTAGAAGACCCTCCCTTGCTTCCCAGGTCACCCTCAGCAGCGAGATATCGTCCAGGACGAACTCCTGTGGAAAATGTTGGGACAGTGTTCAGTGTAGGTGCCCCCTGAAGCTGTTGGCTCTCCCCAAGGCACAGAAACCCAGAGGACAGTGCAGCCCTGAAACAATCAGTCCCCCTTACTCACCATTTTGAGGCTCCCGTGGGATATGTGCGCTCTGTTTCAGACGGGAAAATTATGCTATTGTGAAGACCCTGTGTGTTTTCTACTCCTTAAGTGTGGGGGGAATCATTACTCTGTCTGCTATAAACAATGCTGCCTCTGTTAAATGTTGTATTTTGCCTATACAGCTGCATCAACCTTGAGACCTCAGCCGTCCCTCTTATCGCCTGCTCAGAGACTGCAAAGACTCAGGAAGAGACCGCGAAAAAGCAAAGAAGACATGCTGCAAGAAGTGATGCGGCAATCTATTAAAGAGAATGAGAAAGCACAGAACTAGAGGGAGAGAGAAAGCAGGATCCGCCAGGAAAACACAGCGCACCGGCGGCAAAGCACCGCGCACCGGCAGCAAAGCACTGATAGGCTCATAAGCATCCTGGAGCGCCAAGCAGATGCTATCCAGGAGCTGGTAGCCATGCAGAAAGAGGAGCAGTACCGCAAACGCCACCCCCCCCCCCACAGCCCTTGTCCCAAAACTCTTTCTGTTGTGCCCCGTCACCTCCAACCCACTTTCCCCAACTTCCGTGTTCTTCACGCCACCCGCTGCCACCAACACCAGTATCTTCACCACCCAGCCCTGAAAACCACGACCCTTACCCTCTGCACTCAACCCCCATCATCATGCAGTATAGCTATCCTGAAGGGCAGCACTCACTGCACAGCACAACAGACAGGACATACGCGAATCTGTGATTGTACTGTTCCCCACTCCACCCCCTTGTTTCTTTTCAATAAATAATTTTTTTTTCTTTTCAATAAATGGATTTTTTGGCTTTGAAAACATTCTTTATTATTGCATAAAGTAAAAGACTCCTTAGCCCAGGAAATAAACAGGCACTGCAAGTCTGCTTGTCTGCTTAGCAAACACTGATTCCTAAAGATTGGAACTACTGCACTTCACTCCCGTGCAGGGCACCAGATATCACTGCTGGTTTTCAGCCTCAAATTGCTCCCTTAAGGCATCCCTAATTCTTGCAGCCCCAAACTGGGCCCCTGTAATAGCCCTGCTCTCTGGCTGTGCAAATTCAGCCTCCAGGTGTTGAACCTCAGAGGTCCGTGCCTGAGTGAAGCTTTCACCCTTCCCTTCACAAATATTATGGAGGGCACAGCACACGGATATAACCGCGGGGATGCTGTTTTCGGCGAAGTCCAGCTTCCCATACAGAGATCACCAGCGGCCCTTTAAACAGCCAAAGGCACACGCCACAGTCATTCGGCACCGGCTCAGCCTGTAGTTGAACCGTTCCTTGCTGCTGTCAAGGCTCCCTGTGTAGGGTTTCATGAGCCACGGCATTAACGGGTAAGCGGGATCTCCAAGGATCACAATGGGCATTTCAACTTCCCCTACCGTGATCTTCCGCTCTGGGAAAAGATGCATGCGTCATACACCTTTCCGGGCCAGCCTGTGTTAATGTCAATGAAATGCCCACGGTGATCCACAAGCGCCTGGAGAACCAGAGAGAAATACCCCTTCCGATTAACGTACTCGGATCCTAGGTGGGGTGGTGCCAGAATAGGAATGTGTGTTCCATCTATTGCCCCTCCACAGTTAGTGAACCCCATTTGTGCAAAGCCATCCACTATTTCCTGCACTTTATCCAGAGTCACGGTTCTTCTGAGTAGGATGCGATTAATGGCCTTGCAAACTTGCATCAACACGATTCCAACGGTCAACTTGCCCACTCCAAACTGGTTTGTGACCGACCGGTAGCTGTCTGGAGTTGCCAGCTTCCAGATTGCAATAGCCACCGGCTTCTCCACTGGCAGGGCAGCTCTCAATCTCGTGTCCTTGCGCCACAGGGTGGGGGCGAGCTCCTCACACAGTCCCATGGAAGTGGCATTTCTCATCCAAAAGTTCTGCAGCCACTGCTCATCATCCCAGACTTCCATGACAATGTGATCCCACCACTCGGTGCTTGTTTCCCGAGCCCAAAAGCGGCGTTCCACGGTGCCGAGCACGTCCGTGAATGCCACAAGCAATTTCGTGTCGTACGCGTTACGCGGCTCGATAGCATCGTCGGACTCCTCACTCTCACTGTCACTTTGGATCTTAAGGAATAGTTCGACAACCAAACGTGATGTGCTGGCGAGACTCGTCAGCATACACCTCAGCAGTTCGGGCTCCATTTCCCGCAGACAGATCGCGCTGCACAGAAACCGTTGAAAGATGGCGCCAAAGGTGGACGGAAACAAAGGGATTTCTGGGATGCGAAGCGATGCATCACGGGGCATTGGGACAGGACCCAGAATGTCCCGCACCCATGCCCCCTTCCCACAACCCACGGCGCCAGAATGGGAAAAGGTGCTCTGTGGGATAGCTGCCCATAATGCACCCCTCCCAATAGCGCTGCAATTGCCGCAAATGTGGCCACGACAGTGCGCTGGGCAGCTGTCAGTGTGGACAGACTGCCGCGTTTTCCCTACTCAGCTGCACGAAGTCAGGTTTAACTCACAGCGCTGTACATCTGCAAGTGTAGGCAAGGCCTTAGTTTTGCAGTTCTCAAACTGTGGATTTGTGTCTCCAGAGATAACATGATTGTTAACAGCAAAAATGTTTTTAAATAAATAAATAATATATAGGAGGTGAGAAACAACAGATCTCAACCCTATTGTCCCTCTGCAAATTTGTGAACACAGAGTCAATCCCTCACCCATCTCTAAAAGTGCAAAGTTTCAAAAAGTTCAATGAATAGAAGATTGTTGGGGGCGGAATAGATCTGGACAAAGAGAAGAAGTCTGGAGACAAATGTGAGAAGGGAGGGACAGGCAGTAGAAACAAAGGTGAAACTGTTGAGCAGCATATTCCAGAAGTCTTGAGGTCTTTCTGAGCATAGCCTTCATTGATTTGAGTTCTACCATACCATTCTCTCACTAAAAGGGAAAACTATAATGGTAGCAGGCCATAAGAGAGACCCAGTTTGGGAATATTTTAATGAAGTTCCTCTACCTGTGAGTAAGACAGGCATGTGTGCAAAATGCAAACAGTGCAACAGAGAAATGCAAGGCCTGGTTGCCCGAATGAAACATCATGAGAAGTGTTCCTTCTCAGGAGGAAGCTGCGTTGAAGATGATGAAAGGAACATGTCTGAACATGTAGGATTTTCAGGTTGGTAAACTTTTTTATTTCATACTTCTTTCTTAAGGATTGCCTGTCTTCCTTCTGGACTATTCTTGAATTCTCATATTTGAGCAAAAAATATTCTCTATGGTTGTTACTCTATGGTACTATCATTTTAGATGCAGTTGTGATAAAAAATAAATAGCTGAAATAGGCAGATCTTCCTTTTAAAATTTCACTTTTAAAGCAGTACTGAGTGTCAGTGAATGCAATGAGTAATACTAAATGAGCAGTATGGTAATAATTAAATAACTGCATTGATTTATTTTGTTTAGGAGAATCCATCCTCAACATATTTCAGAGTAGCAGCCAGGGGCTCGTTCACCTGCACATCTACCAATGTGATATATGCCATCATGTGCCAGCAATGCCCCTCTGCCATGTACATTGGCCAAACCGGACAGTCTCTACGCAAAAGAATTAATGGACACAAATCTGACATCAGGAATCATAATACTCAAAAACCAGTGGGAGAACACTTTAACCTGTCTGGCCATTCAATGACAGACCTGCGGGTGGCTATCTTACAACAGAAAAACTTCAAAAACAGACTCCAAAGAGAGACTGCTGAGCTGGAATTGATATGCAAACTAGATACAATCAACTCAGGATTGAATAAGGACTGGGAATGGCTGAGCCATTACAAACATTGAATCTATCTCCCCTTGTAAGCATTCTCACACTTCTTATCAAACTGTCTGTACTGAGCTATCTTGATTATCACTTCAAAAGTTTTTTTCTCTTACTTAATTGGCCTCTCAGAGTTGGTAAGACAACTCCCACCTGTTCATGCTCTCTGTATGTGTGTATATATATCTCCTCAATATATGTTCCACTCTATATGCATCCAAAGAAGTGGGCTGTAGCCCACGAAAGCTTATGCTCTAATAAATTTGTTAGTCTCTAAGGTGCCACAAGTACTCCTGTTCTTTTTGCATCCTCAACATACAGGATTCTGAAGCCTATCCACCTTTAAGATCACCATCATTTTCTACAGCTTCGAAGTTATCTGCCAATGACAGTGTTTCAGTCACATCACGTATGTCACATAGCCACAGTATATCACCTGTAGCAAAAAGGAAAAAAAATCTCCATCATCCAGAAACAACCACAGATAAGTTTGTGATAAGAACCAGCAGATTACAAAAAGAGGTAATTGATGAAAAAATTGCCCGGTTTGTTTATGCAACAAACTCTCCTTTCTGTATGATTGAGAACCCATACTTCATTAACATGGTTCAGTCATTGAGACCAGGATACAGTCCACCCCACAGAGCAGATGTCGCAGGCAAATTGCTGAATAAAGTGTATGAAAGAGAAATTGAGCAGTGTGGAAAAGGTCTAGAGGGTGAAAATTGTTAACCTGAGTCTTGATGGGTGGAGCAATGTCCACAATGATCCTGTTGTATGTGCTTGTGTGACAACAGAAGAAGGGAATGTCTTCCTTTACAGAAACAATTGATACATCAGGAAACGTACACACAGCGGAATACTTACATAGAAGTAGCAGTAAAAGCTATAACAAACTGTGAAAAAAAATTCAAATGGCTAGTATGCAGCTTGGTCACAGACAGTGCTGCAAATTTAGAAGAGAGTGAAGAGTGTCCCAAGCAAATAACGTACGGTTGCAGTGCTCATTTGATGCACCTCCTAGCCAAAGACTTCAGTGTTCTAGAAATAAAGGCTAAAGTTGTTGAAATTACAAAATACTTCCGTAACAGCCACTTTGCAGCAGCTGCTCTGAAAAAAAGTGGGAGGAACCAAGCTAACTCTCCCACAAGACGTGCAATGGAACTCAGAAGTGGACTGTTTTGATCACTATATCAAGAACTGGCCTAATCTGATGACAGTTTGTGAACAAAATCATGAAAAAATAGATGGCACTGTCACAGCCAAAATTCTCAACATTGGGCTTAAGAGAAATGTTGAACACATGCTGAGTACTCTGAAGCCTATTTCTGTAGCCTGAACAAAATGCAGGGAAATAGCTGTTTTATTGCTGACACTGTTGAAATTTGGAAGGAACTAAGTGAGATCTTAAAAAGAGAAATATGCAATGACAGAGTTAAATTACAAGCATTAAAAAAAACACATGGGACAAGCATTATCTCCAGCTCATTTTCTTGCAAATATTCTCAATACTCGGTACCAGGGTCAAACCTTAACTGCTGAAGAAGAGGAGTTGGCTATGACATGGACATCCAGCAATCATCTCTCCATAATGCCAACTATAATAAACTTCAGAGTTAAGGGTGAACCATTCAAGAAATATATGTTTGCTAATGATGTTTTAAAGAAAGTCACACCAGTGAACTGGAGGAAGTCACTTAAGCACTTGGATTCAGAGACTGTTGAATTGATAATCTCATTTTTACCGGAAGTAGCTTCTTCTGCCGGTGTAGAAAGAATATTTTCTTCCTTTGGACTAATTCATTCCAAATTGAGAAATCGTTTGGAACCAGGAAAGCTTGTTTTTCTTTTCCAGATTATGAACAAACAGGAAAATGAAGGTGAAGACGACTGAGTTAGCTGCAGAAGCCAATATTTTAAGTTTCTCATGTTGACCTCGCTGACATAGTCGATTTTTTTTTAATATTTCATTTAACTAATTTAATTAACAATTTTAACAACAACAAAAAAATCTATTTTAAAAAACTTGAATGTTTAACTAAATTCAAAAATTCATATGCTTGTTTTGTTAAAATATTATAGGTTTGCTGTCTAAGAAAAAAATCCAGAATACATAACGTCAGGGCTGCCCTTGCCCTGCGCAGCTGCGTGCTGTTCCTGCCCCTGCTCTGCCCCAGCCCTGCCCCCATTCCCCTGAGTGCTGCAGCAGGGCCGGGCCTGAACTCACCAGCGGCGGAAAGTGCAGCGACCCAGCCCCACCGCCAGTGAATGCTGGGGCCCCACACAACCCTCCCCCTGATCAAATCCACCCTGATTTTTAAAGTTGAATTTGCTTTTTATTATTATTTACTTTTTGTATTTTATTCAATTTGGACTCTAAAAATAGACTAGTCCATTTAATTTGTGTGTGTGATCTTTGACTATAGCTAGTACTGGATATATAATTTTATACAATGCTACTAAACCTTAATGTAATTTCCACATGAATAAATCCTGCTAGTGCTTTTGGCGGAAAACATAAGCTTTACCGACTTCTTTTTTCCAATTTTTTTTCACCACTGTTGCCAACATTGGTTCAGCTCCACCAGTATTACCCATTTTAGGAGCCCTAACAGAGATAGGCTACTCGCTGCTGCCAGTCATCTAGCACCATGTCAACTAATCCCACTTGGAGCAAGTATGTTGGGGTCAGTGTTGCTAACATCAGTGGGACTGAATCAATGTTAATATTGGAAAAGTTCTGAAACATTTCCTAGGTACAGACAAGGTTTGTTTATCTAATATGGCCTTATGTGTACTGTCATAGCTGTATTGGCCCTTCTTAAAAATGTTAATCGAGAATCATTACAATTAATGGTTGTGCAGACAAGACTGGAAGGGGAACCTCTATGAAGCATAATGCTTACTATCCATGCCTATTGAGGACTGCGAAATTGGGTAAGGCAGACCCAAAATGGTTGGGGGAGATGGGTAAATAGACTTCTGGAATATGGTGTTGGGGGTGATGGGGCTTTTCATAAACAAAAGGAACCTAATAACAATACTTAGCTCTTATACAGTAACCTAGTTTTCCTATAACAAAAAAACACTTTGGAAAACTCTGGTTTACAGAGACCTCTTGGATCTGGATACACACACCGTGCTGGGATACTGAATGGCAGAGATAATAATCAGCCAGCTATTCTCCACTAGGCAAAGTTTTCGTTTTCTTTCCAATATACTAAGTAACTAAGTTGAGAGAGTCCAGTTAGCTATACTTTTTACAACAATTAGTCTTGCTGCATTAGTATTTCTGAAAAACATTTGTTTTTCTCCTGTTCAGGAGTGAAATAACAGATTGTACACTTTGCTTAGGGTGACCAGATCACCCAAGTCAAATATCGGGATGCGGGGGGGGGGGGGGGGGGGGGGGGGGGGGGGGGGGGAAAACACCCTCCCTCCGCAAGCTCGGGAGGGAAGCCCCGGAGACGCAGGGGGGGCGCGGGGCCAGGGTGAGTGAGAGTCCGGCCTGGCCCTGAGCAGGCAGGACTCAGTCGGGCGGTAGGGAGAGTAGGGGGGCGGCCCGCAGGGCCAGGCAGCGGCTGTTGTCCCCCCCGGGCAGCGGGACTCGGGAGCAGCCGCTGCTGCAGCTCCCACTGCGCCGGGAGGAGGAAGCGGCCGATGGCCAAGCTCGGCGGCTGCAGCTCGGACGCCCGGGCCCGAACCCCCCGAGCCCGGGCCTGCTGCGGGGATCTAGCAGCGCGCACGCTGCGCCCAGCCCCTGGCCAGTCGCGTCTGGGCTGCTGCCCAGCTGGTGCAATCCCGCGGTGGCCCTGGGGCGGAGGCATCGGCAGCCCAGGCCCGTTCAGTCACCTGCGGGACCTGAGCGGGACGGGGGGGCTGGAGCCTACTGCCCCCACTCTGGGGCCGCCGCAGGATAGCATCAGCTGGGCAGCAGCCCAGACGCGACTGGCCAGGGGCTGGGCGCAGCGTGCGTGCTGCTAGATCCCTGCAGCAGGCCCGGGCTCGGGGGGTTCGGGCCCGGCCGTCCGAGCCGCAGCCGCCGAGCTTGGCCATCGGCCGCTTCCTCCCCCCGCGGCAGTGGGAGCTGCAGCAGCGGCTGCTCCCGAGTCCCGCTGCCCAGGGGGGTAGAACAGCCGCCGCCTGGCCGCGCAGGCCGCCCCCCTACTCTCCCTACCGCCCGACCGAGTCCTGCCTGCTCGGGGCCAGGCCGGACTCTCACTCACCCCGGCCCAGCGCTTCCCCTGCGTCTCTGGGGCCTCCCTCCAGAGCTTGTGGAGGAAGGAGGAATGGTGAGCCTGGGGAAGAGGCGGGGAGTCGGGCGGGGGGACGAGCACTTCCGGGCTCCGGAGCATTTCCTTGTTTGTCCAGTGTCCCGACCGACGCGGGACAAACAAGGAAATATCGGGACAGTCCCGATAAAATTGGGACGTCTGGTCATCCTAACTTTGCTTGACATCCACAAATCAAACTCTGTGGAAATGTTTCTACTGGAAATATATCTGTTGGTCTTAATTTTGGACCTAAGTTAATCTAACAGTACTCCTTTAACCACAAGAACTCTCTACCTCAATTTTTCTGTCTGTAAAATGGGTGGTGTGTGATTTAAAACAGACTTTCAAAAGAGCTCAAAAACCACAACTGAGGCCAGAATTTCAAAATAGCTCAGTTCCTACTTAAGTACCAAATCAAGTAGCCAGATTTTCAAAAGAGCAAAGCCTATTTACTGCTAGGGTCTTTTGCAAATCTGCCCATAAATCTGGTTGCCATTGTGTGTATTAAGCACTTAAAAATCCAGCCCTGAGCTCTTCCGCAAATCTACTCCTTTATGTTTATGAAGTGCTTTGGGATTATTGGAAGAAATGAACTAAACAAATGAACTGAGTTATTTTAAAATAAAATTTTTATGGCTGAGTCCTATAGTCCTAATTCAGACAAAAACCTGTTGACTTCAATGAAAGTTTTGCTCGAATAAGGACAGACAAAGGAATCTGGAATTTAGCCCTTCATTTGTATTTCAGTAAATTCCTCCCACTTTGCACAGAGACCATTTCTTGGCTTGCCTCTTCCCTTCCCTGTCAACAAAGGTAAATCTTTCACTGTTCTCTTGGTTCTGAAATGAAAACAAAAACAGAGCTGGAGATGGATGTCACTGCATAAAGTGGGGCAAATTAAGCTATGTTTCCTTCTTCTCCAGAACAAGGACTCAGCTCAGTTACATACATCACAACAGCACAACAGAGCAGAATGTATTGGCTTTTTCTATTACGCTCACATTTGCATGAAAAGGAGCAGTCAAACAAAAATTAAGCACTTAAACAGCTTTAAAAGCACTCGTTCAGAATACTGTACTTCAGCAAAACGTTCATTGTTATTCAGTGCTTGGCAAATGACATTGCCATCAAATACCAGCAGAAGAACCGTGAAGAGTAAATGCTATCTGAAAAAGAGGCTTGTACTTATGCAGTGCTAATGACCATCTAAAAGAGCGATTCTGCATGGTTACATCCTCTTTTAGATTCACAGCTGCAGTTTCACAAGAGCAGCCATACATCATAATCTGCAGCCATTTTAGGCTATCCTTGTGCTTTAAAGAACAATATGGGCAGTAAAGAACTGCTAAACTGTGAACTAAAGTTCCCAGTCAATACCAAGTCTATTTTAATAGAAATGATTGGGGAGGAAATATGTAAATGTTATTACAAACAACAGATAGCAGGAACAAATGAAGCTTTGCTAATATACTCCTTTATTAGGTTTTAATTTCTAGTTAAGTATAGCACAAACACAGAGCAGTGTATTAATTGTATGAGGTCAGATAGTTATATTAAAATATATAATACACACATTTTAATTAATGTCATGATTTTGATTATTTAATCACATGCTTATCTATCTAAAATGATGCCATTTATTAGCTGATATACAGTGACTTTTTCCAGAGGTTAAAATTTTGGAAACGGAACATTATTTCATTGTACTTTGAAACAGTTCCACAATCAAAGCCAAACATATGGGCAAAAATCTTAACATTCACTAAATCAGTCACAGACTTTGTGGGCAAGCTGAAAAAGTAACTCCTATATTCAGTGCTGAGATTTACAGCCACACCCACCACAGCAAATAATCTCAATTATGTACACACATTCAAGCCCAAGTAAAATGGAGGCAACTATAGCGCACCACACAACAGATTTTTATGGCTTATTATTACATTTCTTTAGTTCTTGAACTGGGTTAAGACAATAAAACAGCCTGACAGTTCTTTCAACATTTACTCTCCAGGTGAATGACTACAGGAAAGATCACATGTCAGTCCAGGTCACTTAAACAAGCTGTGGTTTCCACAGTCCTAAAAATGACATCAGTCGTCACTGTGGTAACTTTCAGGATACCTTTCTGTATACATTTGGAAGAGGAAGTTCTAGAATAGAGAGATGGGCTGGTGCCAGTTTAAACTGTCAAGAGTTCAGCTGGAGGTTAACTATAACCAGGGAAAGAATGTGTTTTGCTTTTGGCTCATAGTTCTAAAGAGAGTCATTGGTGATATACATAGCTAATGCTTCTTGTAAACCCCAGTTGAGCTTGAAAGCAGCTTGGAGTCCAGGTTACTAGAGGCACAATCATCTATATGAAAGTGTTGAAGTACTGAAGAGAAACGAACTCTTCTGTAATTAGTTCATACCATATGTTCCTCTCCAGTGTGAAAACACACTGAGGGAAACAAATTAATTCAAAGTGTCCCTGGGCTTGAAATGGCAGCTGTGATGCTGCATCCTTAGTCTGCAGGAGTGGCAACAGCATGTTGGGGTAGGGTCAGAAAACGCCACAGAATTAGACAGTCACAAGAAGGACCATTGTACAGTGTCCCCTGTCCTGCCCCCAGCAATTAGCCACCGTCTGCATTCTATGGCTTAAATGGTCTTCGTTCCCAAAGGATGTGTTCCTACTTTGGAATATCTAAAGTGTGTTAGCTACAGTGCTGTAAAATCCTAGTGGAGACAAGGCACATAGTGAAGACCTAGCCTATGGCAGCTCTGAAGGAGCTCAGATGAGGAGTTAATGCTGCTCTAAGCAGTATTTACTCATATCTTATACAGATTTTAGTTTGTGAAGGAAGGAAACAAGCTGCTTAAAGTGGCTCATTTCTCCCCCTGACAGTACCCCTTTCTCCATACGGCCCATTGTGGAAGGGACAGAGAAAGCTGTATGGAAAGAGAAAAGAGAATATCTCATATTATCTCCCTTTTCCTTCCACACGCCCCACCATAACTATTTTGACAGTTGTGTCCCACCCAAATCCTCATCTGATGAAAGTCTGCTATAGATGGATGATGTAGGGAATGTACTCTCCTTGATTCTCTGAAGAACACAGCCTGTGCTGCAAAGTGTCACCATCGTAGGGTTGCCAGGTTAATCAGTCACATAATGGATTGCTATACACTGTTGGTACTTATATGGTCCCCATTATCATCCTATGTAAGTGGCTCACAACCTTTAATAGATCTATCCTCACAACACATCTGTGAAGTAGGGAAGTACTATTATTTCCATTTTAAAGATAGGAAAAAGAGTCACACTCAGACTTGCCTGAGATCACGCAGGAAGTTTGTGGCAGAGCAGGGAATTAAAAGGGACATTCTGAGATCTCGACTAGCACCCTAACTATTGGACAAACCAACCTTCCTCTCCTTGTTGCTAACTCAATTAGGGTACACTTACACTGAACCTGGATGTGAGCCTCCCAGCCTGAGGAGACAGACTCACACTTGCGGTGCTTGAGCTAGCATACTAAAGATATTAGCATGGTCATTGCTGAATTGGTGGAGGCTCAGGCTAGCCACCCAAGCTCGGATTGATCCAACCCCATAGTTAATGTGAGCAAGAGATATATTTAAATTACACATTTGTAAAACTGTAATTTAGAAGAGAGAGTTTCAATTAATCTCAAAACAACAAAGATCTCCTCTCCTGTTCATAACTTGACTTCTCAGAGAAACATCATTACGCATTTAGCCATGACTAAAATAAAACAGCCTATTTATGCAAAAAAGGATTTCTGTACAAGAAACTGTTGGCACTCAGTTTTACGCTTCAGTGGACTTTCTCAAGGTCAAAAATGGAAAATATGAGAATGAATAAATTTAGCGTTGCAACCTTATTCACAGAAGTTGTCTCTCCTCATATGAGTAACCCCAGCGTCATTACTTGTGTGTGGGCAACTCTCTCTTTTTCACTCACACACACAGAGCTCTCTCATGCACTCTCTCTCACACACACACACACACACAGTTCTCTCTCTCACATGTGCACACACACGTTTTGCTATAGTCGTACCTTAAACTCAGCAATTGAAAATCACCAAAGCTTCATCGCCTATGTGATATCTACCATGTGGGTTATTTTGGTGGTTTAAATCACTCCTTTCAACTTCTGGAGGTAATGCTAAATTCACAAGGGTTTTCTTGGAAGGATTAAAATTTGTTAATCACAGTTTCAAGACAACAAAAACACACTTTAAAGCTGCCATAATTATCATCATCATCATCCATTTTTATCTTTATGAATTGGTTCTATGTCAGCAACTTCCTCTGTTTTTCTCAGCTATTTTACCAGCCCTTTGGCTCCCACAGTAAACCAAAGCTGAGTACATAATGAATTTCCAAAAATCCGTAGGTCAAGTAACTTAAAAGGGCTAAAACCTGCTGCCATTGAAATCAAGAGCAAAACTTCCTTTGACTTCACTGGGCCCTATATCCAAGGGAATATTTCTTATTTTTCCTCTTTGTCTCTCCCAGACAGAAATATACAAGATGATACATAAAAGTTAGTCTATCACTTAGATACATGGTATTATTAATAAAACAAACATACATTTGTACATACTTTATTTGTTAGACATTAAAGGACATGCTTGCAAAAACAAACTGAAAAAATCCCCATTCAGTCACAGGCTATCATGGTAACTTGCCAGTAATATCATACACGTTTAAATGTGAACAATGTGAACAAGATCACAATACCAGAACATAAAGTAAGGTAAGGTTCCTTAAGGGTCACTTAGAACACTGCTTTCAATCATTTAACATATGATGTCAACGCTTCTTGTAGCGAGTACATATCAGATAACAGACTGTAGTTTTAATGTTCCAGAAGAAAATATCCCTTCCATTGCCAAGGAAAAAAAACCTAGGATTTATACCCATATACAAATATGCATATAATTATGCCACACATAACAGATCATTTCTCAGATTACATTTAGGGCTCAATTCTGCTCCTAGTGAGTCAGTGGTTGTGTTGCGAATGCTTCCAAGATCAATCCCTAAATGCAATTTGAAAAATGGCCTGTGATTTGGAGTTTAACTTTATGTCTTTTGGGGTATGTCGGCTCTTATATATATATATATATATATATATACACACACACACTATTAAGATGGTACCTATAGATAGATAGATGGAAGCTAATATTGAAAACACCATCTTAATAGGAAGCCTCTTGTTCATACCTTAATCCTGTAGTAGACTAAAATTTTGTTAAGTACAAATACTTCTTTAATAACACACATCACTGACTATTTCCCTTATGTGTTTATTTGTAACAGAATTGAGAGGGAAAATGTTTAAAATTATAACAATAGACAGTATTCCATTAAGAAGATTATGTTAAGTGAAAGTTAAGGTTGCATAACTAAGCTCTCAAAAGTCAGGAAATGCCACAATTAAGGTCACATGCAACTTTTTCTCCTGGCAAGTATACATTACAATAAATATTTTAATTATATCTCAAATGCAACAGACTATGATACATTTTTTCTATATCTTAGACCTTGGTAGGCACACAAACTTGCACTGGTTTAATTAACACAGTTTAACTAAACTCATGCAAACCCCTGCATGGACACTATTTCAGTTTAAAAGGTTGTATTTAAAATTAACTTAAGATAAATCGGAATCAGGTTTAAACAGAAATAAGAGTTCCCATACAACCTTTTGCACCAGTTAAAGTCAACTGGTTTAAAATCATCCCCTTAAGTTAAACCACTGCGACTCTGCATGTAAACAAGCCCTTATGTGTAACATCTTCTAGTACTGAATACCACACCGAGTTTGGTGGACAAACAGAATCCATAAAACTGATTTTTATGGAACAATGACACCAGCTAAGGCTTCAGCACAGTTTTTTTAAGGTTGAAATTTTCAAAGCTGTATGAGAGATCTGAATGCCCAATTCAATTCCCTTAGAGGTAGCTTTGAAAATCCCACCCTAAAAGTACACAGTAAAATGTATTTACACAACATGCTACAGATTAAGAACAACAACTGAGAGTACCAGTCAAAATTTGCTGAAATATTTGGATCAACTAAGGCCCTAATCCTGTAAACAGGCCTGAACAGAGAGCCCCAGTGAAGCTGTCTGGCTGCAAGGATCATGACCATGCAGATCTGATTGCTGGACTGGGGCTTAAATTATCTGAAAAGTCAATTGTTTCATCCTCCAAATTGTAGCCAAGGAATTGTGCACTGTGGGTACACATGGAGGCAAATTAATTTACTGCCTCCCTAATTCAATGCCTACCTCAGGCAACATCTTCACTGTTAAAGAAGAGGTATTATTTACTTCAGCTTAACTACATCCCTGCCAGCAGGTCACCAGACTACTGTGAAGGAATCAACCCCTTTGTCCTCAGGTGTTTTAAGCTTCCCTGGGTCTCAGCAGGCTGCAGAATGTCAGCTCTCTTGCGGTAAAAACACAATGAAGAAAAAGCACTTGAGTTTTACTGTGAGGGTAGGCAAGGTGTATAGTGCTGACCTTGCCTAGTTTACTGCTTGGTAAAACTAAAACCACCTTATCTTCACTGTGTTTTTACCTCAGCATAGCTCACACATGCTAATTACTCCAAGGTTTAAAAAAAAAAATCCTTCTTAAATGGTGGAGACATCGCTTTATAAAACTCTTAATGAAAGAGGTATTAACTACACACCTTTAGTAAAAGTTTCATTATGCAGCTAAATTAGCCATGCTCACATGTGCAACACTGCTTCCCTTCATTCTGAATGTTGCTAAAAACATTCATACCACCTACTCTACACATGCCCAAAGTGTGTTTTTCAAAAGGCTCATAAGTCAGTCAAATCAGAACAATTTTCATTGAAACACTCTGATATTTTTCAATAAGGGCTAGCCTACTGAGCTGATTTATCACTAGGGCTGTTTTAAAAAAAGGATGCTTTAAAAAAGCGGAAGGGATCTTTTTTTCTAATCCACTCTCTTCATACTCAAAAGTAGCTAACTCATTTTTTTGCTGAATGTATCCATGGTGGTGGTGCTGAGGAGGGAGAAAATCATCTTTAAACCACCAGGAAAATTTCAGCTCAAAAGGTGAAAGTTTTGTAACTGAAAAAACAGGTGTTTAGAATGGAAACATTAAGCAATCTTTAATATAGAGGTTAATACCACTTTTGTTATAATGCTTTCTTGCTTTTGATCTTTAAACCAATGAGTCATGAAAATGATATCCTGAAATTCACAAGCCACCAGTCAACTGGTCTTTTTTTTAAAAAATGTATAGCAATAAAGCAATAACCACAGGCCTTTCTGACCACTAGCGCTGGCCACTAATGAATTACGATATTGAAACAAAGACCCATTTACACAATTTTTTTTTTTTTTTTTTTTTTTAAAGCTTCTGTGAGCAGGCCAAACTGCATTTCAGGCAGACAGGTTAAAGAGAATGTATTATGTTTGTTCAGATTAGCAAAGGCATTTCTCTCTCTCTCTCTCTCTCTCCCCCCCCCCCCCTTTTAAATTCAGGCAAACAAAAGAGGCAAGCTCTTCTTGCCAACAACTGGTGCCCCTTAGCTGGAAGTAGCTGGAGTTGTCAGGTTCCTGTCAGACTGCAAAGGCATACCGACACTTCCCTTCCCCCACCCTTTTGTTGTTTTTAAATATGTGCACTTTGCTCAGCAGTCCTCACCATTAAACAATTCATTTTTTCCTTGCCTTTTCTAGTTTAGGAGGGGGTAAAAATAGCAGATCATGGTCACAAAATATAAAGCCAGACATTCATTTCCTGTACCTCAGTGTCTCATTCTTTCACCTCCTTGTCCATAGGATTTGGCTACCAAATAGGTCTTAATCTGTAAACAAATGATTTGCTCTACAATTAAACCATTCATTTCTTTTTCCTTTCTGTGGCTGCTTGGCTGCTGTCCAATGTGGAGGTTCATAGGTTCTTCTGTTATTTAGTGCTCATGATGGTTAAAAGGCAATAAGCTCATTTAGAGTTTATAAAACTATAAGCCATCAACAAAAGCATTTAATGCTTCTCAGAAGCACCGTGGCTTTTGCCTGCAAAATTAATAATATTTTGAAATGTGCTGGCCCTGATTATTCACTTTGGATTTGTTTAAGTCAGTTATTGTATATTGTAAATACATGCATTCCACTTGAATTTTAATTGTCTGTGCACTTTCTTCTTAACAACTGACAAATCATAGTAAATGCAATTCATCCTGGAATTAGTATTGAAGCTCAGAGGCTTTTGATGTTTCATTTTAGAAAAAAACGTTGCTGAGCATTTCACGTGTGTAAATATTGTTTCCTCATAAAAAGGTGATGTGCATCATTGGAGGTTACTGGAGTAAACAAAATAAAAAAAAATTATGTTAGGTTTCCAATCTTTATATCAGGAGGCTCATATCAGAGCTTTATGATCCAAGAGAAACTGAGTAATATCAAGGTCATCTTCCTTTGCCTCTATTTTAACCATTTCCTGGTGAATGAAAATCAGTTCTCCAAAGATTTTGCATGAGCCCAAAGATATTGCATATATGTGTGTATCTACATTCATGTTTATATGAACGGACAGAAAAGAGAGTGTGACGGTTATATGCTACTACATAAGCATAAGGTAGCTAATGAAATGTAATTATTTTTTACATTTTCCTGTCCATAAATAATAGAATTGTTGATAGTGTACCAATAGCTAAATTTACAGGTTCAAATCTCATTTAGAAATGACAGGTACTTAGCAATATCAACTTCGGCAATTTACTTTCAGTGAAATTCTGCAAGCCTATTTAAAGTCTATTACAGCTGCTGACATCAATCTGCCAAGCTGTAGAGTGCTAAGCTCTACTAAAGATTTGCACCTATAAATTTAGCTACCGGTATACTTGAGTTAAATACACAGCATTTCTCCAGATATGCTACTAGAGATATAATACAGTGAGGTGTAAATGCAATATGGTGGGAATGTCAATGGGAGTTTTGCCTAAACAAGGTCTGCACGTTCAGGTCCTCTAGAGTTTTAGGTTCCTGTGTTTCCCCCAATCCCAAATGCCACACAAATTAAGGTCTAGTTCTGTAAGTCTTTATGGCATTATTTCCTACTCATTCAAGTGGTCCTATTATAATGGTAGTAGTCCTAACTGAACTACTCACATGAGCATAAGTACTGCTGTCAGAAAAGTTTGCAGGATCACGTCTAATCCATTACAATATACATTTAAAAGGAACATACTCACATTTTAATTAGCCATATCTATTCTAATCTTGCCAACACCAGGAAATAAGATGAATCTAAGACTCTTCCTCCACCAATCAAATAATTACTCTTAGTTGACAGATGGAAGAAGAGTAGAAAATAAGCATTTTCTTTTTCCTGCACAATATCTTAAATCAGCAGAAAAAAGATTTCTGTGGTGTTGATCCCCCACAGGATCCGAATTCTTATATTTTGAATTGGCAAGATAATTATAAATGAGGAGATAAAACTAGAGCAATTTCTTTTTATATCTTCTCCATATGTACTACATTTTCAATAATCTCAGAAAGCTGGGAAGGTTTATGGGTAGGTTTTTTAAAAAATTCAGAGGGCATCTTTAAATCTATGCAAAATATTAGAGTTTGAGGAAAAACGTAAACCTTGCAAGTCACTTGAAAACAGTTGGCAACTTTACCTCCGAAAGTAAATCCAAGGGCTCAAAAAATAAATATTCAAGAGCATTAATTTGTTTCTAGATGTGTGCGTGCAAGTAAAACAGCAGTCATAATGTGGAAATTTCAGTCACATTTTGCAACTAATTGGAAGCAGATTAGAATTCTGCCTCAGGGGAACATTGTCAAACTAGAAGCTGGAGCAAATGAAGAAAGAGGTGAAAGCATCGTGAAGAGCTGACAGATTTACAGTGCTCAAGGCAATAAACGGGTACTAGATGAAAATGAATGTGCTTCACTGTACTGCATGCAGTTCTCTCAGTCATATCTCAGCAATAACAGCATAGAGCTATGAAACTATTATTTTCAGTGGAGTGGGTAGAAAAGGAAAATGTAAGAGTGCAAAGTATATATTCAGACAATGTAAAAATCACACAACAGTTGTCAGAGACATAAATCAAATTATTAACTTAAGGTCCTATTCTGCAATTTATATGCATGTTGAGTAGTATTTACTAATGCCAGTAATCCCAGGGACAACTAATGCCGGAAACTGCTACTCAACGTGAGTAAGGATTGCGGACTCAACATGATCAAGAGTTGCAGAATCAGGCTCTTCATGGAAAAAAATAAGAGCAGATTTTTTTCAAAAAAATACTAGCAATGACAAGATAACCTGGGGACAGATAAATCAGAGTTCCCAAATGTCAGTGGGGAAAAATGTATTTAAAAGTGAGGGGAATAGAGGGGAAGAAAAAAAAAGAAATACACCAATTATGGTGGATAGTATAGCAATGGTGTAATGGAAACAGCTGCCTGCCTTCTACTTCAGTGTCTGGCATCTGCTGAAGCATCATGGGAAAGGCTGATGAAGGATTTGGACAAAGAATGTAAGTGTACACAACTGGCCAAAAGTAGCTGGATTCTGAAAAGCTTAGTTGCTATATTTCTTTTAAACAATAGCATGTTTTTATATTTTGTTTTATTTTTTAACAGCAACAAGCAATGTTATCCTAGTTATATCAAATTATACCTTCATACCAGCTAAAAGAGTAGGGAATCTGAATTTCTTTTTCTATAGTAATTGATGATGTGAAGCAATAACATATATGTTATGTTCAAATTATGACCGAAATGAAATAATTTTTCTCAAAGTCCAGATCTCAGCACAATTTAATCTTCATGTGTACATCACATAACATTCGATCAAGGGAGAATTAGTAAATTAATACTCAAATATACTCCAGGTGTATCTTTCATATATCTTCAGGGAAAAAAATAAACTAACAACTTCTTAGATATTTGGCCAATCTTATGTAAAACTTCCAACATCACCACTGACTCCCGTTGAGAAAAGGGGTCAATTTCTGATTTGTGTATCTAATTTTCACTCTTTGTTGCTAAGATATAGATCTAATTTCGTTTCCCTCCCCCAAAAAGAAAAACAGACAAAGACATGAAACCCAGAAACACACAACTACTGCTGATGCTCTACAGTTATAAGCTTATAATAAAGCCCAGATTTGATAGTATTATCCATGTACTGTGGCAAACCACACACAAATAAACAGTTCTCCATGAAGAATAAAAACCCAAAGACCAAACCCTTCCAATTCAAACATTATTGTTGCTTTTAACATGAGCCATCCATAAAAATCAGCCAAGGAGTTGACAGGAAATCCAAAAATAATTTGGTCTGGCCCTCTACACTGCGTGAAAGGAGGTTACAAGTTGCTTTTGACTCTTCCAAATGGTTGAGGTGGAAGAAACAGCAAAAAACTATAAAATCTAAGTTTATTTAGCAAACACCTATCGTAGTACTGCTCTGACAGACTCAGAACATTTTCTAGCATAGGTCATTATAGCATAGCTGAAATATCACTGAAGGTAGTTTTTGAGTGGATTGTGCTTTTGGATAGGAAAGAACTTAAACAAAACCTCTGAATTAAGTCAATGGCTAATGTGAAAGACTAACAGTGTGCAAAATTAAACTGTATAGTGTGAACGGCTAAAGAGGCCAGATGTGCGTCAAGCTTTCCTGGGAAACTGATCCTAAACTTGGGAGCTTTCTTTAATCAAAAGGATGAAAGAAGGTGACTTCTAGGAGTTTACAAAAGTGTGACCAATTGGAGCTTAGTCTTCTGTTGCTAATTGAAGCATAAAAAAAGAGCCAGTTTCTTAGAACCAACTACAAACATATACGTTTTATATTCCATTGCCACATGATAAAAACCAGAATCAAGCTAACTAGTAGAAAGTTGACTGGCAACCAAAGCCCAAGCTATTATTTCAAACTGTCATGGGAAGGCAATAAAATTGCTACCAGCTCTCCTCAAGTTACCTTTCAATAAAAAAGAAGCCATCAGGGAAATAAGAGGAAAAGAAAACACATCAAAATCTTTAAAGTTCCTTTAAGTAAAATTATACTTCTGTGGCACAATGCCATCTACTTCCTGGTTAACATAATGAGACAATACCACAACCTGAACATCAGCTTTTTAAAATTACTAATCAAAATACAAAATATAATCAATACTGTATATTTTCATCTGTTCTTTTAACTGTAAAAGCTGCATTCACATGGTGTGATTGGAATATACTTAAAATGTCCCTGTGGGCACATATTTCTTATGTTACTAGTTGACTGTGAAGGTTCCCAGGAGGCAGAAAGCGCAGTTGTTAAGCAGGGATAGTTCCTGTGAATAATATTCAGACTGAGATGACATAAAAATTAGAAAAAAGTTAAATGAAAAAAATCAAGAACAATTTCATTGTTTGCAATAATTATTTTTTCCACACAACTGTCTGTATCCATGAGTCAGAAAGGATTTCTTGTAAAGGATTCAAAATTCACCTAAAGCATTGCTTTATTTGTTTTTAAAATTTACTAGGAAAAATAACCTCAAATTTAAATGGACACTAGCTTTGGTTTGTAGAGTCTCTGAAGACATTGTGTATGCAAAATGCTGGAAAAAGTGACATCTTTCTTTTCAGGTTTAGTAGTATTTGCCTACCTAGATTAAATAAGAATACTAATATTATTAAACTTCTCTCACACTAAAGCATAATGTATTTTTAATCACAGTGTTGACCCAGGATTTTAGCACTTATAAGGGACACAGACACCAAGACTGTGCAGCCTGAAGTGTAAATCCAAGCAAGACAGACATCACAATTCACCACATGCGTCCATAAATTAACTGATCTATTCCCAAAGGTATTTTAATCAAAATTCAACAGCCACAGGAGAAAAGTGCCAATCTCCCCTCTTGACTTTTTTCTACAAAAACAAAATTAAAAAAAAAAAAATACAAACAACTCAATTGTCAGTCACGCCACTCTGAATAGTTTTACAACCTTTCTTTCAAGTGTAAATGCTTTGTTCCAATTGCCAAGACCATTTAGTCTGAATTAAAGAGAAACTGCAACAGAGTGCATATGCATATGCATCCGAAGAAGTGGGTTGTAGCCCACGAAAGCTTATGCTCTAATAAATTTGTTAGTCTCTAAGGTGCCACAAGCACTCCTGTTCTTTTTGCAACAGAGTGATTAGTGCAACCTCGGCTATAGCACAGAGCAGTTCTAGGCTAGTCTTTATAGTTCAAGTAGCAATTCATTGCTTGCACTCAACTGCTGATTTTTCATAGGTAAGATTGAAGAATACATCTGATTTAAAATTTGAATGCTTCAGATGAAGATTTACACTGGCATGTTCTGAAACTACCAATAGGACACATTTATCAACTATTTTGTTCTAAATGTATTTTTCAATGTAGTGAAAATGGCTTAGAAGTTTGACAAGCCCTGAAAAAAGGAACTATGGCTTCTGTAATAAAAACCAAAAGTAGTCATTTCTAAATTCTAAACAGTCATTTATACTGTGTATTCAGATAATCCTCTAAAAGTAATGAAGAGGAAACAAACACGAGTTTGCAATCCTCAGCTATACAGAAATATTCTCTGTTTTTCCTATCTGTGTATAAATACAATTGCTAAATTATGCTTATTATTTAAAAACCTTAACAAATAAATATAACAATGCTGACCTGAGATTTTGACCATAAATAGGCCGAATCCTCAACTGGTGTAAGGGAATCAATAGAGCTACACTATCTAACGATCTGGCCTGATGTTTCTAATTCAAGGGGAAAAGGCACAAATAAGAACCTGGACAAACTCACCAACCCTTCATAGAAATGTAGTGACGTGTTGAGGATTCTGGCTAGCATAACTGTATGTTATGACATTATATAAGTATTGTGTAAAGCTTGTATTGTGCTTAATGGATTAAGTACAGAATAACCTGACACTCCCATTTGATAAATCTCTCTGCAGACTTTGTCCAACAGGAATTATCCCAGCTAGAGGGCAAGAGATAATCTGAAGTACTACAAAAACTTGATTATACTCATGGAGACCAATTGACTACCATGGAACAAGTAAGGAAGATGCATTATTGCCTACTGCTTGAGCTATGCAAGGGAGTAAAACAGAGCAATAGAGATTATTCAATAACTTTATTTAGAGGGCCAGTATGCAGCTGCCTAAATAGCTGTGAAAGAAATCTAGCCTGCCCGTGGGATGGTGGAAACTCCTGCATGTATACAGAGTTGTTGTGTCGGTCCCAGGACCTGAAGAAGAGCTCTGTTTAAACTCGAAAGCTTGTCTCCCTCACCAACAGTGCTTGGTCCAATAAAAGATATTTCCTCCCCCACTTTGTCTAACTCCTGCATGTTGTTTTGCTCAAACCAATCATTTGTCCACGTGTGAGCCTTGATGGGTTGGGTCAGAGTCTGGTAGGAATCTTGAGTAAGGTCTGATAAGCATCAGTATAGTGCATGCTTAGATGCCACATGCACCAGTAACACCATGCCAAACACAGTATGCAAGATGAAAAATTATATACAGTTAGGGCTTGAGTTACAAAGAACGTACATGCACAGTGTATCTAGGCATTACTTACACAATACGCATATTTTTAGCTGCACTCCGCCTAATTTCATATTTGCAGCCTTTTATCTCCATATTTCTTTATAGTATTCACTCTAACCTTCTGATGTAACCCTTCCTGGGTCAATTCCTGCAACTTTTACTCAGACATGTAGTCCCTACTTATATTCATAGCCTCAGCGGCTTCAAGGGAAATAAGGACCCTACCTGTCCCCTGACTGCCCCGACCCTTATCCACTCGCATGGGTGGCAGGGTTGTAGAAATTTTGGTGGTGCCCAGAACCCGCCCCCCCACCTGCCTAAGGCTCTGGGAGGGGGGTTGCGTAGGGGGAGGAGGTCTGGGGTGCAGGTCCTGGGCTGGGGATTAGGGTGCAGGAGGGGTGCAGGGTGCAGGTTCTGGGATAGAGTTTGGGTGCTGGATGCAGGCTCCGGGCTGGGGCAGGGGGTGGGTGTGCAGGAGGGGGTGAGGGGTGCAGGCTCTGGGATGGAGTTTGGGGGTGGGAGGCGGTGCAAAGGGAGGGGTGCAGGCTTTGGGAGGGAGTTTGAGGGCAGGAGAGGGTGTGTGGGAAGGGGGAGGGGGTTTGGGAGGCAGTTTGGGGATAGGAGGGGATGCAGGGGTGAGGGCTGTGGGTCTGAGGATGAGGGGTTCATGATGCAGGAGGGGGCTCAGGGATGGAGCAGAGGATTAGGATGTGGGGGGGATGAGGGCTGGGGCTGAGGGTTTTGGGGCATTGGAGAGGCTCAAGGCTAGGGTGGAAGGGCAGGGTAAGGGCAGCCTGTCTTCCCATTAGTGGATGGGGGCACTAGGACCCGGGGGCAGCAGACAGCAGTTGCTGCTGGCTCTGGCAGTACAAACAGACAAGGGAGAGGCAGGGAGTGGGCACCCATGGGGGGGGGACAGACGCGTGGAGGGGGGGTGGCAGGTGGAGGCTGGGGACCCATCCAACACTCCCCCGCTCCCTGACTGCCCCCCCCCCCGGACTCCCCTTACCACTCTGGCTCCACGTGTTTGCAAAACACGCTGCCCGGTGGGTCGGTTTGTGTGTTACACAGGGCTGCAGACAGAGGGAGGGGGGAGCAGGGGAGGGCTCTGGCTGCTGGAGGCCAATGGGAGTGGGTCAATCGGCCCAGCCACCCAATCAACAGCCGCACTCTGCATGGAAGGGAGGGAGGGAGGCGAGGGAGAAAAAAACCCAGGACATTTTAACCTTGTTAGCAATTCCTCCCGGACGGCTATTTAGAGACTCAAAAGCCGGACATGTCCGGGGAAATACAGACGGATGGTAACCCTATGATAGAGCACTATATTTGGATCACTTCCATCCTTGCTCAAGCATGGGCACCAGAAAAACGATGGCTTGTGTCTTCTGATTTCCCACCTCTACTTCTCATAGTATTTTGCGGAGTGCTCCTGGAGCACAGTGCATACTTCATCTCTCAACTCGATCTCCAAATGACTGAGATTTCTGTGTAACAATTTAAATAAGTATAGTATATGTTCTGTGACCTGCCAACCTGCAGCATGCTCTCTTTTTGGTCTCAGAAACTGAAGCAAGTTGGAAGTGCACAGGAGATGCATTAGAACCAGCCAGGCACTGTAAACTTTCAAATAGAATAGATTTGTCTTTGCTTCACAGAACACACTTACCTTCTCAATGGAAGTGGTGAGCAAGAGGCCTGCTCCTAGAGATAAGGAGCAGACCTATCCATTCTTGAGTGACATCAAGCTCGCAGCTTTCTAACAGGTACTATTAAGTTCCATCACCCCATAAACACCTTTCAAGTCTTTTCCTTTTTCATAGAGAAATGCAGTTTATACCAACCTAATAAATATATATGTTTTACAAAACACAGAATAAATCCTGCTCCCACTGAAGTCAATATAACTTTTTGCCTGAATAAAAGCAGCAGCATTTGGCCTCATATCTACTTTTACAAATACAAATCACAAGGATAACACAGTCCAAATGCAGAACATAATGCTTAACATCCAAAAGACATGTTCAATTAATGGAAAGCAGGCCACAGATTCTCATATAGATGTCAATATTATACAGCCTAGAGCTGGCATCTTTTAAAAACTAGATCACACATTTCTTAACAAAAAAACACACTAGTTTTAGCATGCAAAGAAACTAGGAGTTTCAGATTTATGATTTAAGTGCTTGTTGATAAAATACTTTCCAATTATCATGGCCCTCATAGGAAAAGCAGGAATGCATTATGTGTTAATGATCACAACCAGGGGTCCATGCTTTACTCTTTTGTCAGAACTATAGCAGATCCTCCCCGCAGCTTCACCATTAACATGTCTGTTTCCTGTCAGCCCACTCAGAGATAATGTCATTTATCTCAGGGCGGCACAAGACCAGTCATTAGCTTCAATAAAAGACCTCAAACAAAAGCCGGATGAGGTTTTATCTGGGGCTCATAGGCAATAAGATTCTTGGCTGCAGACTAACAGTTCAGAACTTAAAGGTATCTTTAAAAAAAAAAAATCCAGCTATCAACAATTTTAGGACACTTATTTGAACAGCAAAGTCTCTGCATGGAAATTTTTAGTTAATGGTTTTATCACATACAATTAGGTAACTTATAGGAGCTTACTAAATTTACCGTTCTGAAGGATTTTTCCCTCATTGGAGAAAATTGATAGAATAATTCAGGTTCTAGCTAAACAATAAGATCTTTGAAAAAATGGCCATCATTGTGTTTGCCTGCGGGAGCTGATTCAGTATACTAAATTCTTCAGTGACTGAACTTCTGGAAATGTCTTTAAATAAAGGTGGAACTGGTTAAAATATACGTACGAACATGTGTTTTCGCAGTCTTGCTTGTATTATTGCAATTCAGAAAGTTTCTATAAAGTTCCAGGTGAACTTTTTAAAATAATTTTTAAAAAGCAAGAGTCAAAATATGAGTAAATCTCAGCTATTCAATTCTTGTCTTTATGTTGAAAACTAGGAACAGATGGTACTTTCCATGTTACTTGACTCTGGTTATTGAACACCTCTGTGGTTACGGGAGAATTTTGCTTAGCACTTTTAACATACATTTCATTTATTGGACTATAAAATGCTACTTTGGAAAAACAAAGTCTTTATATAACTCTAATTAAAACAATCTTGCAGCAAAACCATTTAACGTGGAGAACATGCTTAACCTCATGACATCTGGACAATCAATCCTTTCCTTTTTAATGGGTATTTATGAAGTTATTAAAATTGTAAAATTACTGATGTCCTAAGTGAAATATAATTTGCCTGTAGTTCAGAATAACCTCATCACCTTCAATATTTTGTGATATAAACATTCTAGACCACCTTCAATTGTTCTAATGCTACTTTAGCCTTGCACAGGAATTCAATAGCAAAGCGGGTCATACATATTCTCAGAGGTCAGCAAGTTCACACAGAAAGCTTTCCTCAGCCAAAGGGCAACACCTCTTCACCCAGTTTAGAAAGCACTGTCACACTACTAGACAGCACTACAGCACATTAGAACCTTGAGCTGTGCTTATTGTTAGACACCCATAGTCATCAATGATTTTAACAGCTAAATCCCTTATGTAGCTTTCAAAACAGTTTGCTATCAAACAACAATGAACTTTGTTCTTTAATTACAGCAAGTGACCTTTCTGCCCTTTTATTTCACAGTGAATAGACTACACCCAAGAAGTAGTGTGTTTGTAAGGCGCAAAATATATGGAAAGCATATCTCTATAAACTCATTAATCAGAACATGTTCTTCAGCAATTTACAAGCACTTATAAAATGTGCATAGAATTCCCTGATTAAGTGTAAAACCAACAGCTATACGAGAAGAATAAAATAAATGATACCAGTCACATGTGGGTTAATTCACTGAAGACAACGTTCAGATGTGAAATACCGTCTTAATGAAAGCCAATAAACCAATACAGGAGAAGTAAATTCCATTCTGGAATATTACCAGATTTATTAATTTTAAAGATGGAAGACAGCTAAAATGTTGCTGTAGACTTTCTGTATTTCTTCCCCCCTCCCTAAACAAACAGAAGGTTTTCATAATCCATGCTTAGTATTCCCATGTTTTAGGGTCTGTTGTGAGCCCACACACACAATAAACAAAATCTAGGACATAATACTACTGATAATCTGAACATTTCTCAGTGTAAGAGCAATTAAAATTACAAAAGTGTAATATGGGTGAAGAGTACATGTTGACCAACATTTACGGAATAATTGTGCTTAAAAAAAATTAAAGGGTGGAGAAAGGGGCAGGTTTTAACACCAAAAATCTTAAGAGTGGTTAGCCTACCTGTCAAATCTACCTATTCAGACATGTCACTGGTGGCTTAACCACAAAATGGGCTTCATGAATATAGCTCAAACATCTTAGAATTATAGCATACTTTGACTTTATCCACATATTAGGGGAGTGGCGACTTTTACAACATACTTGTGGTTTCTGCATAAAAGAGCCAGCAGAACACAGTCATTGATTTAATTAGACTTCGTGAAATCCAATTTATCATGTTTTACATGACTTTCTGCAGTAAGGGAACAGAATAAACAGACCAAAAATAGACATTTGAGCATACTGTGAAAATTAAACAGTGACTGCAACTCTTGGGAATCTGCTCCAAGCTTTTAACAAAGAGTAAACAAACACAATAAAATATCCTCCAACACTATACAAATTTAAAACCTGAGTTTCTTTGTGGGCATTAACTAATTTGTAACTGACAAGACATTATTCAAATTTACAAGACAACTCATTCATAAAAATTAAAAAAACTGGAAATTGATTTTAACAGCCAGGCTTGAAAATTATAAGTTATCTACGGTCACAATGGTGCTTTTTGGGCATGTCACATCTATAGATACACGTGTGTATAGCCAAAGCAGAAAAAAAGATTCAATCTTAAATCCTTAAAAAAATTCTCTTGAATGATTTGCAAGTCTTTTTTAAAACTGAAGGTTCATTGATAGCATTACAGGCTGGATCTAAAATTGCAACCAATGTCTGCAGTGAGTTCTATTTTCAGATGCCAAGTAGGAGACGTTCTTTAAAGAAATTGCTCTCTGGAGTGAAACACTAAGGGATGTTGTTTAAAACAGTAAGCCAGCACACCAGCGTGATAGACAATGGCCAGCACTGCAGGACTCTAACGTGTGAAGCCTATATTAAAGTCACTGTGTGCCAACAGCAGTGGGTGTTAGTGGAATTGCAAGCTCCGAGAATTCTATAAAGCCAAGAGCTGGAAAATAAGGTGTACCTTTGGCTCAAAACTACTCCTAACATGTTTGTTCTTAATTTATCTATTATCCCATTTACATTACACTGACTGAAGATTACTTGCATGTATATGAATTCATTCTTCATACAATTTCCTGTGAGACTAGAGTGAAAAGAACACAAAAACTGAGAAACCACACTACTCTCTAATCTCTGTTGCCATGACAGCAAGCCTTTGAGATACTGAAATGTTCAGATTGCCAGCTAAACAAAATTGTTGAATGTGAACATTTGGCTGAAAGATTAAAAGGCTAAGGGGGTTGCAAAAGGGCAGTACCTCCCACATTCCAGGCAGCCACTGAATCCAATCAAATGGCTCTGACTCTTTAACCACAACCATTGTGAAGACTGGATTAGGGCAATTTATCTAGATAGTTAAAGCAGATTAGAGAACTGCAATTTGAAGACTACTGGTAACAAAAGTAAATGCCTACTGTATGTACTAAATTAGTAAAAAGACCATGGGATTTTAGCACACCTTTCAGAGTGAACAGAGTGAATCAGAGTGCAAATTTACACCTGTCAATTAATTAAAGCAAGCTACTTTCTCTCATCTGTATTTAGAAAAGTCAAACAAACAGATTCAAGAGTCTTGTATGAGGAGCAAATTTGAATTTCACATTTGTAGGTATTTTTTCACTTTTAGGATAATATATCTAGAGGTCAATTTGAATTATCTATCTTTACATTTTCTTAACATATTTAATGTCACAACCCCCAAAATCTAATCCTATCAATAGCCCAAGAGTTTGTTGACGCATTACACAATCTTAAACATCAGCAATGACACACAAAAAGAGGCTTATAATGCATTGTAAATAGCATAAATTTTCCCAAGGACTTCAATCCATCTGGACTCTGGTAAACAATTCTGTATACTTAATACTAGCCAGAAAGTTTTCCCATCACTTAGAAGTCAGTCAGGGAAGTTGTAAAGGCAGGTAATTTAAGACCAATTCCAGAAAATCATACCACAAGCTAATACCCTTAAGGTTTTTTTTGGAGAGGGGAGGTGTCTTTGAGAAGGTGTCTTTGTTTAACCCAACCTGTAGAATTCATTTGACTCTTAATTATGGGCTAACAATAGCCCCCTAGATCCTAGAGAAGAAACCTTCTGCCCTCTGGATAGAACAATTGCTGCAGACACTAGAACCTGCCTGAACGAGCAATAACAATAGCCAAGAAAACCAGCTCTCTCCCCACCCTCCCCTAACAATACAAGGCCATTGATTCTGAGAGAGAGCATCCTTTATGCATTAACAGAAAGGAAGGGGAGGAAAACACACACACACACCACTTGATTTCTTTCACACATTTCAACCACTCAGCAAACAAGAAGTTCACAGCCAAGAACCTATAGGGCTCAGATAAGAAAGACTGCCCTGACAGGAGAAAACTGTTCCCCCACATATGAGAGAAAGATATTTTGTACATATATCACAGTACAAGGTGAACTCCCCTCCCCCAACTCCCTTCCTCCAGGCCGATTATTACAGGCACTGAGTGTCTTCTGGCTCAGTGCTCCCCATTCCCCACGCCAGCTTCCGAGGCCTCTTGGCTGCTGTAAACACAAGAGCCCCCCCAATACCAAAAAGACCCCAGACTAGAGTGGATGGAAGAGGCAAGAGCCAAAGTATCTGCGGAGACATCTCTCCTCCCTGTCTCAATCTAAAGAGAAGGGTGGGGAGAAAGGATGTGAATTTCCTTCCACCTTGGCAGAAGGAACATCCGCTTTTATACTAGAGTGCACAATAAAAAGGATAGTAAACAAAACCCAGGCATCTAGGTCTGAGCCACACAAACAAGCCTCCGGTCTGCAAACACGTGTCCTCGGGGGTTGCAAACATCACTTCGGAATGTTACACTAATAACAGCCCCATCAGGGTGGGTCACTTGGAATTCTCCTTTAAAATAAACAAAGGAGGAGACACGACAACACAAAACACACGTTTGGCCACATTTGGGAGATAGTGGGGGGGGGGGAGAGAGAAATTAAAGACAAGACGAAAATAAGGCTCCAACGTAGCAATTTCTGTCCGGGAGTGGGGTTTGTACACACAGTTTATATGTATATCACAAACGCATAACACGAGCTAGGAACACCGCTGCGGGAAGTTTGTAATAAACACAGGGGGGAGATAGCTGGGGGAAGAAGAGCTTGTCCTACCTTTTCTGTTTTCAATTTCTTGATTCGCCTGTGGTTCTCCTCCTCCTCCTCTTCCTTCTTTACCAAAATAGTGTTCCCCATTAACCCTGAATCCGGGGTGCTTTTGCTCACCTCCCCCACCGTGGAGGAGGCGCAGTGGAAGGGGCTGTTGCTCCCACCACCGCCTCCCTTGGCCCCGAAGCCATACAGGTGCCCAGAGGGAGCTTGGCTGCTACCACCCCCACCGTTGGGGTGGCCCTGCTGCAGGTCATGCTGCTTGTCCTTCCTGGATTTCCCCGCATCCTTATCCCGCTTGGAGCCTCTGCTGCCCTGGGTTTTACCTGGTTTCTCCTCTTTGTTTTTCCCGCAAGAGGCAATAGGGTTGTTGTTGCTGGTGTTGTTATTATTGCCGTTTGGGTTGCTGCTCACACTTTGACCCAGTGCTGAATTCATGCCAGTTGCCTCTCCAGGGCGCCCTTGGACTTCCTGCCTCTTGCCAGCACTGCTGATCTCAGGAATCCCATACAAGGCAGCAGAAGGCAGAGATTTATTAGCATCCTTAGAAGTTTTACTCCTTTTCACTTTTGATTTGCTAGTCTCTTTGTGAGAGGAATTCCCCTGGGGGGCAGGGGGCTGAACAGAAGCAAATTTTAGGCCATCAGCTAAGGCTGAGGTAGCATTAGCCCCACTGGAAGCCAGACCCCCACAATCCTTGGAGCTGGTGCTGCTGCTGCTGGTGGTGGTATTGGTGGAATTATTCATCTCAAATTTCTGTCTGTCCTTCTCCAAATCGGCGTCCAAATCGATTATTAAATTTCCAACCCCGATTTCCCAATCATCGCCACTGTCATAAGTATCAACCGCGTTTGGATCCACACCTTTGCATGCAGTGGAAGTGTTCACTGACATCCTGAAGATGAAATCTCTAGAATAAAAATCCGATGAACTTTCCTTTGGAGATGAGGGGACATTCGTTTATCTCCGTTGGGCTTTTCTTTTTAAATTATTATTTATTTAACTCTTCTTATCTTCCTCCCCCTGGTATGTCTAGGTTTATACCCTGAAGTCCAGGTCCACCTTTTCCTGTGAGGAGGGGAAAAGTGGAATATTTCTTGTCTGGATATTACCAGAATATAATACGATTAATATAGGGGGCAAAAGAGAGAGGGAGCAAGATCATTCACTATTTCCACGTTTTATTTTGTTTTAAAAGTTGTTAAATAGGAGGCAATTGCTTGTGATTATTTTATAGTGAACAGTTTGAATCTAGTTGTACCCCAACATCCATGATCACTCTTAAAAAGTCATGTATCCCCCCCCAAAAAAACCCCATAGTGAACAGCTTGAATCTAGTTGTACCCCAACATCCATGATCACTCTTAAAAAGTCATGTATCCCCCCCCCCCCAAAACCCCACCCTAACAACATGATTTAAATCCACAAAGTCAGGGACATACAGAGTTAGGGCTGGTGACTAGCTGTTGGAGCACATGTGTAATATAAGCTCCTGGACCACCACTTAGACACAAAAGCGAGAAAGGAAGGACACAGCTTCACTCCTCACTGCATTCCTTGGATTTTGTGGCTTTAAACCAGACCCTTGAAGTTTTGTGACTTTTCTATACTATCTTTTACCCCAATTTTACTTAACCTTTGGGGGGGGGAGCATGAAGCCTGTTTTTCATGAACACAGGATAGTTTCCATTAAAAATCAACAACCTATACTTTAAATGGTGCATTTACTTAAGAAATATCCAACTCCATGGGTAAAAAGTGTCTTTTCTTTTTAAAATATACCCAAGATAATTCTAAAAGCAGTTTTAATGCACTCCTAGGTTACACAATTGCTCAGTCTGTTAAATATGGTATTACTGACTGTACAGGAAACTGATTAAGACATACACTTTAAGTGATCTGCACCAAGGTGGCCTCAATGACCGCAAATGAGTGTGTGTTTGACAAAGCTTAGTTAAAACAATTTTTAAAGGGATCTATTCCTTTTACAGTTGACTTTCTCAATATTTATACATATATAGGCATATTGCTTACCTTTAATCCTTTATCATTTTTAATTAAGCCAGCAAATCAAAATGCTGTTCCCATTCGACTCAGCAACAACTGTGTGCCTCATTTTACTTAAAGAGCAAAGTGATCAAGAAGTAGAAAACAAATAACATCTCAGCCAGTATAATCGCTCAAAAATATATCTCCCCCCATTTTGGCACACGGATCAGGAGTCCTTTATTTGTGTTGGTTTTCCTCCTTTCTTAAAAATGTTGTTCCTCAACTTTACAAGCTGGAAGATAATATTTCACATTCAAAACAGGAGCATCAAGGACCAGGGTTTTTTGTTTTTTTTTTTTTTCTTAACGAGCACCGAGATGTAATAATAATAATAATTTTAAAATGTTTTCCAACTTCACATTCCGTCTTCAACTCCAGACTTCAGAGCCATCCTGATCAGTAAGTAATGATCCCATGAAACAAACCTACAGGCGTCCGGTTGTTACAAGACAGAATGTGCTAACATCGGGATAAATTAGTGAAAGGGAGGAAGGAAAAAAAGAAGAAAGGACTGAAAATCTGGGCTGGATTCCGCCTGTTAGTCGGGAAGTGGCATTTTTTTCGCCGGTCCTGACAGATCTGATTTCTTGAACTAACTTAAGGGGGAAAAGGAAGGGGGGGAGGATGAGGAGGGAAAGGGGGGGCGGAGAAGAGGGAGGGGGAAATCAGTGTTCTGATAATCCAGTTATCAGAACATTTCGTGGGAGTGGAGGAAAGAGTGTGTTTTAAAATTAAGTAAATCTTCCCAAGGGTATGATCTGGGGATTTTTCCCCCTTTTTCTTTTGTATGTTGTAAGAAAATAGCATCTAAACTACGGGGGGAGGGAGGGAGGCTAATCAGTCATGTTGCAAGTAATTCAGTAATTAGAGACCAAAAAGATAAAATAGACTTTTGTTTTTTGCAGGACAGATTTTTTTCCTTATTGTTTCAGCAAACGTTGCATCGTCTTTTTATTTATTACCCCTAATGCCTTCATCCCCTTTTTGCCTTTAAGTCAGATTGTCTCGGAGCTTGGCTTAGTATTTTTAATTAGCTGGCGTTTGGAAGCTAAAAGCTGTAATGAATTGTTGATGGATTGGAAAGGAGAGTTGGTTTGCTGGAAATGTTAGGACAGGAGGGGGGATGGGCGAGTTACCAACAACCAACCATCTAAAAGGAGCGATTTTGTTACAGTTCAAGCCTTTCTCATCACGTGACGATCAAGGGCTCAATTGGTTGTCGTGAGAACAAAAATGGGTGACAAGCGTATCAAGAAAATACTGATCTGGTCTTTAGGAAAAAAAACTTAAGGTCTGTTTCTCTCCCTCCCCCTTCTGCTGCTGGCACAGCTACAAGTTATGAATGTGAAACATTTCTCTCTGCGAACTGGGTCTCTGAAGTTAGGAATGAGTGAAATGTACTGAACACCATGGCAAAGCATATGTTTTAGAGAAACACCTTATAAAAACCTTTCCTCGAGTTATCTGCAATTTGTAGTAGTTTAGAGACACGGGATGGGGAGGTTATTTCAAGGTTTTAATGTCTTCGTATATAAAACATAACTAAACATTTGATAGCTTCCAAGTTAGTCTCCATTCTAAACCCACGGTAGATTCTGTTTGGGGGATGGATGGATGGCTGGCTGGGGGGGGGGGGGGGGGGGGGGGGGGGGAGGAGGGAGGGGGAAGAAACGGTCGCTGCACCACAACATATGGGCGTCACTATCCCCTAATTTAGCATTACATTATTGGTATTAACATGTGACAGAAGCAAAAAAAAAAAAACCCTCCTGCTCCACTAAGCTATTTTTGTACCCCTAAGGTCCTATTAACAAGTTGTTTGCTCATTTTTAGGGCGATTGGGTGGAGAGAGAGAAAAAATATGCTGGCTGGCCTGTAGTTGTGTCACTTTGATTTTCCCCTCTTGGTTAGTTTAAAAAACCCCCAAAAGGTAAAAACGCCCCCCTCCCCCAGCCGAGTGCACCGTCAAGTATGATTTGTGTGAGAGGCTACAATGCTTTCACCCTCACCTTCATATCCCTTAGATAACTCAGCCTACTCGTGGTTTTTTGTTTGTTGGTTTAAAACACAAATAACTAGTTCCTTATTTCAATGCACAAAACTCATAATACTCCCCTCTGCATGAAAAAAATCCCCTCTACGTGCTATAGACACACCACGCAACCGTACTTACGATCTGTATTGGATCGAGTTGACCTTTTCCTTCTAACTGCATTGAGTGTGTTTTTGTTGCAGCCGCTTTTTATTTTTGGAAAAAAAATCTAATTTCTTCAACAGATTTATTGTGTTTGGAAGAAAAGAGCACCAGATTTCATGAACCTTCCTTTTTAAAACAAAATTAAAAAAATAAAAATCCCCCTACACACATATATACACACACACACACACACACCACAACAAGCTGGCTTTACTGCAATAGTGAGCAGCAGAAATCAGAACTGGAGAAGGGAGAGTGTGAAGCAAGCACAGACTCTGTACCTGAAAGGGACTTTTCTTTGTTCCCAATGCCCTTTCCCATCTGCCCAATCAAAGACCAGCTTTTATGAAACCGGGCTCTCTGATTGGCTAGCTGCTCCTCTCGGCTTCCGAAGGGGGTGAAAGGGAGAAACACACACGCATACATACATAGAAGCCTTGTATTTTGCAATCCTCAAACTACATTTAGTGCTACAGCAGGCAGCCTCCTGCTGCAGCAAGATACAAATCATGTTTCCCATTTCAATTACAGCATTATCCTATATAACATTTTATGTCAAGACAACCAAATAGGGAGGCGAGCAGCCCAGCCAAGCCTCACACAGTGGGAGGAGGATTTCCTCATTTTCTTTTTAATTTAATTTCAAGGCAGTTTTGAAAGCAATGATGGATGATTTTTCTGTTTCAAAGAGGCAAATTAAAATCTCACTCCGTTTTTAAATGCCCCCTCATTCAAAATTGTAAGAGTTTGACACGAAACCGAGAGAGAGAGGCTGTTACATGAGTGCGATCATTTTCATGTTTAGTGAAGGAGAAAAGCAAACAATGTCTTAAGAAGGGGAGGCTCAGCAAAGAACAGAACTGGATTCCATTCCTCCCCCTCACCCACCCCTGCGTTAGAGAGACACTCAAGGTACTGCAGCGTGTTCGGTCCCTTCCTCAGAGTTTATTTCATGTTCATTTTTACAATATGACTTACAGGAGACAGTGCGGTTTCTCTGTTGTTGAAAAAACACGTAACCCTTTTGTTTCTAGTTTCCTGATTTACTGCTGCAAGCACTGAACTGTGAATGCAAGCGACCATATAACTACCACGTGAACAACACCCTTTCACAAGAATCAGTAACACAAATCTTTTCTAGCCGGCTTTGTCTTGCGTCAAAAAAGAGAAAAAAATCTTAATCAGTTCTTTTGTTTAGGCTTAGATCCAAATGTGCTTTAAAATGTATTTGAATTTATTAAAAAAACTTGAGTACGTTCCTTATGCTGCTTAAATTGATCGGCTTGCCAGGCATAGCCCCTCCCCCACCCACTCTGTACAGAACAATTTCTACATTGAAGGGACCCAACAAACATGAATATCTTGTCGAGAATTGAATTAACTATAGGACGAAAGGCTGATAACCCAGATAATGTGTCTCTGCGGTCCCATATCATGAGGTTCATGGGGTCTAGCATGAAAATAATAGTTTGTATGGGTAATTTAATATTAAAGTCTATTAACTACCATGGAGTCTGGCTAACTGTGCGCTTTTATTTTTCATTTATGTCTCATTTCAAATCCTCTGTGTGTGTATTTGCGTGTGTAAAGTATCTCACTCTGAAAATCAATATTGGACTTTTCTGTTGAATAGCTAATTGAAAATTTTGTCCAAATCATAGTTTCCGGGAAGAAGTTAAAGCACGACATTTGTAAAACTGCATACAAATGACAATGTGACAAGATACGCTTTTGGACTTTGGCCAACTGAGCAAATTATGTGCATTAGTGCTTATATGGTCGACACTTAACATCAAAAGGATGTTTAATAGAGTATTTTCGGATGAGTAAACATTTTAGAACCTGCTCATATCAGAAGTAACAGTTAAAGAAACATTTGGTTGAATAAAAATCACTTCTGATTTAGTTGTCTTACCAAAACACTAGACAGCCTCTGTCTGTTCTTTAAAGCCAAACTGGAGTTGATGCTGCAATAAACAACATTTTCCATTCTTCGCTGTGGCGAGTGCATACGTCTTTCCCCTCTGGCCGCATAGTGAATCACAACACGTCTGAATTATTGCTAATGTATCATATAAATGAGATCGTCTTTAAATGTAATGAAAACTATATATTTTAATGACCGTAAACTACAATAATGGGTCGTTTCTCCTGTTCTCCTTTCCCCAGCTATACTGAAATTTGTTGGGAGTAAAGAGTACACATTACGCCATATGTTGTTTGGATAGCAACACTTAAAACTGCATGGAAGGAACGAGGTATGCTCCCCTGCCCTTTCTTTTAAAACATCGCCTTTTGGTGCCGATAGAGACAGGTCTAATTTGCGCAGATAAGGTAATTGCCAGCAAGGCCCTTGATGGCATTAAACATTTTAAATTGTTTTTAAAAATACCAGTTTGTGTACACTGTAAGTAGGAAAAGGCATTTAAGGACAATGTCAAAGAATCAGTTGAGAATACTTCTTGGGGGTGAGAAGCGGGATTCTTGAGCATGGTTGTTATGTACGCAGGGTTTGCTGTGTGGACTCTTCTTTTTAGTCAGCCCTCCCACACAGGCAATCTCACGATACGCAACACTGTGCCAACAAAGTAAGTGCTTGCAAAAAGCCTACTTCCAAGAAGTAGAAGCAGTGCAATGCAAATCAGTATAAACACTGAAGAATACACAGCTACTCCTACCTTATAGGTCCTATAAATTGCTATGCACATCATAACTGTGTGGATACTGTGGCATGGTTGTGAAATAGAGTGAGGAATGAAACTTTATTTTAATGATTTAACTTTGTGCTAGTGAAGCTTTTAAAATCAGCAACATCGAGGCTACTTCCCCCTCCCCCCACACTACTTAACGCAGATCATTGTTGCTGGGTTTTTTACAATATGTGTTTTACAGATTTAGGTAATAGCTCTGATTTTTCAAAATCGACCTCTGTTTAGACACGTTTCACTTTGGGCTGTTTCTTGTCTGCAAAATTACAGTCATTTGCACGTTATTATTACAGTGAGTAGGAGACAGATTGTATTTAGCATTGGGTGGGGGAAGGGTTATTATGGGAAGTGATCTGCTACCGTCAGCACATAATTTCAGGCTGAAGAAAATTGCTTCTGAATGGCTGGTCTGTTAGGTAGCCAAGGAATGGTCACTGGGAAAGATTGCAAAAATGTGCCCACTGCTTTATCTGAATTAGTCAACCATTCTACATTTTTAAAAGGACGGTCTATTGAACAGATGTTTGTGCAACTGAAGCAGACATTATGTAGATGAAATAGCGTCACCTTACCCCGCAGTTCATATAACGGGGGGGGGGGGGAGAGAAATACGTATAACTACATGGTTTGTGTCGTTTATAGACTGATTATTTAAGAAGCTTTTTCGAAAGGAACAATTACACCGAGCCCATTGCCAGGGTTGCAGTATCTTCAGCACTCTCACATGATGAGTGGTTGCAGAAAGATTGCTCAAAACAACTCCTTTCTGAAGGGGAAAATGTCCTTCATCCTAAAAGAATCTAACGCCCTCTGTATGAATGAAGAGTCAGAGACTTTTCCACCTTCATTAATTTCTGCCTGCTCTCCCAATTGAATTACAATTTTGTATTCCTGCACATTTTAAAAGACCCGCACGAGGCCAATAAACTAGTGATGTTTGTCTGAAATAGCACAACCTTTTCTAATTAAAGCAATTGTAGACTGTTATGAATCTTGAAGAAAACCTCACTCTATTTAAGAGGCCAGGCATATGCATCAAATTTGCTAAGCAAATTTACCAGCAAAAATCTATTTTTAGCAAAAAGAATTATAGGCTATTTTGTGAAACCCTTTGGCTGTTTGAAACCTATTTCTTGAGAACAAATGTTTCCTTTTTTTCCCCAAAACAGCTTTTAAGAAGATGAATTGGTACAATCAGAGAATATTTAACAAGCAACAGAACGTTGTGTTGCCTGTCTTCTCAGCAAAGCTCCTCTTTTTCTTTCCTTTAAAGGCTGAAGTGAGCCTGGAGTCCGGCAGCCAATCATCATTATGGAAATATGCTTTCAAGCCTTCTCATTGGCTGATACTCAGGCCAGTATATTCAGTTAGCAGCAATACAGCCGAGTCTGCACACCGACCTCAGCCTGGTTTATGCCTTTTGTGGAGGAGAGAGTCAGGTCATCTTATTTTTCACATTCCCTGCTCCACAAAGCATTCTTTGTAAACAAGCAGTTAACCATGGAGAAACATATTAGCTATGTGCAAATATATTCCCACTGGGAAGATGTTAGTGTTTTTGTAACACTAGTCCCTCTGAAATGTCTGATTTTAAAAAAAATGTATTTTTAAAAATTATTTTTTTAAAAAATGTTTGAACAAAATCTTAATTTCAGCTGGGTTTTTATTGTCTTATTTTATTGTCTAAAAATAAGAGAGTCCCCGACTGTTGCTCTTTGTTTCTGATTTGTAAAAGGACTGTGCAGGATTTTTTTAACTAAGGGAGCTGAAAGGTGTATATGTGGTAACAGTGTCAATGCTAAACATACCATAGCAGCAGTAACTAAACCAGCATTTCTTCTTTTAACCTGGCATCCATTTTCCTGTTAATTAATTTACTAGCTGAATTAGGTAAAAGTAGAATGCAATGTTGCTGTATATAGCACCTTTTATATACAAGACACACCATAGCACTTTTGAAAGCAATAAATTAGATACCTGTGGGGCAATGATTGTATAGACAACTAGAGTTAGCCATTATACACTTAGCAAATAGTTCATAAACAGACTTACACAGAGTATATTTTACTGAAAGAGAGTATTAGCTAGGTTATCCCCTATTCCTTTAGAACAGTCTTTAAATTTCACCTGAATAATCATAAGGTACCTCAGTTTAATGTCTAATCTAAAGGTCTAATTGTGCAGGATGCAGGTAGGTATTGCTGTGCATTGTATATGACCACAAATCACCTCAATGGAGTTTAGAGAGGGCAACAAAAATTATCAGGGGCTATGCATCTGTGATAGACAAAAGTACAGTTAAGAGTCGGGGACTGAAAATAATAGAGAAAAATTCAGCTGAAGATCAGGAAAAAAATCTGCCACTGAGATGTATTAATCTATGGAATCACGTCTCAAAGGAAGTTGTTAAATCCCATTGCTTGGGACTTTAAAACTAGGTTGGACAAAACACTAGAAAAATATTCTGTAGGAAGCAATCCCATGCTGGCAATGAAATGGACTGAATGATCTAATAAGCCTTTCTCATTTCTAACTTCTGTGATTCTATGAAATCCTGCAGTAGAATTTGAGCTACTGACCTTTTGACCCAGACATGAGTGATCCAGCGATATAGATACTCCCCTTTTCAAATAATTTTAAAACTATATTAGTGTATTTTGTAAGTATTCAGCTAATTTTAAAAATACATTCTATTTACCCAGTAGATTGTGCATGATAAAGAAAAAATTTAAAATGCACATTAGACTTTTCTTATAGATCTAATATATTATGTAAGCAATTTTTGTATAGCATCTTTCATACAAAACATCACAATGCTTCATAGTGAATTACAGTCTGTAATACACGTGACGTATGAACGTACAATATTTTATACAGGTAGTATTCATAGTTATTGTAGTGCTAAGGTGAAGGAGCATACAAAGGCCAATGGCTGAGTGCCACATTTTAGATTTTCAGGGAGAACAAATGAGCATGGGGAAATGAAACTAAGGCGTAGGGAATAGGATTAGATTGTTTTATTAGAGGGAAGTCTAGAAGTCATAGGCCAGGGAGAGAGATGAGTCTTGAATTGGAATTTGCAGAGTGGTGGTCAATTAGGCATAGGGAATCTATACTAGAAAATGTGGGAGAGGGATGTGTTGTGCAATGTAAAAAGAGGGCAGACAGAAATCTGACACTGAGTGAACAGAAGGAATGGGACAGGCAATGGAAAGAGATATAATCTGATAGTACATATTCGGAATAAGATCACAGTGACTAGGAGGCAGAGTGTGTACTAAAATTTGAAATGAAGAGTGAATTGGTGAAAGTTTCTGAGTATGAGGGTAATGGGTTCTTACCACTGAGTAGGTGGGAGAAGACGAGCTGCTACATTTCAGACAAAACAAAGTTTGGAGAGTTGTGACAGTGGAATTTCAGCAAAGAAGTTATCAGAATGTGTTTAGAAAGTAACAACTGGCAGCCTGACAGGCCTAATAAGTGGGGGGGAAGTGGGGAGTGGGGAGGAGAGCAGCTCAGAATCAAGATGAATACTTGAGTTCCTGATAGCAGGGGTGAATGTAGGGTTACCATACGTCCGGTTTTTCCCGGACATGTCCGGCTTTTCGGCAATCAAACCCCCGTCCGGGGGGAATTGCCGAAAAGCCAAACATGTCCGGGAAAATGCTGGCCGGGCACTTCCTCTCCCGCGGCTGCTCTGCTCCGCTCCTCCCCTCTCAGACTTTCAGAGCCGAGCTGCCCGAGCCAGCGCTACCGGCTTCGGGCAGCCCCCCTTGCCTCCGGACCCCAAGCCACCTGCCCGGCACTTCCCTTCCCAGGCTCCAGCTGAGCTGCTCTGCTCCTCCCCTCTCAGACTTTAAGAGCCGAGCTCCCCGAGCCAGCGCTACCGGCTTCGGGCAGCCCCCCTT